>NC_086173.1:49243627-49551468 GCF_023053635.1 Elgaria multicarinata webbii | reverse complement strand
AGAAACTGCCAAGGCATTAAACTCAAAGGCCTGGTTCGGACAACACGCTAAACCATGCTGCTTAACCACAAAATGGTGTGGTTAAGTAGCATGGTTTAGCGTGTTGTCTGAACCAGGCCAAAGTCTGAATAAGATTAGAATGAAAATGTATTTGAGCTGTATCTCACCGTTCCTCAAAACAGCTTAGAAACCCATAGTTTGATGTTGGGCTGTGAGCTGTGGGTTGTTCTTGATTAACAAACCATGGTTTGTTATCTTGGCTGGGTTGAGATAATACGATAACCCACATTTCGATAACAACCTACATTCAACCCTTGATGGGACTTAGTGTGTTGCTTTCAGCACCTCCTGAAAACGTTTATTTCAAGAAGCTTTCCTTGATTGACCAGCCACTGTTTTATTGGTACCCTATCGTTGTTGTTGTTTTAAAAAAAGTTTAACATGGTGTTTTATTCTTTTTGTCTTTTATTGTTCACCACTCCAGAATCTCTTCAGCTGTGGAACGGTATATAAATGTTAGAAATAAAGGCATTACAATCACTTCCAGAAATAGGTTGTTTGGCCACTGATTACACAAAGAGTTCCCTTTAAAGAATGCTTTATGATCAGATAAACTTGAAAGAAGTTACGTAACTCATTAATAAGTAAAATGTCTTTAAAATGGTTTCCATATGACTTATATCTAATGGCTAATACTTGCTGTGCCCTTTAAAAATTGAAAGCTCAGAATGCCTGATGAATACAATACAAAGATAAAATATTTCTTCTAGAAATGCAGCGTAACTTACTTCTGTCTTTAAGAACCACTTCATCTTGTTAATGCATACCTAGGCTGGAATGCTGGAGAACCCTCTACAGTATCTTGGACTCCCAAAGGATCCGTGAAGACATGCTCTGTGTATACACCAGTCTGTGCAATATCGGCTACTTCCTCTCCCGAGCCAGCGTTGACTTCTGTTGCCTCGGTTGCTTCTTCTGCTGTCTGGATGTTCTCATCTACTGCATCATTTTCAACTGCAACATCTGAAGTAAATGTTTCAACTATAAGTGAACTTGAATGATCATCCAGCCCCCTGCTTCTATGAAGCATCCATGGATATATGTGCACTAATTAGTGAGTCCTCCGCTTCTTCCAACATTCCCTTCTGTTTTCTTTACTAAGAAGCCATCTTTAATCTGATGCATGTAGAGGAGCCAAGCAGCCCTGCTGTATGCCTGCTCCAACCCTGCCGCTCATAAGACAATGTCTTCTCTAACAAATCCATAGGCTTCATGGTTAATGGGCTATAAGCAAGTTGCTATCTGCTGCTAGTGATGTACTTTTTCATACCCTGGATGTACAGGAAAGAAGGATCTCCAGTGACAGGATCAATAATGCTCTCTTTAGGAATGTACTAGTGCAGTGCTCTTCACTATTTTTCAAGTGGGAGCCACTTTTGCAAAAAGAAAATTCAGCGTGAGAGAATGTTCGTGGCCCCACACTCACCGCATCTGCCTCCCCTCCATTGCCTGCCCACTCTGTCTGCCTCCCTCCTCACACACATGGCTATTAGCTATTGCCAGCAGCTGATAAAGAGGCCAAGCCGGTCCTACATTTCCCCACTGGAAATTCCACACCTCTGATAGAATGCCAGGGTATTTCTCTTTTTCACACACACCCCAATCCTCACATTGGAGAAGGGGAGAATTCCAGTGGCAGCCAGGAACATGATCATACTTGAGGAATTCCAGCACTATTTACTACAGGCTAATAAACTGAATGCAGTGTTAGTAATGACTCAGCAGTTTTCTAGACGACATCAAGCTACAGGGGTAATGGGGTAGGGGAGGGGGTGGGATTGTGAATGCTTTCAATACCTGGCTGTTTATTTGTCTCAGGGGAGGCACCATTGGTACTGTGGAAAGAAGGTCCCGTAATACCCTCTGCTGTACAACCAACTACTGTGATTCCTCCTAACAGACTGTCTGTTTCTGCTGAACTGTTGCTATTCATACTGCCAGACAACGATGACTTGTCCACCACACCCGAGTCTGGTTCTTGTGAGCCTTCTTCTCCTGTAGGATAGTCGGTTTCCCGAGCTCCTGAAACAAAATAGTAGATGTCATTTAGTATCTCGGATGTAACTAACATCTCAGGGCTCATTCGGGGTCGGGATCATTGCAAACTACTTACAATTTGCAATATGTGAACCAAATAAAAACTATGAGAACCAAAGCATGTTTCACCCAGCTTGCCCAACAGAACTCTCATTGAAGTATGAAAAACAGATGCGAATTTGAAAACCAGGCATTAAGAAAAAGTAACCGCTACATGTATGGTTATTTTGATATAAACGGCACTAACAAAGAGCATTAGCCAAAGCTGGCAGTCTGCCAGCCACTCATTTGGTTGCCCTAGTGGGAATGACCGCTAGTGCAATGGCAAGATAGCACTTCCTAGAGCAACCCAGGAAACGAACCAAAACTAGAGTTTCCAGAATGGGACAAGTCAGCGGAGCTCCCTGCCACAAGCTTGACTGACTTGTTCTGTTCTGTAAATGCTAGTTTCAGTTCGTTTGTGGCTGCTCTACGAAGCACTGGGTTCCCACTGCACTAGTGGCTGTTTCCTCTACTGCAAGGGCACTTTAGATACTGCCCAAAGCAAGTCATTCTTAGTTTGCAGAGATATAAAGGACTGTTCCTAGCTCTCAGCTAGTTGACTTTACTTACCTAGTTACTAAGACGCAATTGAAAACAGCTAACACAACTAAGGTTGCAGTCCTACGCTCCCAGGGCTAAGTGTGTACGTCCCCCACTGAATTCAACAGCAGGAATCAAAAATCTCTCAATTCTGATTTCTCTCATTTTTCAGTTTTCCAATCCTCAGTTTGTTCCATCCCATTTCCACATCAGTTGCAACTTTTTTTTAAAATAAAAGTCTGCATAAAAATTCTTCTGTATTTTTGTGCACGTATCTCCTACTGCATGCATTTTGGCATGTGCTGTCTAATGTATGCATTTTTGCAAGGTTTCCCTTATATAGTATTTTTTGTACATTTTCCCTTATGTATGCATTTTTGCATGCATCTCTTTTTTTCTGTAGAGTCAGGTTGCAAATCCTGAACACTGCAAATCCCAAAGGGTAACTGCATCTAGGCTCCCAGGTTGATGCGGAAGTGCAAATCTGGTAATTTCTTATCAAAACGCAAAATGAATGAGATGTTCCCCATCCCTACTCTTACTTCTGAGTGGATGTGTATAGGACTGCACTATAAAGCCAAGAGATACACTAATGGGTAATTTAAACATTATGGCCACCTGAAAATGGCCCTCTGCCCAGATGAATTGGACAGAAGATGCCCGGCACCTCCGTAACCAGTGGAAACAAATCTGCGTTAACTCAGATAACTGCTACTCTGCGTCTCTTACCTGGCACACTAGCTATACAAAGTACATGAGAATTGCAAACAATGAAACTGTCTAGGATGTTTCCTGGCTGGTTAGCATCTACAATGATAACTTTGGTAGCAGAGTGGGTACTAGTACAGATCCAAACGAGGCTTGATAGTTCTTCCTGATTTCTCAGCTCTTTCTGCTGGTCCTGTATAGGGAAAACCAAGACCGACCAATGTAAATATACTGCTACAGAACAGATGGTGTAATATTAAAGTGTGTTATATCCAACCTCCATTTTATAGTGGAGATCACATATTCAAGTGCCACATGTGTTCACTACAAATGCAGACCAAAATGGAAAATATCCAGATATAAGCAACCTGAAATACTGGATAGGGCTATTATAAGCTGGTTGTTTCACATGTAATTTTGCCGACATGATTTTCATAATCATACAAAATTTCAGTCAGAACATGCTTTCACAAACTAAACTAGACAGACAGGGTATTTCGGGGGGGGGGGGGAGTCACACCTTCACAGTCAAGCAATTTCATGTAAACACACATTTGTTTTCTTGTTTAGATGTTCTCCTTGCTCTCCAGTATAAAGGTTTAGAAGTACAAACACATCTTGTGGAAGCTAGAAGCTGACAGGAGTGATCCAGTGCAACAAGATACTGTGAAAGTGGGTAAATGAATCAGTGGTTCAGTATGTCATATAGGAATTGGCCCTATGGCTTGATAGCCACAGAAGACTCAAAACAGTTAGTCAAGGCCTATGTAGCCAAAGTGTCAGTTAGCTGTTGAACTTGTTTAGTTGAACTGAGGAGGGAAGGCACAGCAATGACGCTTGCTTATTGTTCTGCTACCAGACGTACTCCATCTCCTTCAGCCAAGTAATTATGGCACTAGAAGAACTATAACATGTTTTTTATGTGGGGGGGGGGGGGAGAGGACCAGGAAAATTATGCCTGAGCCAATGACTGGAACCATGTGCAGCGCTTTTCATGCTAGAACAAGAAGCTATTTAAATTTCATGAAAATTCAAGAACAGTCAAGCAAGTGCCAGCATTGTTTAAATTCATGACCATAAATTAAATATTTTTATTTGAAATGATGAACTCAGTACTGAAATCTTCCATTTAATTGAAGTGTTAACAGAGTGTTCTTTTTTTTTTTAAGTGTTTCACATTTTGATGATATCTCTGATCTTACCTTGAGTTCTTGGTCTAATCTATCCAAACTGCTCTGAGATGCACTTCTCTGTTTGCTGCTGTCAGCATCTACAGTTGCTACATCATTGTAGAACACGCTGGCACCAACCACTGAACCTCCATCCCTTGTCTTCCCGCCTGATAAATTCACTCCTACAGCACACCACAGCTAAAACAACAACGAAACCTTATTTTTAAAAACTCTTTGGTAAAAAACAGAGTATTAGATCTTATGAAAATAAATGCACATGGGGCATAATAAACCAAGACAACAATGCTTTTAGAGCAACTGTATTGCATAGGCCTTTAGGAAAATAAATGTATCTGTATTTAAGAATCAGAGAGTCTTTGAAAAAATTATTAACTTACAAATTAAACTAAATTAGGCATTGCTCAGAACTGAGAAGGTCTTCCAATAAAAGGAAGAGAATTTGCCCATGCAGAAAGTTAGGCCTGATTTAAAATTGACAACTCTAGTAAGCGTTTTTGTTTGTTTGTTTTAAAGAGGGAGACAGAGAAAAGGGAAACAGTTCTACCTTCATGGATGTGTCTTTTTCATCAAGTGGTCTCAGGTAAACGGGCACAGGTAAGTTCTTCATCTTGTTATCACTCTGACCGCCACCATTTACAACCTAAAAAGTGGAAGAGACCAGAAAATTGGATACTTACAGTGAAGGTCCTTCTGGCTTGGTTGGACAGAGGCAAATGAGCTCCCAGCAAGGAAAGGCAGGGGTCCATGTGATTTAGATTTCAATACTAGGTTTAGTGCTGTGAGACTCCTCAAGTGCCTGGGCTTGAGGCAAAGTATAACCTGAGGAATCCATTGGAGAGAGGAACAGAAAAGGAAAAACCAAAGATATCTCCACTTGGTGTGAGGAGGCATCCAACAGTGGGAGATGCAGAAGCTAACCTAATCCATAGAGTGGCAGTAAGAGTGGCTGAAAAATCCATACCATGAAAATCCGTGCGAATTTTTGTGCATGTTTTTCCAAATGTACACTTCAATTGCGCACATCTTTGAAATGTATGCATTCTTCTCCCATTGATTAAAGAAAATGTGTTTGCATTTTTCAAAAGTATGCATTTTTCATGTTGTTGACAAGTCTATGAATACTGTTTTTCGGTCCGCAAACTACACTGCAAGCTTGGAAATGTATGGACTTCGACCACAGATTGCATCCAAGGCCGAATCTAGACTACTGCTTTAAAGCGCTTTATAACAGTTATAAAGCGCTTTAACTGCTTTAAAGCGCTATAAAACTATTATAAAGCGCTTTAAAGCAGTTAAAGCGCTTTATAACTGTTATAAAGCGCTTTAAAGCAGTAGTGTAGATCCGGCCCTGGTCTGTGTTTGGTCCAGAAGCTGCCAACCGGGTAAACCCTACTCAAAAACGAACAGAGATGAATTTCTCATACTTCCCTTCCTTTGAGAAATGCTAGCCTTGTTTTCTGTTAGACACTGCCACCTGGTGGTCAGGTTTGGAACTACACCTAATTTCATCATCCCAAAATGGCACCTTGTTTGGGGATAAAGGCAGGGAAGTCAGAGAACAAATGCCTAACTGCCCCTACCCCCACCTCACAGGAGCTGAGTAGTTTGCCTCTGTTTTAGCATAACACTGACATGATCTGGCTTTTTGTTGTGTTTACAGGCTTGGAAATAGTTTGCATTCCCATCAGAACCATGCGCAGAGCAAGAGAAGAGAGACGCTTGGTAGGCACAGTGTTGCAGTACTTTCAATCCTTTTTGGAGGATTGGTCTCAAAAGGTAGTAGTGGAGGGCTCCAGCTGCAGTCTTCATTTCCATCTACTCATCTCAAAGAATGGGGAACTACTGAAGGCCTTTTTGAGATGGTGGAGGGCAAACAAGCTGAAACGTAATCCAGACAGTACTGTGGGTAGGGGAAATGACTACTTTGGACGGACGCTCGCAATGGGTCCTAAACCGAGTTGAAGGACCAAGTATGCAACTTGGGAGTTCTCCTGGACTCAACGCTAACTGGGGAAGCTGAGGTGGTAGTTGTGGCCAAGAGGGCAATCTGAGTTTAGGCTGTTACACCAACTGCAACCCTATCTGGAGAGGATGGGCCTTGCTTCACTTATCCAGGCTCTAGATTATTAGTTTATTAGCATTCAGGAAAGCTATAAAGACTGATCTCTTCCGCCAGGCCTATCCAGTGGAATTTTAGGATGTTTTTAGAATGTTTTTAGGGGCGTTTTAACAATGAATATTATGTTTTAATTCAGTTTTATGTATTTTATATTTACTGTTGTTCCCCACCTCGATCAAAATGGAGATGCAGGTAAGAAATAAATTTAGTAGTAGTAGTAGTAGTATTGACATCCAGGCTGGATGACTATAATGCATTCTATGCAGGGCTGCCTTTTAAGACAGTTCGGAAACTTCAACTGCTACAAAATGAGTCTACTCGAGTACTGATAGATGTTAGGATCATGTGACACTTATATTGTACCAGCTTCGCTGGTTGCCAGTGTGTTTCCACACCCAATTTAAAGTGATGGTATTGGCCTTTAAAGCCCTAAATGGTTTGATCCAGGTTATTTGAATGACCACCTTCACCCATACCAACATGACCACACTCTTAAGATCGGAGTCAGAGGTTCTGCTAGTGTGCCCACCTGTAAGAGCAATCATTAGGTTGGCAGACACGAAAGACAGGGCCTTATCCACCAGGACCCATCATTCCAGGCCTTCAATTGCCCCTAAAGATTTACCTTTTCACCTTGGCCCATAACTGAGCTAAGTGCCATTATGTAGATGATGCTAGCTGGTTTTAATGTTAAAATTTGGTATTTTATTCTTTTTTTCTTCTTTTTTTTGTGATTTGTGATTTAGTTTTGTACACCACCTTTGGAGGGTTTCCTCTAAAAGGTGGACTATACATCTTTTAAATCAGCCTTCTCCACCTCCAGTTGTTATGGATTACAATTCCCAGCATTGCTGACCACTGGCCATGTTACCTGGGGTTGATGACAGTTAAAGTCCAAAACATGTGCAGGGCACCAAGATCGGGAAGACTATTTTAAATATTTAAATAATGATGGAACTTCTTTTGCGCACACACACATAAAAAAGCACGAAACTTAAGAATATTGTGAAGAGAGATGGATCAAGGTAAGGTAAGTGAGAGACAGCAGCTAGGAGATAAGGGGGGGGGGACCTGAGAAGAGTATAGAGGCAAGACAGCAGAGCTCTGTCCTGGATGGTCAGAGAAAACCAGAACAAGAGTCTTGCAGCACTAGTACTAAAATCTATTTCATGTGATCCTTGCTTTTCCTGGTTGCTAGGAGACATTGATTTGCTGTTGGATGCTTTCTCATGTCAAACAGAGATTATTTACATTGCATCAAAAATTTTCTGATACCCTTCAGTGTGGGAGTGGGACCTTTGGCCCTCCAGATGTTCTTGGAATCCAACTCCCATCAGCCCCAGCCAGCAGATCCAATGATTATGGGAGTTGTAGTCCTACAACATTTGGAGGGGCACATTGTTCTTGTTTGCCACAAGCACATCTTGGTGTTTGATAGGTTTGCGAAGACAACCGGAATACTAGACTGCAAGAAAGGGAGGGAAATCATAGATACACTTTTTAAAAATAATAAACCAAAGAGACTTAAGATTTCCTTCTGTGCACAGGGACAGTGTTTTATTTTAAGACATCTATCTCAAGACTAGCCAATAATAGGCTTTCATAGCAGTTAATAAATATAAAAAGAAAAAGAGAGAGAGAGACTATGATCTGAACAATTCTCAACTTATTTTACTTATAAAGCATGCAAGGTAGCGCATATGTTTTTCAAACTTCAAAAACTGTTCAGTAAGAACATTCCATTATAAAGAAGTCTGAACATGCTGCCACCCACTCTTCCTACAGTTCAGTAACATTTTATTGCTAGTTGTTGTTTTCTGAACAGCAGCATTTGTGTTTAAATGGGGAAAATGCAGACTTTTCATGAACTTGAGTTCCCAACTTAAAACATTTCTATACTTCACATTTAAAGTAAACATGACAGCTACTCGATTACCACCGTGTGACCATTCTTCCTTATGGATCTTAGGAAATATCTTCAGCCCTTTACCATGCAGCCTTCAAACGAGTAACATGTCTCCCCTAAAAATGCTTTCCGTTCATTGAGATGTGCAAACGGGACATTGCTCAAGCTCCCTTGAGCAAGACTCCCGAGAGCACAATCCTATGGGCTGCGCGCTGAGTACTCGTAAGCCCCCAACCTCGGGGACGAACAAGTATCCAATGCAGGGCAGGCTGAGGAAGGAGGGGATCCTCTCCTCCGTACTCCATCCATCCATCCACCCTGCAGTTCTTGCTAAATGGTCAATTTTGGGCATCTAGCCAGGGAGCTTCAGGGTGGGGGGAGGAAGGCCGTGCATTGCATAGAAACCTGCGTAAAGCAGTTTCCGCAGTCTTCTCACCAGTCTCCTCCGGCCCCTTTTCTCCCTCTCCACCCTCAGTTTTACGAGCACAGGAAGGCAGCTGCTGCAGTTCAGTCCGCACTGGGTCCAAGGTATAGATGGCGGGGAGCAGAGTTTCCTGGCTCTGAGCACTGTCTCTGAGCTCAGAACCAGAGAACTGAAAATCGTATCCCCCCCCCCCCGCCCCCCTGGCTGTCTTAGGAGAAAAAGGATTGCTTCCTAGAAGACCCACAGCCTTTTCAACAACAGCCTCAGCATTATGAAATACAGTGCTAAACAACCTTACATTCTTAAGCAATGGATTTGCTTTTAAAATAATTTGTAACCTTTTCAATGGCATTTTAGTTTTCCATGGATGTTGGTTTCAATTGTTACTTTTGATTTAGCTTAGCATCTTAGTCTGTGTAGTGTTTTGTGTAATATCTTTTATGGCCACGATAATTCTCCTCACAAATGTTTAACCATGTTTCCCATGTTTGATTCTGTACATGAAAATGCTAAAAGGACACACGAACTGTAAAGAACAGAAGACAACGCACAACACCTCTGCTTTGCCAGGTGATCTGTAGGACATTTTCAAATAGCCAAACACAATACCTGCTTATATTTCTGAGGAAGACTCCAACCAAAAGCTTGCACTCTACCATCCTCCTTCTGAACATGCGCTTTCACTTGGCGATACTGTTCTCTCTTCTGCTCTCTGCGTGATGCAAGACTAGCCTCAGTCCTAGGCGGAAGGGAAAGACCGTTTTGTTGTTGTTCAAAGTCATTCGACCTCATTCCAATTTTTATATGTTCCAAAACAACTTTTCAAAAGTTACGCAGCTTTGGTGTAGGTAAAAAAAAAGAAGTGTCCTTAAAAAGTTAACAGGTAAGTGAAATGTGGATTACTTTCATGGAACACCACACACCAACTTCTGGTAGCTTC
The DNA here is from genome assembly GCF_023053635.1 of Elgaria multicarinata webbii. Lineage (NCBI taxonomy): Eukaryota > Metazoa > Chordata > Lepidosauria > Squamata > Anguidae > Elgaria > Elgaria multicarinata. The sequence continues at coordinate 49,541,499 of NC_086173.1, read as the reverse complement.
TATGATAGTTCCATAAACTAACTTTTGTATTCCCTGTTGGTGAAACTACATTAAAGAAACTGTCAGAGCAATGTTTCTAAGCTTTTTCAAACAGCTTGGTTCCCGGGCATGGCATATTGCTGAAGGCTCTATTTGATCATCTATTTGGATAAACAAGGTGTCCCAATTGGAATGCAGGCAGGCATTATATAAAACTTATTACCACTCACTTTAATTTGAAGATCTTTTTAAAATACCTATGCTCTGCAGTCCAGATGAAGGGGACCTTCTCAACGCAATGTGTTATGTAAGAAGGTCATATAATCTGGAGGATCTGGAATTCCAATCGTAGACAGAGTTTTTCCTTCTCCCACCCCATTAGCTTCTCACATTCACAGCCCCCAAAGTGCTTCTGGGCCCTCAGTTATGCCACAGGATGCAGCGGTGTCCAGGGTGCCTTCTATCTATCTCTGGGCAGACAGTAGAGAGGACAGTGGCACTACCTGGTGAGGTCTGGCAGCGATGATTTCAATGTTACTTTTAGGACAGACCCACTGAAATGAATGGGACTTAAGTTAGAATAACAGTCAATACAAACTATTGGATTCAACCCGTGAGCTACTGAAGGGCTGTGGCTCAGTGGCAGAGCATCTGCTTTGCATGCAGAAGGTCCTTGGTTCAACCCCCGGCACCTCCAGCTAGGGCTGGAAAAACTCCTGCCTGAAACCCTGGAGAGCCTTTGCTGCTAGTCAGTGTCGACAATACTGGGCTAGATAGACCAATGGTCTGACTCAGTATAAGGCAATGTCCTATGACTACTGTAATGCTCTCTATATGCAGCTGCCATTCAAAGCTGAACAGAAGTTTCAGTTAGTGCAAAATGCAGAGGAGTGGGCCACCAGAAACACATTACATCAGTGCTGTGATGTATCTGCACTGACCCCCTTCTGCTTTTCAAAACACCATTCAAGGTGTTGGCTATAAGCTACACCGTTCTAAATAGTCCAGAGTGGCTCAGAGACGCCCTATCAGATGCTCCATTGCAAACCTTGAGAACTCATTAGGAGAGGAAAGCTGGAAGGAAAACTGAATGAGGGCATTTTAAAGTTTGCAAGGAAGTGCACCACCCCCAAACAACTTTTGAAAACTCAAAAAAATGGCACAGCTTTGTACAAAATATCTCAGCAAGTGAGGGGAATGTGGAGGTGTCAGTGGTAGGAAGGAACTGGGTTTCTTTCCATCATAAAGCCACACCTGCAAATGCTAGTCAAACTCGGGGAAACGTTGCAAACACAATTAATGCCGCAATTACAAAAAGATATTTAGGGCTGCATTAGATTTCCCCATTTACAAAACAGAATGCCCTGGGTATTTGTGGCCACCTGGGCAAAACATATGCAAACCATAAGCCGTGCATAAAAACATCGTAGAAGAAAAGAAAGATTGCGGTAAAAATGCTAAAAAAAAAGATTAAGGACACTGCTTAATCTTACAAATTAGGGTACTTTCTCAGGAGCCATTTTTACCACACATATTCATTAACTACTCAGCACATATGACAAACTCACAAAAAACTAGCAGCCAACATTTGGTCCCCATCTTATTCTGATGCCCACTGACTACTAAGTTGAATCACTCCAGAGCCAGTTTTGATACTTTGACTTCTATATTCCATCAGTATACATGCTACTCCTGATATTTTTAATCTGTTTTCTAACAATCTGCCTTTATATTTCTATTCTATAAACAAAAGAAGCCTTACTCTTCGCTGAGGAAATCAAAGGCTTTTGATTTGTCGCTGGGTAGCTGAGATAAAGTGGTGCTTCGTTTCTTGACTGTCGGAGTAATGTGTGAGGTCGGTGCATTGTACTTAACATTAACGGGCGGTTCTGGCTTCTTAGCAGTATTGCCTGATGAGCTAAATAGCCGGCTAAAACTGAAGACATAAAAAAAGGCAGAAGCATGTGAGTACATAAATAGAGCAAACGAGATTGTCATCGCTTCATATGTACATATGGCACTTCACACAGTGCCCTACTCAAAGCAATGGAGTAAGGATAAGAAGCAGGAAACAAACGGGCCCAAATAACAGCAGCCATTAACTGCCCAGCACAGCTACACTGCCAGAAAACTAGCATGTGTTTATGACACTCATTACAATTATTTCATGCACTTCCCAAGCCAAGAATGTAGAAACAGATACTGGACATTTATGTGCAAAGGCTGTAGAATGGCGAGGCGTCTAAATACGTGGGGTTAAAAACGTTGACAAGCTTCTACGTGAATACAGAATTGGCATCAAAAAGGAGATCCTAGCTCCTAGAAATTAGGACTTTTAGTACCGGAGAACTTGAAATGTTTTACATATAACAACTTTAGAGCACTGAAGTCATTAATGCTATCATAATTGGGAGAACCCCACTCACAGGTTCACTGTCCAAAGCAACATAACACAATGCTAATAAATCCAGTTCCTAATGTGTATAGGTACACACCCTTTGATAAGTATTGGAGTTGGTACACTATAGTGATTTTTAAAAAGCATGGCGTATGCATTGCAGTCACCCATGTCATAGGGCTTGGTAACTGCCTCGAAGTAAGAAACTCTCTGGGTCTCACCCCCATTTATAATATGGGGATAATAACAGCAAACCTTACAAGACAGCTCAAAGCATCTCATATTCATCTAAATATCATGTAAATGCCAGAAGTCAAGCTTACTAGACTGCAAGACTATGATATGGACTCCAAACCAGTCCAGATATGGAGGATCTATAAACACAATATATTCAGTTTCCCCACAGCAGAAGGCAAGGATGGACAAAACTGGTTTAGGTTCAGAATGTGAGCTACAGTAACGTTAAAAGAAACACAATCCTGCAGGAATCCAAATCTTAGTGATCCAGCAACTTAGAAGCACTGCCCTGAAAATTTCCTAGCCCAATCCACTTTGATCAGCTAGACAGGTGCCAAAATATTCCTACATCATTCACTGCAGAAAATAAAATAAAATAGAAGCTGTGAAAACACACAGAACTTTCAAGCAATGTCTCATGTACAATTTTAGTAATTTCTCATGTTCAGCCTTAGTAATAATTAGATCATTAAGCATGTTAGCACTTCACAAATTATCACATGGAAATGTTTGGTGTACTGAAATTATACACAAACCAAAAGACTCCCAAATTTCAATTTGGTTTAATTTTCATAGGATAGCCTTTATACAATGCTCTGAATTACTGGGATTCTGGTTCCTTTTTAAAAAAACGCTACAGTTACATTAAGGTAATTATGCTTCTCTTCCAAGTGCATAGCCAACACTGCAAGATGCATCTTACGATACAATTCCTCTTTAAGGTCAGCCTTACCCAGTTGGCATACTAGATAACGACAACAAAAAAGAAAATAGGTTTATGGTTATTGGTTCCTTTGATACCAAAGAAAAAATGCCAGCAATATATTTATTTTTAATTTAAATTTAAATTTCAATACTTACAACTGCCAAAGGCTTGATCTCTTCTTCTCCTGCATGGCTGGATTTTCTCTTGATGCCCTAAAGGAAAAAAGCAAAAGCTAATTAGATGATCAACAAGGCAAGAGATGACCTAGAATACTCTGCACTACACATCAAACTAACAAATGGTTCGCGTCTGATTGCTAGATATCATAATATCAAGTAATTTAGGTGGGAGGGAGAGGAGGTTATATAAATAAATAATTTATTGTATAAATACAGCTTCCATAACTTTCCAAATTCCATTCGTTTCCAAATTATGGACTCCAAACTCAGATCTGAGATTAAGACAGAACTGCAAATCATCAGACATGTACATGAAGATAGGTTTTTATTGAGCAAAAATTCCTAGCAAATTTAAAGTAAGCAAAAGCACTTGAGGGAGGGATGAAGCATAGAAAAAGTTTAACTTTCTAAAATTCAAGTTTGCCATTTCGATCTTCCTCCGCAACACACAATGACATTTGATTTTAAGCCATTATCTGTGCATTGCTGAAGGGGTAATCAGAGTTAATGCAGCACAACCGCATTACGCAAGGGTGATATTATAAAAGCTGTAAGTAGGACAACATCACGTTGGGGTGTTGAGCAGATGGCTGAATTTCCCATAAGAACAACATCCACCACCTTGTGCATTTATTATGAAATCAGAGCTAGCAGTTCCAAATAGTTTAGCATAGGAACTAAAGTCATAAGAAGAGCAAGTACCCACACCCTATGACTGCTACATATGCAAGGAAACTGGAAATGTTTTGTTCTAGAATCTGGTTCTACAAATTATTCTTTAATTAATAATTACCACTAAGATGTAGTAATTAAATCAGGCCATTAGATGGCTGCAAAATGGGATGTTACATATGGAAGTCCCCTGAGAAGAAGTTAAAAACAAGGGCCGAACTAAGGTTACAATGGCTGGGTTCACATGACATGACAAACCACCATGGGCAGTCAAGCCATGATGGGTTGTCTTCTCATCCTAACTTGGATTATTTTCTACAGTGTGGTTTATTATTATTATTATTATTTATTTATTTATATAGCACCATCAATGTACATGGTGCTGTACAGAGTAAAACAGTAAATAGCAAGACCCTGCCGCATAGGCTTACATTCTAATAAAATCATAATAAAACAATAAGGAGGGGAAGAGAATGCAAACAGGCACAGGGTAGGGTAAACAGGCACTGGGTAGGGCAAAACTAACAGTATAAAGTCAGAACAAAATCAAGTTTTAAAAGCTTTAGGAAAAAGAAAAGTTTTTAGCTGAGCTTTAAAAGCTGCGGTTGAACTTGTAGTTCTCAAATGTTCTGGAAGAGCGTTCCAGGCATAAGGGGCAGCAGAAGAAAATGGACGAAGCCGAGCAAGGGAAGTAGAGACCCTTGGGCAGGCGAGAAACATGGCATCAGAGGAGCGAAGAGCACGAGCGGGGCGATAGTGTGAGATGAGAGAGGAGAGATAGGAAGGAGCTAGACAGTGAAAAGCTTTGTAGGTCAACAGGAGAAGTTTATATTGGATTCTGAAGTGAATTGGAAGCCAATGAAGAGATTTCAGCAGTGGAGTAACATGGTCAGAGCGGCGAGCCAAGAAGATGATCTTAGCAGCAGAGTGGTGAACAGAAACCAACGGACTGATGTGAGAAGAAGGAAGGCCGGTGAGAAGAAGGTGTTTATTCTTCGGGAGCAAGCCATGTCGAGAAGCCATGGTTTGTTGTAACATTTTTCTTGCCCATGATTGCTTATTGTATTATCCAAACCCAGGAGACATATTTTATAGCGGGTTGTGGCAACTGGCTACAAAGCCGGTCAGTAAGAGCAGCAAAAAGCCTGCACTGCTCACTTTTCATGTTCTGACCAGTACTGCCCTTCCACCTTTGCTGAAACAGCATTTGGGAAGGAACATCACTTGTTCCCTGCCTTTTATTTTTTGGTGCCTCAAAAATGCGCAACTAGGGTCATAATTCTTTATTATTAATAATATTTTTGTCAGTCTTTTGCTTACAGCTGCCTGATATATGTAGTTTTGCCTGGTCAATTTCCTTGGCCACACAACACTCTAAGCCATAATGGTATTTTTTCTGGTGAAACCCATGATGTGTTCATGTGTTGCCTGTGGGATGTTTCTGCCATCCCACAGGGTTAATCCACCCAAAAGCCCCACTCTGAGAACTCATGCTTTTCAGAATGAGCATAGTGGGCTGTTTGCATAACGTACGACGCATAACGGTTAGCATCCCATCATGGCTTAGCGTTACATGTGAACCCAGCTCTTGTCTGTTTCAGCTGTCAAAAAGGCAGCAAAGGGGAGTAGAAAACATACAAGGAAACTGACAAGACAAGGTTGCGTATTCGGGAATTTACACACACTTCCAAAGGACTGGGGCAGGGGGGGAAATACTAAGGAGAGGAGGAACCTGGTTGCACAATTCAGAAGCATCAAAAATGGGGGTGGGAAGAGAACCCAAAGGAGTCAAGGAACCAAAAGGAGTGAGAAACTGTCTCCCCTGAACCCTTTTGGCATATTACTCCTTTGGCTTATCTACTTCCCTTTACAGCTCCCTTTTTACCCCGATTTAGAGGTGTGAGAAGAGAGACTGGCTCTGGTGCTGTGAAGGATGATAAATCTTTAATGATATTGTTGAAAGATAAAAATGTTATTTAAAAAAACTCAAAAAGCTCAACACTTCAGATACCAGGATCCTTCGTCAGCAGCTACTATCAAAATATAATACAAAACCAAACCCATACTTCGAAGGATATTAAACATGGTTATTCTCAAGGATTTTGTTGTACTGTTCTGAACATTATTTCTATTGTTAAGTCTTCTGAACTACCAATATAGCACGATTCCTTTCTTGGGCACATGCCCATTTTTAATTGTGTAAGAATGCTCTGTACTGTCAGCTAACAAAACTAAAAAGCAATAATCAGATAAAAGGTACTAATTATACAATGCTAGACAAGAAAATAATATAAGTGTCTTAGAGAAACTGTATTTGCCACAACAACTGGCCTATTAACAAATACTGTTAGAGACAATAATTTTATCATAATTACCAAAGGTTAACATTTTTTTCTATGGAGCATCCTAATGGAAAGCTGGGTTTTCTATCTAAAAAGCTACTTGTGCTTTCAAGCCAAGGTCAGGGGTTTTTTATGCTGGTTAATTGCATCAGCAGGCTCAGAGAAACCACACAGAATTCTGGTGGAGTGATTCTGCCCAAACTTTGTTCTATTATCATCCGCAGGGTTTTGAGGGGACTGTATCATGTTGTTCATGTCTATTTCTTTTTTGCGGTGTTTATCTATTTAAATTTAAATTCCATTCTAGAGAGTCCCTGAGTCCCTGTGGAACCAAAGATTTTAGGGATAAGATCCAAAATAGTTCTCTCATGCTCAATAAACGTTCGCCTCTTGTCACTTTCTCAATGGCCCAAAAGGATTCTGGTTCATGATGATTATTTGTGAAATGCTTCACTAGAGGCGGCCCAGGTCTGGCATGCCTCAAGTTATATAGATGTTCGGTTATATAGCTGTACCCCGATTTAGAGCCATAACATATGCTTAAAAGTCAAATTTCACATGACAGAAAATTGCTCAAGTCAAGCTCCTGAAGAAATCCCCACCATCCAGTCTAAGCCACAACCCTAGAAAGAGAACACAACTCTAGAAAGAGAACAGATGCAAAGCTAAGAAACCCTGCTAAAAAAAGTAATCTCTCATGCGGACACAGCCAAAGCAAATGATAGGAGATGTCCTTCTCCAGAGCTTGGGTGCCTTATCCGTTGCTCTGTCAGCAAACAAGAACACGGAAGGTAATATTTCTGTTTATTATAGGAATGCTTTTTTTAATAAACCTCCCACATAGCTTTAGGTACACCAAGCTCAAAACTACTGACAACAGAAGGTTGGATTTGTAAGAGATACTTTAAAGAGCTTTAAAGTCCACAAAAGTTCATCATAATAAACATGTTAGTCTTTAAGCTGATAAAAGGCATTCTTGCTTTTCCTGCAACAGACATCAAAACTGCCATCCCTCTGAAAATTGTTTATTAAAACAAGGTAATCCAGGTTATAATGGAGAGGAGGGGGATTATGTAAACTGCCTTGGGTTTCTTGCAGGAGGAAAAAAAGGTGGGATATAAATGTAATACGCAAATAAAGGTGGATGGGGCAAGTAGGTCAATCAAATATTTTCTTTATTATGAAATGTAAAGAACTTAATGGATATATTTTTCAGGCTCAGACAGCAAAAGTGTATGGCTTGTTTGTTTGCTATCCACAATGCTTTTAAATTACACATTGTTTTAACTTGGTTTATGGTTTAATTTGTTTTAGCCCTGAGATCGTATTGATATAGGGCAAGATATAAATGTTTTAAATAAATAAATGCAAAAAATTATTAGTAACATTTTCAAAGTAATTGAATTATTGATCTAAAGTCACATCCTACATTACAAGGGAAAATAGCTAGGCCAAGGATTTATCTACCAGGCCCTGCAGCTCTAACATGTAACACATGTACTTGCCGTATCATCTCAGTCCATCGCACTGCTTCCTGGAGCTCCATCAGCCTCTCTTTATACTGATTTCTTTCCATGAGGACACGAGCCATCTCAACCCGAGTAAATCGCTTCCTCTGAGCAGTAGGAATATCACTCTGCATATTGGGGGTGGGAGAAAACCAAGCATGCCTAATGTATTAAATTAGGAATTATGTGTCATGTTCCCCAGACTTGACCCGTACTCTGGCTCCGAAGATGACTCTGAGGCAGAAGAGACTCCCTCCATTATTATTATTATTATTATTATTAAATATTATTATTATTTTTTACAATTATATACTGCCCCTTAGTTTACAAAGGTTAAAAACAATGAACATTAAAAACAAATATACAAAATTTAAAAGCATAAAAAGCATAAAATACAAACAAAAAACACTAATCAATCCCTACTAAATGAGGGCCTTCCAGACAAGAGGATGAGCCTCTACCTGACTCCTCAATTGCAGAGGACACTCCTCCATTACAGACTTTACCACCCCCACACCATAGGAGCCAATGGCTACAAATCAGGCAGTAGCCCTTTAAGGATTTATCTTAAGGGGTGGAGTCAACTACAAGTCTTGAGCTGCTGGCCTTTATAAGGCTTCAAAAAGCCTTTGACTGTTGCTGAGTCAACAGCTCCCCTTGCTTAAGACTCAACTAATTTGAAGCTGACTAAGGTCTTTAAAGGCCCTGCCTAGTCTAACTTGCTTGGCTATTCAGTACCCCAAACCAGACTTGCCTTGCACAGGACTTGACCTGACTGACCAGTCCTTGCCTGCACATACCTTGCTGGTTTTAGCACCTCTATGTGCCTTGAACCAAGTCAGACAAGACAGTATGAAAAGTTTATAATTCGCTTCAAGGAAGAGCTTCTGTCTTCTGTTATCAATGAACTACACGAAAGGACTGATTCAGACAGCTATTTCAAAAGAATTCAGGAGCCTTTATGGCCAAGCCAAAGTGCAGTGATGGATGGGAAAGAAAAATGGCAGCAGTGGAAGAAGCCTCTCACACCTCCTTTGTCTCTAGAGAGGAAGGGGGCAAATCAGATGAATTTAACATCCCTCCCAAAATCTCTGTGCCCTGTTGCAATCCACTCTCCCAGGACTGCCACGCAAAAGAAAGGATGAGCACACCTCAATAATTCTAAAGAAAGCTACAAGTATTTAGATCAGAGTACTTTAGTGCAGTATTACACAAATGAGAAAATAAAGGAATTAGATAAAAGGTGTCAATACAATTACATACATCATCCTCTTCCTTTGATTTTTGCCTCGCTTCTTCTGCTTCTGCGCGGGCTCTAAACAAGATGCAAGAGGTATCGATGAATTTAGTCACAGAACCTTTTTTAGGATCCTCTCTAACACACACACAGACACTCACAAAAAGTATCACACTCACTTTCTAAGTTCTTCTTCCAACTCCTTATTTTTCTCTTCAAGCTTTTGTTTGGCTAGTTTTACAGCTTCCAGCTCTCCTTTCAGGACATCCTTCTCGCAGGATAGTTCATCTACTTTTGCTATTAGGTCATTCTTCACCACATTCAAGGCATTTCTTTAAAAACCAGAGGTTTGCAATTAGGTCATTAGGTCGTTTCTAGTCGCACCAGAGAAATACAACAAAAAAATCACTCTGACATTTTTTCTCCTGTCATGGGAATTCAGGCCACGAAGAGTTATGCCCACCCTTACAAAAATAGCTATAAATGAGCATGCTTTGCATTGACATTTTGAATAGGTCAGATTTTAATTTCCTGTAATCCGTTTGCTAAAGGAAGTCAAAATAATTTGGATAGACACTTGAACAGAAAGCTGGTGTCATGTAGTGGCTAGGACTGAAAGTCCACTTTAAACTCACTACACCCATGAATTCACAAAGTGATCTTAGCCAAGCCACTATCTCTCAGTTCGAACTGTAATATAGATAATGCACTCAATGCCAAGTATTACACTCTCTGGAAGATCTTGCACCCCATTTCTGTTCACAGCGGACACTGTCAATATCTTGCAGAAAATATATATTTTGATATTTTTAATTATGTTTTTAATGTTTTTAATGTTTTAAAGGAACGTGCACTGAGGAGCAGCAGATTCTTCCTGTAACCATAACATGAATAGCACAGCCTAATTTGAATATCTGAAACCCCTCCTCTTCTATTCCATCCTGGGGCTCTGAACTTGCAGACAATGACAGTGTGACTTCACCATCAAGTCAGAGTTTCCCAGCCCTTCCACTCCTGCTTTCGGCGCCAAGTCAAGACTTTTCTCTTCTCCCAGGCATTTTAACAGCATTTAACCACGTTAAGTTTGTTTTTAATGGACCCCAGAATTGTTGTTTTAAATGGATACTGTTGTTTTTATACTGTTATTTTTATGTTTTTGATGGTTTTTAAATTTTGTATACTTTTTAATGTTTACCATTTTTAACTGTTGTAAACTGCCCAGAGAGCTTCGGCTGTGGGGCGGTATATAAATGTAATAAATAGATAAATAAAATTAAAAATGTTTCGGTGAAAATATAATTTGCCATATTGACCAGACAAAAGTCCATCTAGTCCAACACTCCAATACTGGAAAACTAGATCTTCTAGAAAGCAAACAAGGTGTGATGCAGAGTCTCCTCCTACCGTTTGTCCACATCATATAGGAATCAGACGTCCACAGCCTCTGAATTGGAGGCTCATTTCTTAGCTATCACAGCTAATGGCCTTTTAATTAGTGTTGGTATTCTTAAGCTCCATGAATACTAATCCTCTTTTAAAGCCATTGACCCTCACAATGAATACCATCAGTAAGTATTACATTAAAGAAAATATGAATGCTAATAAATGAAAAATTGTTTTGACTGTCCTGAAGCTACTGCCATTCAGCTGATCTGACTGAATCCAAGCTCCAGTGTTCACAGATTCCTTGCGCTTTTCATAATTTTATAACTCTCGTATATTAGAAGAACTTATACAAGATCAAGACAGGGTATACTATCCAATCTGCATTAAGGATCAAAATATTGCACTAATTAACCTACCTTTCTCAGCTAAAATTTTAATATATATTTATGAAGGCTTTGAGGGATAAGTATATCCAGTGTAGACTGGTGGCTCAGATTTTGGTGGGGCTCCGGATCCATTCTGCGTTTTAGTCAGAACCAAACAAAACTCTAAAGGAGCTATCCAAGGTGCTGAACCCATTTTATTGAAACCCAGAATGGATTCACAACCCCACCAAAATCAGAGCCACCCGCCTTTATGGGGTATATCTTTTATCAATCAGCCAGCCCTTACAGCATCATGATTACTTAAAGTAACAGGAGTGCTGAAGTAATTCCAAGTTTAAAAGCTGAAAAATGATTACTCACTTGGTTTCTAGCAGTTGTGTGTTTTCTAAAATAAGGTTTTCCACTTCACGACCCATTCCTTTCAAAGACAGAACAGAGTAAATAATTTAGAAATACTGAAATTACTGCTGGAAGTGCTAGGTATCACACTTAACGTATCCTGGCCCAACGTTCAGTGTGTGCGCTGAGATTCACATGGAGCCACTGCTCAAATATGACCTCTCATCCTTTCAATGAAGGATACTGACCTACACACACACACCGGAGTGTGCATGGAGATTAGCTGCTTCAACTGAAATGGAAGAGACATTTGCACAGAAAAGTAGGTTCTGTGTGTTTCAGAGCACTGTGTGTCCCCATAATTGCTGTACAGAAAAGAGTTTAACATTTGCTGCTGAGTTTTTAAAGTGTTCAATATGCAGGCTTTCTGAAGCCTAGAGAAATACAGCGCAAAATATCTTCAAAATATATAATGTTGAATGCCCCCGTTTGTTTATTTATTTTAAAAAAGAGGAGGAATCAACTGAAGTTCTTACTACAAGTTTATACTGCAGACATTTGATGCTCAAATATGTCACTTACATCGCACAGAAGAGATGCTGAATATGAAAAGCTCAAAGACAATGCAAAGCTCTTGCAAATGTTCCCCAAATGAGATGACACCTTACCAAAGAAATTATGGTCTTTAAAGCCCATGCATCCCATGAAGAGCAAAAAGAAAAAGAAACATTTCATGTAAGGAGAACAGTATAGGTGAGGTATAGTATAAGACAAGAGATTTGAGAAGTATGAATGATTTCAAAGCAAAGCCAGCACTAAACGTTTTAAGCCAAATGTGTTTTGAATTTAAGACGACTGACAGCAAGACAAACAGTTAAAAGAGAGTAGTGTCAAAAAGACAGTTGAGAATCTAAGAGCAGCCAAAGATCTACCTAGCTCAGCATCCCATTTCTAGCAGTGGCTAGCCAAATACCTCCCAAAAGTTTACAAGCAGGGGCACGAAAGCCTTTCCCATTCAGAAATGTAATTCTGCTAAAAATGGAGATCCCATCAAGCCATTGGGCCCATTCAGAAGACACCTTAAACCATGGCTTTAACCATGGTGAATAAGACTTTTTGCTTTATTAACCATGGTTAAAGCTCTGGTTTAAGGTGCCTTCTGAACACGGCCTGGCTTTCTGGCTTAACCACCATGGTTAAAGCCATGGTTTAAGGTGTCTTCTGAACGGGCTAATTGACAGACCATGAATGTGATTGATCCCCACAACACACACACACACACACACACACACACACTTTTAATACCTTCACTGTCACCACCACGTTTTGTGGCAGTGAATTCAATAACTTAATTATGTGACACATGAAGTTCTTCATTTTTTCTGCCCTGAATCACCTCTTTTAGAATGTTTGATGAATGGTAGCGTATCAGTTTCCTAAATAAAATAATACAGACCCATCTATTTCCCAAGACAGGGCCAAAATTAATAATATTTCTACTCTCTCCAAATCATGCTTACTTGTATACATATGTATCACATTGTCCCTTTTGCTTTTCTAAACTAAAAAGCCTCAAATGCCTTAACCTTTGGGCATGCTCTTAGCCATTGTAATAGCCTTGTTCTGTGTGTATTTCTTCTAGATCTATAGTCTAGCTTTGAGAACAGCACAAACTGTACAGAGCTGACTATATTTTTCATTCCAAACAGTGACCTCCTTTACTTCATCAAAAGAGTTGGGGAAAATATTTACAGCTTATAATACAATTTGAAAGTCATTTAAAGTTAGTACATTCAAACAATTATATTTTTAGAAAGCTGTAATATATAGCTACATGGCTGATGATCAACCTTGAAAGAACTTGTTTTTAAACTGGGCCGTCTTCTTATGTAAGTCTTAGAACACAAGCCAATAAAGCATCACGTGTTTCATAGCAGATATATGAAAATTAAACCCCACTCAAATGTGTGATTGGAACAGATTTATTATTTAGGCACATATTTGCAAACTGAGTAAATGAGGCCACTCCTCAAACAGAATGAGTACATATCTTAAGAAAACAGGGCTAGTACTCTTATTTAGAGCCTCACTTGTGCTTCACTAAAACACATGGAGCTCTGGAGCAAATCAGCTGCTCTGTGCATCTGGAGGGAACACATAGCAGAAGCTGCCCCCTGCACTGGAATAAACAGGGAAGTGTCTGTGCACAATGGAGTTGTGTAGGGAGTTATCAGAGCTAAGTAAAACCTTGCTTCTGAAATCACACTGGGTATTTGTCATCACCTGAGTGATAAGCATCATATTCCCTAACACACATAGAACTGATTGCATCTTGATTAAAGCCAAGAAAACCAGTTATTTTGCTTTAAATGCCGACTCTCAAGGTTACTAAATGCTGCATTAGACCCACAGATAAAAACCACTCTCAATAATGCATCAAGTCTTATTTCTGCATTCACTGTGTGGGCGGCAGGAATTCCCTGCTCTCATTCTCCCGGTGTAACAATATTGCATTCTGTTCTTTATATCCTCTAACTATCTAGCATTTGAACTTGCATACTACATTGAGCCTGTTCAGATGACATGCTATGGTTAGGCCACTAATCCTTTTGCAGCAAAGGGTTAGTGAGCATGTTTAAACTGAGGTTATGTAGCCACCATGATTAGGAATGGTTCACATGACATGTTAAACCATAGCTCAAAGTGCTTAACCACCACAGCTTAGCATGTTGTCTGTACATGGTTTGAACATGGTTACTATGTGCTTGCATTTTAAAGGTAAGAGGAGGAGCCTTTCGTCCTGCATTAAGTGATCCAGATTTCAGAAGGTTTATACCTGTACTTATTCCCAATCTCTTCCCCATGTACAGTTTTCACATGGCAGAATTTGAGCCAGTACTAATTGAGCCAGTACCAATCTATGTTAATGGCTGCAGTTTGAGATTTTAGAACACTTTTACAAACCCTGTTCAGAAAAAAACCAAAAAAAACTACTTGGGTTATTTGTACTACACTTTTAACTGCCAGTGTTCCTAACAGAGAAATGAGTATCAGGCAAAAATATATATGGAAAAGACACCAAGCAGGTTAAAAACAAAACAGAATGCATGACACACATTATGAGAGAAGCAGCCAAGAATACTGGAGTTCAAAGCAATCACTTTCGAGTATATAGAAAGCATACACACCAGAATATTCCCCTGGGTATGCAGCCCAAGAGAAAGCAGATTGGAGAATCCCATTTAACAAATGTTGTGGAACTGTGCAGCATAAGTAAAACAGCTGATACACAGCATATCAAAATGCTAATACAAAGCATTTTGTATAAAATGCACTCTTGCTTCAAATTAAGTCCCACTGAATTTAGTAGAGCTTCTGTATAAACATGTTAGAGATTGTGCTATTAATTCTAGTTACACAAAGCATATTACCAAAGAAACTGGTATTCCCTAGAATGATTAACAGCTGGTCAAGATGAGCAACATCACAAATGGTAGAACAACTAAATATCATAAAATGCCACATTTGCTTTGTAAGATTCTGCAGAGCAGCTGAGCTCAACCACCTGGCTCATGTATATGTGTGCACACGTGTCTCTCTATGCAGGGATTAAAGAGTTCAAATATGTTATCAATATGTTTCATTTAGTTCACATCTGCTGACAGCCTGTGAGAACAACCCATCAAACTGGCATTAGTTTTGATTCATACCAAACTAGAATCTACAAAGCTTAGGCAGTACTTCTTGTAAAAGAAGTTTACAAATCCTTCTGACTGTGGAACTAGATACCTATAACCAGAGAAGTTCAAATTGTTGTTGTTTTTAAATATACTTAAATTTAAAATATATTTCTTGAACTGTACTGGAACATTCATGGTTCTTAAACTGAAGAAATAAATGCAAATTCAATCAGATGTTGTTTTCTTAAACCTACTTACCCAGCAAGTCTGCTCCTTCATCCACATCCCCAATCAGACCAGTGCCAGCAGAAGACAATTCTTCAAAAAGTGATTCTGTATTACGATCAAATGCTTTGTTCTCTATGCCTTTGGTAGGAGTGCTGCACAAAAGAATTGGAATTTAAAAGTTAGCAGAAAGGTCTTAAAATCACTTTTTAATCACTTAATGCATCCAACAATGCGGGCCCAAGCCCATAAAAGCTTATGCCACACTAAAATGGTTATTCGTCAAGGTTATTTACAGGCAGGCATGAATCCAGAATAATGTGGAAGAAAGCAGATTCCCTTGGCTAACAAAAAGCTGGGGATCTCAAAGTAATACTTCCTCCCCCCACAACTTAACCTGAATTTCACCCTTCTCTCCCCATTGTTAATCAATTAGTTTCATCTTCCTTATTTTCTAATTCCTCTACAGTTGGCTGCACATTGCAAAGAACTCCAAGAAATGCAGTCCTTTCCTCTGTGCTGGAAACTTAAAGATCAGAAGTAACATAAGAAACTCTGCCACACTATCCTTTTTTCTAGGGAGACCCTGAATACAGTGATTATGACCTGTTGAGGCGACACACTAAACCATGATAGTTAACCGTTTTGAGCTAAACATTATGGTGTAGCGTGTTGCGTGAACCATTTCTAACCATGGTGGCTACATAACCACAGTTTAAACATGTTCACTAACCATTTGCTGCAAAAGAGTTAGCGGCCTAACCATGGCCTGGCATGTTTTCTGAACATGCCTAATGCCTACTGAACAACACACTGCTTTGACCTTCTTGGCAGCTCAGGGCTCTTTGCGCTATGGCAGCAAGGCAAGATCATAGGCAGCACAGGAGACGTTATTAGGACTGCTTCCGACTTTCTTAGGCACCCTGGATAATAGCAGGATCGGTCCGCTGGATGGGCCGCTCCTGGCCCTCGTGTTTGCCCAACCTCGTGCATCGTTAGAAGACACTCTTGTAGCTTTTGCATTTTTCCTAAGTTCTTTGTTGAATAAAAGTTGACAGTAAAATACCTTGAACCTTTATATCCACTAAGGTCTTTATCCATATCCAATTCTGGAGTGGATTCAATGATTGCCTGAACTTCAGATTTGTCTTCATTTTCATTAGAACCTTGGGAGGAAAATAGTAAATATTTTGTCAAAAGGTATATTTGTAACAATTAACAGAAGAAAATACCTGATTGCAAAACATTTGATTTAAAAACGCCAAACACAAGGTTCATCTACAAGGATAAAAAAATAAGGGTCCTTGTTTTATGGGACTTTAAATTTAGACTCCTTCCTGGTGACTTTCTCCTTCCTGGTGTCTATTTTCAACCTCCACAGGCTGCAGCCTTTTACCATGAATTAGCTATACAGGTAGTTTGGGCATAACTGATCTACCGAAGGGCAAGAGCTATACTGCATGATTCTGCAGCCTTCTCCAGCCTGATGCCCTCCAGCTATCTTCTGTGTGCAGAAGAATTTTTAAACCTTAAGGGTGGCTTCTTGTACTACCCTGTGCCTGCTTACCCTACCCTGTGCCTGTTTGCATTCTCTTCCCCTCCTTATTGTTTTACTACGATTTTATTAGATTGTAAACCTATGCGGCAGAGTCTTGCTATTTACTGTTTTACTCTGTACAGCACCATGTACACTTATGGTGCTATATAAATAAATAAAATAATAATAATAATAATAATAATAATAATAATAATAATAATAATAATAATACAAAAATGTTACAGAGAATTAGATCCTATGAAGGAATTTCACTAGCATGTGAAGTAGCCCTCTAACTGAGAAAATTAACTGGGAGTGCCCACTCATATTCCCCAGGTAATACAAAATACAGACTCCACTATCCCAAGTAAATTACACAAAGAAGTATGTTTCACTGAAACCAGCAAAACATCCATTATGTGCAGTTTAGGATCAAGGTGTCCTTCAGAAGTTTGCTGCTATGGCATAACCTTAGCTCTAGATGTCATGAGGTCTTCATGTAAAATATTCACTGATGCTTTACTTGGGTACTGTGAGAATGAATAAGGTAAAGATGGTAAAGCACTTTTCTAACCAAATGGGTGAGTCAATCACTTACAGTGCTATTGTCCCTCAAAGGGAGTTTTTCTTTCTATTCTTTCTTTCTTTTTTTCTTTTTTCTTTTTGCCCTATCCCAACAGTTTAGGTGAATTACTATCTACCCTATTTTATTTGTATTTTCACAGCAACGCAGTGAGCCAATGGATATGTTATGAGATAAAGTCTTTCCCAAGTCCACATAGTGAACTTCATGGCTAAATAGGCATTTGTAACAGAATAGCCAAACTCAGATCCTTATCTAATGAATGACATTGGCACAAAGTCAAATGGTCACTAAATTGCCTATTTAAATTACAATAAATCATTAAGAGCAATACAGACAGACTACATTTTCCACACGGAAGACACTTCCATGTAGGAAATATTCCAAAATCAATGCTCAGGCAATACTAGTCCTAGGAATAACTAAAATATGTAAAAAGCTTCTGAGATCTCTAGATTAGACAAGATGTTACAGTACTTCACCAATATATGGATCTTTAAATATGGCAATCATGCACATTTAGACTTCATTGGATTTGGAAGATATGGATGATTTTGTTTTCTCAAAGTCTGTCAACACACAGAAATACACTTGGGTCCAAGTGCATCCACATACAGATTTCATACTTTTTCCTATATGAAGGTGCTTCCCTAGTACAATATGTAAATTACTCTAAATATTAATTGATAATTACTCTTCTGGAACTCAGCAATTCCTTAATACTTAAGATTAGATAAATTTGCATTTTAAATTGGTCAAAATATTAACTTTAGACATAGACCTATTACAGCAACTTACCAATGGATACACTTCGGGTTTCTTGGGCTACTTGCACTTCAATGTGCTTGCTGAGATCCAATTTCTTGTCCTCTGTCTCAGAGTTCTTCACAAGCCTTTCCTTATCTTCATTTAGGGGAAATTCAGCAGGTGCAAGCACATCTGAAGCAGCAGTTAAGACTGGCGTAGTAGATTTGGAACCTGCTTGGCTAACATCAGAAATTTCATCCTAAAGTGCAGAGAAGTTTGCAGTAATTACAGAATTTATATGACACATTCCCAAACCCTAGATGGGATAGCAGACTAGTTGGAGCCAGTTCATTTACTGACTGTTCTAGCAAACACGGGGGTATTACTGGTTGCAAAAGCAATCTAGTTTGAGACTTTTCTTCTTACTTTAACAGCTGCTGGAGCTGTATGCAAGTTACCTACCTTGACGCTACACTGTTCACATAAACAGATCACTCTTGTGACAGTAATAACCAAGTGCCAGCTGGGAACTTAACTGCTTTTTAGTTAACCAACTCATAACCAAGCAATGACACCCCTCTCCCTTTGAAGTTCCCTCTCTCACACTGATCAATGCCTTCTCATCAAAGAGGCCTCTGTTCCTACGCCAAAGAATTTAACTCCTAATGAACCACAGTCCCCATTGCTCCAATGCAGTGACTGCTAAAGATGAAACACTATAATGCAAAAGGCTTCAAGGAAGGAAGGAATTTATGAGAAATCAAGTTGCCTAGTTTAAAAGCATACACTATTGCACAGTTTTAATTGCCACCAACAAATCTTCCTTATGCTGATAACAGTCCTTTCATTTATATATTTTTATTTATTGTTTATTTATTGCATTTTTATACCACCCAACAGCCGAAGCTTAATATAGCAGTTTAAATATACAAGTTTAAATATAACGGTTTGCAACCTTTTTCAATTTTATTTGTGCATAAATTATTTAAATTTACATACTATAAATTTATATAGCATGCATTTTTTTTTTTAGTTTACATGCCACATATGTTAGGCACAAAATGCAGGAGGGATACCTCTAGCCGCATTAGAAAAAAATGTTTTGATTGACCCCCAATGTGTTTAAAATCAAGTCCTTCCTCAGGGGCACTATGAATATAAACAGTATGAAACTCTATTACAAGCCATTTGTGCAAAATTCAATAATAAAAAACATAAACGTTAAGCGTGTCATTTCAAGCTTTATTTATTTAATTTATACTCCACATTTCTGCCAAAAATGGCACCCCAGGCAGCTCTAAAAAAAATCATCACTGGCGAAGATTTGTTTTTACATCTCATTATTAAAACATGCACAAAGGGATTGCAATATTTTTTCATATGTTTATATTCATAGTGCCCTTGAAGAACTCAGTTCAAAATGAGTTGGACACAATTTTTAAAAACCTTGTGCACCTGAATGTCTCTATCCTTTTTTTCCTTCCTTCCTCCCACATGATTGGTCCCTCCCCACTTTTTTTTAATTGTACAAAAGATAAACAAAACAGGTTCTCTTCACAGCAGAAGCTTCGTCTTCCTCTCCCATTCACTAACTATATAAGCCAAAAATGGCTAAATACACAAAGTACTAAAATGCAATGAGCTTGAGATCATGGGCAAATATGAAAGCTTACCCATGCTAAAGCCAAACTAGATATAATGTGTTGTACCCCGCCTCAATCCAGAGGGAGAGGCGGGTAACAAATAAATAAATATTATATTGGGAGCAGCAACATTAATTTATTAATACATCTGCCACTTTTACATATAAAACAGTAAGATGAATTGAATTAAATCTCTGTCCAAATTTAAGAAAGATCTAGGTTGTTTTTACAGAGAAACCATGCTAATAATGGATAGTGGTAGTGCAATGGTACTATAAATACTAGCCTCCATACTATTAATATTTGTCAAAATGTTTGATTTATCAAAGATATGGGTAAAACCACATTTCCTAGGACAGAGTGTTACTAGCATGTCTCTTTCTCTCAGAGAACGCTGAAAAGCTGTATGCCTGAATGAAAAATGTTTGATCTCAGAAGTTGGAAAATATTGTTTAGATTATGAAGAATTAATATGAGTTCTGATATTTTTAAAGTTACGATCATTTGAGTTAAAACCAAACCAAGGCAACGGACATACATCAACCAAGATTCAGCGCCAGAGAAATGCTCTCTATTCCTTAATGCCATCTCAGCTGGGATTATTGATAGCAAAATGAAGGTTACTGACTGCTAAGCAAGTAGACTAGGATATACAGCAAAAACAGTATATGTTCCTCTTAATTTTTCAACTCTACCATGTGAAGGATTGTAACACCCTGAAGTTCTAAGCAAAAGTTCCAATGAAATAAATGAGCAGACGTCTATGCAGAACAACTGTTTTTTGTTACTGCATTTTTGTTGGATTTCATTGTGTTATTATTGTTGTAAGCTGCCCTGAAGTCACTTGCAGCCAAAGATGAGATATAAATTCTAGTAAATAAATGCCCACTTTGATCATTTCAGATATTCTACTGCTTCTTTAATTATAAAATCAAGCAAATCGTGGAATGCTCAAGGGGAAAAGATGTACAGTGTTTACAGAAACTGGAAGTCCAAGGCCATTCACAATAGCTCAGGAAAGATTACTTTTCCTGGGCAGTAGTTACAGAATGAAATGTATTACATACAGAATTTAAGAGCTGTTTTGAGTCAGAGCCTGGGAAGTATTTACTAACTGATGTGACTCCTTTTCAAGAAAGAGAGTAAGGGGACCAAGCCAAAGAAGTAAGTAAGAACTGGTTTTTGAAGTATTACACAGGTTTTTGTTTTTATTTTCTGCACAAATCCTTGTGATGTTCTTTACATGCTCATTTTCTCACACT
This sequence comes from Elgaria multicarinata webbii, assembly GCF_023053635.1. Taxonomy (NCBI): domain Eukaryota; kingdom Metazoa; phylum Chordata; class Lepidosauria; order Squamata; family Anguidae; genus Elgaria; species Elgaria multicarinata. The sequence continues at coordinate 49,520,453 of NC_086173.1, read as the reverse complement.
CTTTGCACATTGTCAGTATAGATTGCTGGGTAGGATTTCCTCAAAGGTGGCACTCTGGTTTTTCATTGCCACTACAAACATAATACTGTATACATCAATGTTAAACTTCAAAGCTTTACAATACTTGCTTAGCGTTTGCATAATGAAGTATATACAAGTATATTGAAGAAGTATATACAAGTATATTAAAGTAGTATATACAAGTATATCAAAGAAGTATTTCTAAAATACATCCATTAAAATTGGCATATTCCAAACGGAACAAAAAACTATTAATTGCAACCTTGTGGGAAACAGGTTTTTAATAAATTGATAGCAGCGTGCATTTATATGGACTGATTTTTCATCATATCTCAAGGAGAAAATGCAAAATATTTAAAAGACAAATGCAAATGATAAAATGTTGAATTAAAACCAGAGTTCAAAACAGTGAAAAATATACATGCACAAATTTACCCTAGCCATCAAATCCAGCCAACCAGACTTTACAATGCCCCAAAATCCCTGGAAAGACTGCAAAGACAAGATTCATTCTACACTGGAAAAGAAGAAACCTATACGTATCTCCATCATGATTTGGCTACCTGGCCAGGACACACCAGGGTTGTCAATTATCATTCAGTAACATGGATTCACAGGCTGTCCCAGCCAGGCACTTTTTAAAAAGAAGTTTTAGCTACACTATTTAGGAAAACCAGCTGCCGCCGCCTCCCATTATTCCCTTCCTGTTTATTATTTCTCCAATCCAACCCTACCCTTCCAAAAATACACACCTAGCAGTGCAATCCCAACTCTAGCTAATAATTTATCAAAAAATTCACAAGATGAGAAAACTGCAGTCTTATCAAGTGAATGTAGAGCTCCCCCATAGAGGAATAAAAACTTGGCTTTGTTTAAACATTTCTCAGCCTCTGTATTCCAACTGCATCCACAAAAGAATGCAGCACACAGACCACTGACCTTAGTAGACAAAACGCTCACGACAAAAGGCCTGACTGCCAACAGAAAAGAGCCAAGGAAACCAGAGCTCAGTTTGAACAGTTTAACAAAGAAACAGACAAGCTCAGTTCCGTAATTAGAATTCTACTGTTCTACTGCAGTTGTTGCATTTCTGCTCCTGCACTTGAATTATCAGATTGTCTAGATAAATATTAGTTAATGCTTTGTCCAAAACTGACTATGGGTATTAAGGAGGAAGTTACGAAGGATACATTATTTTAACTTCTGGAACATTTATTGTGGACCCCTATATTCAAAATATGCTCTTTCCCTTTCCCTACACTCCAGCACTTTCCTCTAGGGGAAGAGAAACTGCCATCTCGTATGGACAGACAAAAGGTGTGGTGTAGTACGGTGTCAGACTAAAACAATGGAAAAGCCAGGTTCAGATCCCCACTCAGCAGCCATGAAGCTCACTGGGTGTCCTTGGAACAGGCACTATCTTTCAGCTTAACCCATCTCACAAGGTAGTTGTTAGGATAAAACGAGACGAGGAAGAACCAGATAGACACCTTGAACTCCTCGAAAGGCAGGACAATGTAATGAAATGTTGGGTGGATACACTTACAATTCAGCAATGTGTTTCTGTGGATGTGTTTTGTTAATATCGATATTTGGAATTGGGAAGGAGTCCACCCATCCTAATGCCAATTAGCCTCAGGAGTTTACATGAGAAGCTTACAGTATTATTGTCACCCTTCCCAACCCAACTGTAAAACCTACATTTGAGTGTACATTTCTAGCCAACTATCTTTCATGATCTCTCCCACATTAAATGTTCATATGACAAAAATTGTAAGAAAGAGACTCAAATGCACATAAGTGACTTGCATGAAAATAACCTGAGGAAGGTCTTGAGCAGGTTTAGTACTGATTTGTGGAGTTGTATTATGACAAAATTTAGTAACTGCTCTACAATTGAGGAACATCTGCCTTCTATACCATACTATATCTAAACTGCAATAATCGTGCAAATTACTCTTTCATGTAATCAGACTTCTTAATTACTTTCCCTCCTCATGTACATATTCCACTTTTGAATTGTGGAGGGAGATGGGGGAACACGCTACAGCAGGGGTGAGGAACCTGTGGCTCTTCAGATGGTGCTGAACTACAATTCTGATAATCCCTGAGTATTGGCCATGCTAGGTGGGGCTGATGGGAGATGGAGTCCAACATAATCTGGAGGGCTACAGGTTCCCCAACCCTGTCAGAACATGAGAATTCACTTAAGACCTGATGATCAGGAACCACATTACATGGGATTGAGAGACTGTGTTAAGCCACAAAACGTTGCTGCACAAACCTACCCTAGACACAGAGCAACTGGCAGCTTTAAGACTGTGCCAAAGGGCATACAAAAATCAAAAGATAAATACCTAACAAAAATTTGAAGGCATTGTTTTCTCAGTTTACTTTGCAGTGGTTTTACTCTCACTGTATTTCAATATTCAGTGATATGTGTCAGACAGGGTGCAAAAGACGTCCCTTTCCCAGTCGTTTCCACACAATCCACATAGCAGTACACAGATAAATGGAGGAATTGAGAAAGAACATGACCTTTTCATTTGGTTTCTTCGATAATGAACCCCAACCTGTAAAAATGGCTTCAAGGATTCAATTTTGAACTGCCTAAAGAATTTTATAGATTTTAAAATCAAGTCAGTGTAAATGGATTTTGGTAAACTATTCAAGAGCTTAATAAAGCCTGCTAGGTGGATGATGTATGATCTAGAAGAAAAGAGCATCCCTTAAGTGTCTCTAGAGGATATTGTGCTTACAGGCTGAAAAATAACGTCATAAAAGACAGTACTGGCTACAACAGAATTTGTACTCTTTAACCAGCATGAAATGGATCTTTCAGGTACAGATTATTATGGCACAACAGCTACCTGAACAATATTGTCTCATTTAGATGAAAAGACTAAGCTTGCACATGGTTCTTATCTTTATCCTTATGTCCATTCATTTTCCTAAGGGTCCTTCCCATACTAAACATCTAAAACAGAACCATGACCACACTTATATTCCAACAGATTAGGGAATTCATAAAGACAAGAAATGCTGGCCTTATAAAGCACTCTACCCATCCAGAAAGCTAATTTTAAAAGGAACAGTATATCTAGAAAACCAGAACTGAGGCCCTGTGCTTCCCATAATCCCAAGTGCAAACCAAGAGCCATTCATCAAAACACGTAACAAAAAGACTCACCTTCAACTTACCTGCCATGATTCTCATTTAGAAGTTTAAGAACTAAAGAAAGACAGTTTGGGGTTTAGGATTCAATCACACACAAGGAATCATAAGAAACATTACTAAGAACTCTCCATTTGTAAGAAATAAAACCACTAGCTCACCTTTAGGCTGGTGCGAGAGCGTGGCTGACTTAGTTCTCGGAACTTCCAAGTATCGGACCCAGGAGTTTCCACTGTTCCTCTCTGAGTATCAGGTGTAAGAAGTGCATCTCCCGGAGGTAGTGGGAAGATGCCCAGTGATATAGGTGGCTCCTTTCTGTGGGGAAAGGAAATATACATTATTTGCTTTAGCTTTCTTACACTGTATGAACTTCTGAATCTCTAGCAATGTAATAAGAACCAATATTGAAGGTTGTTTTTTTAATTAAGTACATGCAAGATAGAACTGCTTTCTTACATGCTTCCTCATGTAAGTAGCAGATGATATAGAACATATTCCCACATTTTCCGGGGAGCTGTTTGTAACCGGTTTTTTTACTGTGGCTAATTAACTGTCAGCGATTTTGATTAGAAAGTCTTAGCTTTTTGCAATGTGGTGATGGTGGTGGTGGATAAACCTACAAGTATAGAGAAATTAGGACTAAATCATATTTTGAATGTGCAGAAGGAAGTGGAAGAGGTAGACATCAGATCTGAGAACAGGCAACAAATGGTGAAGGATATAGAATAAATGCATTCAATTCTGATTAACACATTACAGCAAAATGGCTAGTTTCAAATAGCTTTAGTTCATAGTGCATAGTGAACCAGATTAGAAAAGTCTAGGGGAAAAAGAAAATGAAGAAGCACTAAAATGTGACCCTTGTATACATGATCATATATACATATTCACTATCTGCAAGACAGCAGATTCATACCTTATACCAGCTTTTGTGCAATAAAAAGTAGTAATGTTAAGTCCCTATTGTCCATCTGTATCCCCCTATCAGACAATATTGGAACAATTAAGGGTACTTTCAGAAACCCATTTCCATGAGATGCAATCACCAGGTAAACTGAAGCAATTTTTATAATATCTAGTTTGTACACATGATCATAAGATTTTAATAACACCACATTGGATTTACTTCGACAGTATAAATATCTTACAATACCAGCGGCCTCTCTTTCACTAGATTCCTCTAGCCATACACATGTATTTGCAGCATGATACAGTATGTCCTCCTTTATAACTGGTATACAGGACAGGGGTGGGGAGGGGAATGACCTCAATCAATCTTGTACAGGATGGACAAAAATAGAGCATCTGATTTTTAGGAAAGGAGTTTTTTTTATTGTAAGAACTAAGTTTCTCTGAACTAACAACTAAATTAATATTAAATAATCAGGATATAAACACATTAGCTCTAAAGTTAATCTCTAAACCGAATCAATGCCTCTACCGCATACAATGAGCTAATGGAGACTTTTCATTGACCTTAACCTTCCTAAGAAGTCTCTGCACAGACTTTTGGTTTTACATTGGCCTCTGCTGCTGTTATTTCAAGGGTCTGGAAGTGCTACAAGAGCTCCTTAACTTATATTTTTTCTTCATGTAGCCAAGAAATAATGAACTCCATGACAATGCCAGGTTGTCCCTTAAGACACTGTTTGTGCATGTCTAACAGCGATTCAATGAGTAGCTCAGCTGTGTTGGCATACTGGTGGAACATCACCATAGCAAAGCGGGTTAGTAAGAACATATACTGAAGCTTATGCTCAGCCACACACACTAGTCGCGAGAAAGGGGAACACATGAATCCACACAAAAACGCAAGTGGGTGGCCTATGCCAGGTACATCAGGAGGGGGATACTGGGCAAAGTCTCGTCACTATAGCAAGCCAACATAAAGGAAAATAGCAGTTCACACGATCAATTAAGTGCAATAAGATGAACATCAAGTACTTTACATAAAGGACTATGATTTACTTAACATCGTGCATGCTGAAGGAGAGATTCATGCAAAACCAAGAATGCCGATCACCACAAATTGCCTGACCTGTGTTTGTGGCTAATGTGAATTGATAAGTAACAGAAATGAAATGGATAATACTTATCCACAGAAATAATCTGGACGTGTGCTAAATGTACAAATGAAGGGTCTTTTCCATGGTGGTGCCCTCTAGGCAGATGGTGCTCTGCCTGCTTGTCTAGTCCATTGAGCTCATTTAGAAAGGCAGATAAAACCTTCATTTCCAGAAAGACATTTAGTTGATTGTGGTGTTACTACTGCTTTGATTCGTTTTACTGCTGGGTATTTACATGATTTTACTGTCTTCCATTTTATGTAATTTTAAAGCTGCCACAAGAGGCATTTAGTTGAGGATCAGGTTAACATTTTTAGCATATATGCACGAATGAAACAAATCACCACAGCAGTAAAGGTCACTGCATTGCAAAGCTTGAGTATAAAGTACTAGTAACCGTTTTGAGAGAGCAGGTTGCATATCTGAACAGACATTTTCTTACGAGTGTTGGAAATCATTTGAATCCATCAAAGTAGTTTATTTAGTATTCTCACAATTATAAAGTATGGGGAAGCAAGAAAGAGAGAAACAAGCTCAACTTACACGTGGACTGCAGTAAGGCCTTCTTTGATAAAGTTACACTAGGCTATGTCTGAAGGAGGAAAAGATGTGGCAAGAAATGTCTGTGCGGGAGGTTTTCAAGTTGAGAACTCCCCTCCACCCATACCCTTTAGGTACAAAACACAGCCAGTCAGTTTACAACAGGGCATAATATAAAGCTAAATACTGTTATGGGTTTCAAAGTCTGAGGGAAAGGAAGTTTCTTTAAAAAATCATTCTTTAGCAAGTGTTCTTGTTTTTTAAAAAAAGAATAAGGACATGTACAGCTAAATTTGACTTCAATTGATCTCACTAACCAATGCTATTCATACGGCATATATCTAAAAATGTGACTTTAAAGCAAGCTGAAGGGCTAGGAAACCTCTCAGCTTACTTTAAAATGAATTTCCAGATTTGTCGCAGAAAAAAGTTTCAAGACTCGCATCTGCCAAAAGTGTAGAAACCAGAATGACCTTGGGAAGATTTTCTAATTGTGCCCTGTATAGCTTTCCCCTTTCCCATAACTCCAATTACTGTCTTTACTAATTCAGTAGTTTCATAAATATTCTGAATTCTACAAACACACAACATTGCAATTTTAAAAATGCACAAAATAAGCAAATGTATGCAAAACCATGCTATATGAATTATTTAGCCTCTACCCAGAATTTGTATTGCTTTTTTGTGAGTCCTACCAACCCTGATTATAAACACTGTCATTGGCAAAAGGATTATTAAGCTTGTCAGGGCTTTTTCAGACAGACAGAACACACACTGTGTGGTTGCCAATCAACTGATTGACAATGGAGCTGTATGCATGAGACAACAGCCCACCATGGGTTATTTAACCCACGGTGAGCCTGTGATGTATGTGGGATGCATGCAGTCAACTTTTTAAGTATGTAACCCCGCTTGGGATTGTCATGTCATGCAAACCAAGCAAGTGTGTGTTATACAAAGGTTAAGCAACGCTTACATAAACCATGGTCTTAGTTAGATAATTAGTACTTTCTTGGGGGAGCTGAACCCTGCTGTTTGGAATCAGGAAAAATGCAACAGGTGTGCAAGGTGGGTGAGCACAGGCTGTATTGTCATCTAGATAGTGCTCAGCAAATGGGCAAATTCTCTATAGAACAACTCCTTTGACTGCAAAGGAGTCAGATTCAGAAGTATTTCAGATTTTCCTTAAATGCTACCTCCCATATAGTATGATGGGGAGAGAAAAGAGAGTGTGTATGTGTGTTTATATGGATGGATTTAGTGTTGAGGAACAGTAAAAGCTCCTTTCATTTTGTAAATGTCATATCTGAAAATACAGTATTGATTCAACACAAAAAGTCACACATTGATTGCTGATCCGCTAAACTAAGTAAAGGTTAGCTGTCAACTACTGAAATATTACATCTATGGAGACTTGCAACCAAAGTCACTGTAATTTAGATAAACTTGCATAATTTGAATTCTGACTCTATATAACAAAACCATTTTTTTTTTAAAAAAAAAAACCACCTTGCATTTTACATTAATATGTTAATATGGGCAAAAAATTATACACACATTTAAAATATTAAATGTTTACCCAAGGTTGCGCATTAAGAAGTTAGCATAGGTTTCTTGTGAATAGTTATGACCAATTAAATGACCTTATTTCATAAAGAAACTAAATAATTTCACTTCTTCAAACTTTGCATTTTCTTCTTCTAATCAGATTGGGTTCTTAGATTCCCTTGTCAGTGCTAAATACTACCACTCCATTCTGCACTTCCAGAGTAACATAAAATGGGCCTGTTCAGACAACACGCTAAGCCATGGTTAGGCCGCTAACCCTTTTGCAGCAAATGGTTATTGAGTGTATTTAAACCATGGTTATGCAGCTACCATGATTAGGAATAGTTCACAGGACATGCTAAGCCATAATGTTTAGTTCAAAATGCTTAACCAATGTGGCTTAGTGTGTTGTCTGAACAAGGTCAATGTCTGGTACTATATGGGAGGAGCCTATATTGTGCTTAACACCAGCATTAACCTAAGATCCCACTCTTCAGAGACAGGACAATTTTACAGTACATGCCTATCTGTTCACATTAATGCTCTTTTAAAAATATGCATACAGATCACTTCATTTTTATGTAACAGTGGAAGTCAAAATTAAAGAAAGTGGGATGTATGGATGTCACCAATCATAATATCCATGATATAAAAAACTAGTTCTAACCAACATGCAATGGAGGTATTCCAGTTGGAGACCAATTTTAGTAAATAGTAGTATTAGTACTCTGATTTTTCATTTTGTTTAATGAACATATGTGAGCTCTAACCTAATATAGTATGTTAGGATAAACTGTCCAATTTTAGACTTTAAAACACATAACTGAAGTTTTCAGAAAGCCATTATTGTTGGACATGCTATAACCTGGTATGAAAACAGTTTTGTGGTTGCTCTAAAACAAACAGCATGTAACTTAATTATGCTCCTCTCCCCTACAAGTAAAAAGTAAATACATCTATATGTATAAATATAAATGTACTTATCTATTTATTACTTGGGTGGGAGGATGGAGGTATATATGATTTATAATGATGCATTTAAATCCAACGTTTACACTCTAGTATGCTTTAAATGCCTTAGGGTTTTAGCAATCTATTTACAAAAAAGATGCAAACATGCAAATGGAATAGTTTGCATTGAGATGCTACCAACTAGCAGATTCTGCAGAATTCTCTGGTATAAAACTGTATAAATGTAAGGCCTAAGCTACCAAAGAAGCAAGGCTGTCCAGAATCAGTCAAGCACCTGACCATTCAGTGAATACGAGCATTGTCTACAACGTTTTACATAGCACTTTTACACTATTTACGATACAGTACTAATAAGAAAGGCTAACCACTTTCTCAAGAACACAATTGACTTTGTAATCTCAGAGAAAGCACAATGAAAAATCTTATTTCATGTTTCAAATGGGAAATTCTATGCTTTAAGACATTTTGAATCAACACCTGAAATCAGCATCATTTCATTGTCTCCCTCCTTTCCACCACCCCTCCCCACCCTAGAGAAGAAGAAATAACGGGGAAGCCAAGAACAAAGAATACAAAAACAGCAGAGGTTCCATGGTCAGATTACCTGAGAATCCTTTGTAAATTCTGCGTCAGAGCTGGCACACCAGTGGATATAGAAAAGTGCACAAGCAGCAAAACAGAAAGAGACACTAAAATAGCTGAATTAATGACCACCGCCCCGCCAACGAAGCCAAACACAATTAGCAGCATGCATCCAGGACTCATGGCGCTGCGCTGGCATGGTGAAATGCAAGAACCAAGGCTACACAGGGGACAAGGGAGTATCTCTGTAGTGAGAGTCTGTCATTCAGCTGCTGCCACAAAAACAATGCCATCGGCAGCAGCTTTTCACTCTCTTCTGCAGCAGCTCCAAAGCAAAATGACATCACCTCACTCTCCTCCCCCACCTAAAAAGGAGGGGGGAAACCCCCACCAGAACGGCTTCTCTGCTCCCCAGCATCTATGCAGCAACCTAAAGATACAAGCAAGCTTGTTCTCCACTTTCTCCTCCCCACTACTTCAAACCTTTGTAGCTTGGCTCGATTTCATTGGATGGCAAGCTCTGGCATCTACATAATGTAGTCGCAAAGCTTTAGTCGGAGGCGCTCACTCACAAACATGTGCAGAAAAGTACAAATCGTGCCAACACAATTCAATTATTTCAAATACTTTAATTGCTAGCCTTTTTGCTGCTGTGATTGGGTGTCGGTTTTGAGAACAAAAGGAAAAAACCAGCCACACCAGTTCTGTACGAACACACGCTTAAAAGTGAAGGGAGTAGCAGATAGTTGAATCTTGAACTATGCCAACAGGAAAACCATCTGCACCTACCCACTAGACTCTAGACATGCCTTGTGCATTCCAATAATTGGAGGGTTTTTTTCCAATTCAGCCTAATAATTATTGAAGACAAAAAACAAAGTCTTGAAGCTAAAAGGCTATCTTCAGGCAAGTTTCAGTTACACTTACCTAATTCTACTGTGCATGATGGGCTCTAGCTGATCACCCCCCGTCAGCTGATGAAGTTTGGCTCTTTCCAAGTGCTCCATGTAATTATGAATCATCTGTTATTAACAAGGGAAAAATAAAACTAAGAATTATTTTGAACACCACTCAACAGAAACAAAATGTATGCTCTTCCCCCGTCTCAGCTCCCTTGAATAAACCTCCTCTCAAGGTATGACAGACATTCAGTTTTATGGCTTATGAACTTAATTCAGTTCATAAAATAACCCAAGTATCAAAACATTTTACCCTTGTAGTGTTTCTTAATGCTCCAGGGGTATTTTCTCCCCCCAGTGTACATTGTAAGTTCACCTTAGCAACAGGTTTTGTGAAGGCAATTCACTGATCATTTACATTAATGCAACTTTAATGACTTCAAGGCCATTATTTTAGTGTAAGCAGTCAATTATTGCTCCCAAACCTATACAGTTTCAACAGTATAAGTAACAGATACAGACAACAGAGAAACAGTTCATCACCCAAGTGAAAATCAACGGAATTAGCAGAAGCCCAGTGAGTAAGTGGAAGAGATGCCACAGTAAACTGAGAAAAAACACAATACATATTTTCCACCACATCTCTGTACACAGAGCCCAAGTTCACGCATAACAGGAAACCATGGTTCTCCACTAGGTGAACAAATTGCAGTGAGACTTAGGTGCTTCACCCTCCTCCTTCCATGTTGTCCAATTCCTGCAAACACCTGAGTTTGGGGAGCTTAAATATGATTTAAATTTAAAAGGTTTGTTTAAATATGATTAATGAGGATAAACCAGGACCAAACTGTGGTTTCTGATTTGGTTTCAGTTACCCCCCAAGTTTAGATATTACAAGGAACTTTGGTTAATTTAAAAACAGAAACGGGTGCTTCCAATTTCCTCCTCTGGTTTACAGAAGAGGGGGAGAGGAAGAGCATAATGATTTTATCATTTAACGGCTGGCAACTAAGATTCACAATGATGGCTTTGATAAGATATGCATTTTAGAGTATAACCTAAGTATACCACATATCATTTGTGGGGGAGCAAAAGGGGCTACTGGCATCAGGCTGTGCTTGTGGGCTTCTGGGACACATCTGCTTGGCTACTGTGGTCAAATGCGATATTGGACCAGGTAGACCTTTGATCTGGTTCAGCAGGACTCTTATGTTCAGTATTGTGATAGACCAAATGTTTCCTTGTACCTACAGAGGGCAGGGCATTTATGATCCTGAAACACATTCCACATAAACACGAATGTCTGACCAGGGGCAAGGTGGCAAACTGCTTGTTCAGAAACTATTTTATTCCCAATGTACTTAGCAAGCTCTCCATCACCTTGATTGAGATCCCATTATATTACTTTTGTGTGTCATAGTATGTCACACTAGACATCTTTCAGAACAATTTCATATGAATGCACCCTATGCAGTTCTAATCTAAAAAAAAACAGTACTAAAACATGTATTCTTAAGCAAGAGGATTACTTTTTAATTTGTGTAAATAAAAAATACCGAGTTTTGGCCATAGCAGTGGGTCAGAAATCCAGATCCACTTATGCATCTACATCACTTCACAAAGGTTCTAGTCCAAAGCTGGAATCTATGAACTGACTGACCTAATTTCAGGTAGGGTAGTTTATGGAAGAGGTTTGTTGAAGGGGTTTTCCCTTATCTTTTTCTTGGAAAATATATTCTAAATACGTGACCTTTCCCATGAGGGTATGAGAAGGGTTAATGAGGAAACACAAGATATTTCTTCCAGCGTTTATGAAGGGTAAGAACGAATAGTTAGATGTCCACAGGAGTCAGATGCACCTTTATAAGACTATCGTGTTCCTTAAAATAGTTTGGAGATCGAAAGGTATAATAAAAATGGCTCAGCCTCTTTGGCTGACCATGAAGGAGCATATGACCTTAACATTAAAAATATGAATCTTTCAATAGCTAGCATTTTACTACAACTTCATCCACAGAAAAACCAATAATAGATAACAGACCACTAACCAGTGCAAATGTATCTTTCAGGGTTTAGAGCAGAACTATTTATAGCTGAACATACCATCACATCAGATTATATCACACTAAGGTCATTCAATACGCCAAAAGATGCTTTTTCCTGCCTTCAGGGCCAGTTTAGATTAAGCTGCATGAGAAGTTAGTTCTACATTATTAGCGCCAAAACAAGGGGGAAATCAGAAAAAACAACACATTTACCATCATCATTAACTGTACTGTAAATCCTTAAACAAGAGTTAACATTGCTTTATTGGTTATGTTGGAAACTTTAGCAGGCACTGCCAGCTGATTTGAATGTTTACGTGATTCGCAAATATTCTGCATATCAGCAAAAAGTTACTTCTCAGCATCCACTTCTTTAAAGAAAGAACACACTAACAGGAATAGATTAGATAATGACATTTACCTATCCTACCTACAAAACTACAAATCTTTCCAACGTTACTTACAAGCTAAGCCATAAAATAGCAGAAATATAGTTTTAACAATATCAAACTTCAGAATATTAGAATACTATATTGGGCATATTAACCAATGCTGTCATAGCACTAGTGCTAACGACGTTGTCCTAGTGTAAACCAATGGTGGCGCAAGGTCACTAACATTTGCTAGGCAAACGGAAAAGGCAGTGGTTTGTTACTGAAATCAAGTGGCATAGTACTAATTTTTCATTTTCCTAGCAAGCACTAATTACATTGTCTTTTCTTGGGCGTGGTTAAACAATTTCCCACAGCAGATTGGAAAGGGCATCTCAATTACTTCCCCTAAAGAGAGCAGAGTTTATATCGGTAACCCTCTGTAGGACTAAGGATGCAATATTTATAACGAACTTTGAGCTGAGCATATCCATCTTTTGATGAAATGGGTAAAGGGAACATACTCAATGGCAAAATTGTGTTTACGGATTGGTCTTAACAAATATACAACATTTAAAACAGGCACATTTTTCTACAGAGGTGTGCAGGGATCAAATGGGTGTACGTGAATAATAGACCAAATTTGCACATAACAGCTAACTGTAGTTTTAACCCATAGTTAGCCATGGGCGTGTGGCAGCAAATGAGAGCACTGCCTTTCACATGCTTGTTGCTTCTCCTTTCTAAAACAACCCAAGAACAACAAATCATAGGTTAAAATTCTGGATTATTTAACCATAAACAACTCAGAGTGTGAGCCTTGCACAACATGACAACAACCCAGGAACAGGGTGTTCCGAGGTTGTTTCAAAAAGCAGAGGCAGGTGGGAACCAGAGTGCTCACTCGCTCATGCTCACAAACAACTTGTGGTTTGTTAACCATAGGATGTTTGATCATGCAAAGAGGGTCTTAGTCTTTTGTGTGGGTTTTTTGAAGCAACACTGCTTGATGTTGTCTTCCAATTGTTGTGTATATTGACCGATTTCTATATTATAACAAAGCTGGCTGACTCTGCATTGCATTCTATCAATGCCTTGCTTTTCTGCCAAATTGGTCCACAAGGTGGCTTACGGACATAAAAATACTGTCACAGTTGGAACTACGCGAATCTATACTATGTGCAATTTAAAGAGACACTTTATTAAGCATCTGCTTATAGCAAGACATACTTCTGATTAAGATATAACTTTTTAAAAACTGTTGCATCAGTTTGCTATTCAGTCAAAACGTTTTCTTTCACAGGCATTTAATGTTCTTCATTGTCTTACAGATTAGAACACAAAGCATCATATGACAAGAGTGAGCATGTTTGCATATCATGGCATGCCAGGATCTAAGCAAATTTGTAGCAACTTCACTCCTCCTCCTAGTACAAGCAGCTAAACTAACCATAACTTGAAAGCTTACAGTGACATCTGAACCTGGGCTCCTGATTTGTTGTTCGAAAAGTCTGAATTCGAAAGGTGAAAACAAACCATGATTTACAATCCTAGCTTGTTTGGGATAAACAAACCAAAAGTCCAAGTTCAGATGTCATGGTAAGCTCTTTCAAATTCTGGTTAATTTACCCACTGGCACCAGTGGGAGTAAGCAAGCAACATAGATCGGGCTGTGAATCCTGGCTTACTGTGACATGTGAATGAAGCCACTGGCTAATAATAGGAATAGGAAACTATGGTTTCCTGCTTAAGATCTGTGCACTTCTCCTTCCTGTCACCCTGGTTCACATACCCCAAGAAGAGACAATTAAATGTTTCTGCTTTCGGTTCCTTATGACATCTGAACTCGGGAAACAATGGTGTCCTAAAAATCAAGATTAGGAGCTTTCAATCTCCACTTCTGGCACATGAAACAGGAGAAGGGAGTGTGCAGACTGCATGAAATCACTGCAGGAGGAGCACATTTGAACGTCAGCCATGCTCCCAAACCAAGTAGCATAATGTTGGTTGAGTTTCATGGTGCAATGGCATCTAAGCTATATTGCACCATACATTAGCTCAAGCAGCTGCCTCTGACTTTGCATTCAGGCCAAGCATATAACTTTCTTTTTGCGCAGCCAAGTCTCATCAGTTCCCAAGGTCTTAAAAAGGAGGAGAATCAGCCTCTGTGAAGAATGCATATTAATTAATATTTTCACCCAGAAGCAAAGCTACGCCTGCATATCACAGATCAGTGGCTGGTCTTGCAAGGGGGGGGGGGCGGGAATAGAAAGTACTAAGAAAATATGAACACTAGAAAAACAGTGAGGGGAACACAGCAACATACATACTCTGGTGGCAATTAATACAAAGACAAATTCTATCATACAGTAACTCTAAGGGCAAAAAACATGTAACGAGAAAAACTCAGGGTTCCCTTGACAGTATGTAAGTGGGGGCACTTAACCATCCCCACATTTGGCCCCCAGATATGAATGGACTATAAATTTCATCACCCTAACCATTGGTCATGGTGGCTGAAGCTGATGGGAACTAGAGTCCAACAACATCTGGAGGGTCACAGGTTCCCCATTCCTGCTGTAAGTAGACCCCAAGATAGTATGAAGGAATTCCTCCTTTCAGGGGGTCATCAATAGGTATGGAAATTTAACACTCTTCCCAAACATCTGCCAATGTTTCTTTGCATGTGCCCTTCCTGCCGCCACCACCCCGCCCAAAATATTCAGTCATCCCAGCAAATGTGAGGTTGGAATCACACATGATATCAACATAATAGATGGGTGTTTCCTAACACATCAATTAATTTAAAAGATTTATGAAGATATGTGGAACACACCTATGCAGGACACACCAATGAACTTTCAAAAGCTCAGGGCAAAATATTCAAGAGATCCTTCTGTAAGCTTTGATAAAGCTGTCTCAATGCCTTTACTTCCCTAGTTCCTGAGGCACTACAGTCTCCTCCAAACATTTTGGGCTATAACTCCAATGAGTCCCAGCCAGCATGGCCAATGATCAGGAATACTGGGAGTTCCAGACTAAAACATCAGGAAGACACCGAGAAGGGGAAGGCTGGTCTACACATCTGTAGTTTCAAACACTGCTCAAAGGAATATCTAGTTAGTTACCTCTGTATGTCTTGAATGAAGAGCATTGTATTCCTTCTTCAGTTCTGCTTCCCTCTCTTCCAGTCTGCTAACTGGGGGAAAAAAAGATAATTTACTCAAAACAGATGTATTGACAGCAACAGTAAGAGTAACAAAGTCCATTTACATCGACTCCAGTTTCCACAAGTCAAAGCTATTCACCCAAAAGCCAATTCTGCTACTTTATGAAAGTGTGATCCTGCTTTTTTCTTCTCCTTCTTCTAAGCACATCTCTCAAGTAAACACTGAGCAGGTCAAGCTGTGGCCCAGGGCATTTGGAGGGTTCACCAAAGCAAGTCCCACACTGAAGCTCTAATCCATACTCCCTATTGCTCCAGAAGTTGCCCAAGCTGCCCAAGCAGAATCGAATAACAGTGCTCTCTGTTATTCAGCCCATGGGATGTAGGGAAGAACAAGGGTCACTAACAACAAGACTGGCTACTGATGGACTCTTGTCCAACACCCTAGCACCATCTAAATCCCAGTTCCATGCCTGTCTGCTCTACCACCAGCATTCTTGGAATGCCCCTCTAAAATTACCAGTTCTTAAAATCATGAAGGAATCAAAGAGATATGATGAAGGTAATCAAACAATTAGATTAACAATTGGCAAAGAAAAATAGGAAAGTAAGAGAAGATGCAGTAGACTAAGGCAGGTTTGTCTGTCACTATATCACCACTGCATATCATCCTTAATTTGAAAATGTTTCCCCAACAACTGGAAGAGTGTTATTTTGCAAAAATCAAAGACGGCCCCCCAGTTTGGGCTCTGTACATCCATGCAACCCTTAGGTTGTATTTAGAGGGGGAACTGGCTTATGCCTAGACTCTCAGATCCCTATATGAGGCATCAGAACATAACATACTACACCTACCTTTATTGCAGCAACCATTATATATTAAGTTATCATGTGACACCTTTTTCCCAGAAAATTATAATAGTTCTTTTAAATAAATCAAATAAAAATAGTCATTAAAAAGGCTAGGGCTTAAACAGGGCCTTAACACCATGAAGTGAAGTAGATTTGCAAACATGAATGCATGTTCACTTCAAGCCACTCAACGCAAACATAGGAAACAAGCAGGCAACGTTCACAGACTAATCTTTCCACTTCACTTTAGTCTCCAATGGTGTCATATAACTATTCCTATCTACTGAGCCATCTAACAACAATAGCTCCTGCTCCATCTAGTGGACTACTGATTTGCCACCACAGAGGTTTCTGCAGAGTAAAAGGGGGTCAATGACTAAGCACACTCTCAAAACAGTTTGGACAACTTTGCCTCCAAAACAGAGTTAGGTGTTCTCTAGATAGATAGATATTTGTACTCGGTAAATATAAATGTAGTTGCTTGATTTCTTCACATCCCTCACTGCCACAGAGTACGATTTCAAATGAGCTCTAGCCTGTGTTCAGTCGGACCCATTCCAAGTTCTCCGCCAACACTGCTCTAGATGCCATCCCATTCATTCCAATGCTAATTCCCTGGAAAACAAGAGCCCTTGTTTGGCTCTACTCAACAGGAGAGGATGCTCAACTGCCTGAGCCATTTCCTCATTCCACAGGCCAGCCAGGACTTCCACAGAATCACCTGCAGAGGTAACAGCAAAACCTCAAAAGATGTTAGAAAACCATTCAGATCTGTCCTCCTGGATTGGACCGTCTTAGTCAATTCCGCAGAGGCTCAGGAGTCCCAGTGAGTCTGAACCCCACCAAGTAGTGACCTGTCCATGAGAATGGAACTATGGAAAGCTCATTCTATGACAGGAGAGCTTCTGGTCTCACAAGACAAATCCTGAATCAAACTCATTGGCCATAATAAATCCCACCCTCTCCTCCAACCTGAGACACTTACCCTCAGCTAAAGCAGGGGTGGGCAGAAAGTAAATGAGGATCTATTGTTAAATCACTAGGCGATTTGCAATAAGTCAGCAAGGATTTCTGACATCCATTTTGTAACAGCAGCAACAACATGACTCCCTTCCCTCCGCCTCCACTAAACAATATTACTGAAATGAAGCAGCTTGGTGTGACCAGGATCAGGTTGTATGCAGAAAGAATATGAGCTCTTCTCAGTTCAACTTAAAACAAATTCCTGGGCTCAGATTTCTTTTGTACCAAGCTCCAAATTGTCGATTTCACGGTTCTAACAGAAAACAAAGTAGATCCCACAATTCTAAAGTTTGCCCACCCTGAGCTAGAGCATCATTCTCAAATGTCTGCCTACCCACCTTTTTCGTTAAAACCTTTGAGGAAGTTCCCTTAAGCTCTAAATGGATTTTATTGCTCAATTAATAATCAACTGCTTAAAATTAACCACCCTGTAATTTAGCCTATTGGGCCATTCGCAATCCATTGAATAAACAATCTTTCTTCCTCCTCTCTCTGAAATTCCTTAAATATTTTACAGTTATCAGTACACACAAGAAACCATACATACAAACTTGTGTGTCAGATCATCTATTTGTTTAAACCATTTTTATCCTACTCTTCAGCCCCAAAAGGCTCTCAGAGTGGCTTGCAAAGATCATCAGTAAGCATACAGGGGAGTATGCAAGTGTCTGTGTAAAGGTATGAGCACATGAGCGTTGGGCATTTCAACTGCCAGGGCTTGCTGGCTGGAGGAAATGAGTTCAGCGCAGATCTCCCCAACTACCAGGAGCTTGAACAGCTGCTCTGAATCTGTCCACCCTGCTTATCAACCCAGCAAAGATCCACATTAAGCAAAAGATGCCTTGTGGGTGGCTGCTTCCAGGAGTGGCTTCATTTACACAGCATTAGGTCACTCAAGTGCAGCCATCCCTAACGTAAAGCCCTCCAGATGAGTTGGACTGCAAGGCCCATTAGCCCTAGCCAGCATGGCCAATAGGCAGGCATGCTGGGAATTGTAGTCCAAAATGTCTGGAGGGCACCTGGTTAGGGAAGGTTGCTCTAGGGCAGTAGTCTTCAACTGGTCCAGACCTAAAACCCACCTCGGACTCCCAACCTGCAACATGGGACCCTCTTTCACAATATCAGAACTGCCCTACATGGCTGTAACAGCTTTGCCGCTACCCATTTGGACTGATCTCGCAACCTACTTTGGGGTCATGACCAACTGGTTGAAGACCACTGCTCTAGAGCATCAGAAAAATTTCCTATACAAACTGTCCTATGCACATTAGAGTAATTTGCACAGGAATCTTCTCCAGAAAATCCATACCACAGGTGGACATAGTTTGTTCACTCCTGCCTGGTTCTTCCTGCTAAGAGAAGCCGCTAAACAAACCAGAAGTTTAAATTTACCAGGATGTCTTAACCTGGGATCCTGTTTTTGTTGTTGTTTGGCCTTTACAAGCCAGAATTGTAAACCACGGCTTATTCTTGGCTTACAAATGCTGGCTTATTTGGGAGGGATAACTCTGGAACCCAGGCTTGGACATCAAGATGCCCTTTTACTGATTTGGTTAGCCACTTGCACTGACAGAAGGAACCAAGTGAGAGGGAACAGACTAAATGATATTTCATGATATTTCAACAAAACTGGCAAAACGTCAGTCTCTGACAGCCTTCACACAGCAAACTAAATTAGCTATAAGGGTAACTGAAAGCAGCAGCACAGCTTCTGGTAATGTTCCATGTTAATATGCAGAGTTTCAAAGAACTCATTTATAGCAGAAATTCCTTATTTGCATTATGATGCATTATTTATTGAATAAGCATCTTGTTAGTCTGAGAAAGAAAAGGTAGAATTTTCTAAATAAATTATTCAGCATTGTCTCAAGTCCTAACAGAGGCTGCCCCAGGTTTAAATATAGCAATAAAACTTAAACAAAGAAAGCTGATTAGACAAGGTTCATGTTTACATTCACAGGACTATTCTGATTTCAGGTGTTCATACCAATATTTGGGAGAAGAGTGGCCTTATTTTTTCCCCCTAATAAAAATGTCTTTAAAATGTATGTGACTCTGAAAAAAAAAAATCAAAGTAAGCCTGATGGGTTTCTTGAAAATACAATACATATGACTGCCTAGACTTTTAAAATAAACCTCCCTTAAAAGAATGAAGTACACAAAGGCATAAAAGCCAAGCAAATAAATAACTCAAAGTGGTTGCTTAAGACGGTATTATATTTTAATTCAGTGTCTAGGAATATTCAATTAAAAGAAGCTGAAAAGATCACCTCTGACAGTACCATTCACTTTTGGCAAGAACTGTATTCTGCTACTCCAGCCTCCAAACAGATAAATTGGTACTGTTAAAGCTGATAATTCAGTGTACTGAATCCGGGTTGCTGAACATGTAACTCCCAACCCAGCAACAGAAACCACTTTTGTAAACTGCCCAGACAGCTTCGGCTATGGGGCGGTATATAAATTTAATAAATAAATTTAATAAATAAATAAATGTTCAGCCCTGAGTGAACAGTGATCCAATGCTATAAAGCACACGTACCATGTTCCTGATCCAGCAAAGGATGTCCATGAGCAAGCTCGATATGCCATGAACATCACAGCTGCCCTAACAGGGCAGGAGGTATACAACATCTAGCATTAGATATGCAGCCTCAGTAGAACTGGAGAAAAGCTCAAGGAAATATTTCTTAAAACTGCATTTGTGAGAACAAAGTAAGCAATTTGAAATATATTTGATAGGCCTCTTATACAGTATTGTTTAAAGCAAACCTAAGCAACGTTATTTAGTAAGGTAGCCAGTTATATAACTGAGTTATAGAACTCAGGCTTCATCAAGAGGTAATATTTCCTTCCCAAGTAAAATGTATGTTTGAAGGCCTCTTCATGCAACAGCTCAACAGTGACACAGCAAATAAGCCTCCAGATCAAAGCCTCCAGGGCCATTATACATAATTTTTGCCCTAGACAAGTTTTGTGAACTTGAGATCCTTGTTGCATTTCCCTTTGGGTTGACCATGTATTTTCTGTAAAATTTGAAAGGTAGCTGTATATCTAAGAACATGCTGAGCAGCTGCTGTGAACTTGGACAATGTATTTTTATTTTGTATGGTGGATACAATTTCCTTATAATCATGAGCAACAACCCTGAACATCACTTTTTCTGGGCTCCTGCAGGAAGCTCTTCATGTTTGGGGCCTTCTTAATCATCACTTTGCGTGCCAAAAGATGGCCCCAGTGGCACTTTGGAGTGCACAAATTCTAAATGGAAACAAGAATGTTTCAGAAAGCAATGCTTTGGCCAATGTCTCAGGAAGAAGTGCTATTTCTAAGTGTGAAGATGCAGCAGCAGAAAGCTTCAGGTTCTGTTCACCTTTTGATGTTATAACACAACGGAAAATTCTGCTGCTACCTATAGAGAGAGAACATCTTTACTAGTTGAAGGAAGAATGATAGCCATGATGCAACAAAGGATTTTATTTCCTCTAAGAGGATTTAGAGAACAGAAGACACAGAAGACACTCTGCAGCATTTAAGCTTATGAACAGTGCAAATTAGTTGATTAATGAATAAGAGAGCTGTACATCACTGTGGCTGCTTTCACCAGTGGATTCAATTGATCTCCATTCCTTAACACCATCACCGCCCAATCTCTATAAACACAATATATTAATGCTTGCAGGGGAAGGGTAACCAACCGAGCAAGTATGCAGGTTGCAATGGGTACTAGGGATTATTCCCCTCCCCGCATTTTTAAGATCTATGTCACAGAACCATTACTGAGCCATTCCATTAGAACAGCTAATACCTCATTAGTTATTGAGGCAGCACAAACTAATAGTATTAGTATGTGTCACTTCAGTAACTCTGGATTAGCATTTATACTTAGGTCACTCTGCTCACTTTAGTAACAAGAGTTTACAAGTAACATAAAACACCACAAACAATAATCTAAAACATGAACAGTAGTGTAAGCAATTGTTAATGAATACCAGATTGTGTGACATTAGTTCCAATTTCCAAGACTTGTTAGTTGGTGGAGGGTCTTGAGCAATATTCTGTCTAGTACAATCAGAGGAGACCATTGTTGGCTTATTTGGGAAATCAGCTGTGGACCATGGGTCCTTATTCACATCTATCACGTTTTTTGAAATATGCTGGGGTATATTGATCATAAGGTTTAGTAAATTGCATCTTATTGGCTCTAACGTGTTCTGGGCCTGACTCTTAGGAGAATCCTTGGGTTTTTCCTTCTCTTCTAATTTTTAAATAGCCTCTTGAAATTAAATGATGATGTTTTCTTTGTGTGAGCTGAGCTTTGGATGTTTTTACTTTTCTTTTTAGCATACATCGAAATAAAATATTTAAAATATTTCTATCCTGCCCTTCCTGCAATCGAGGCAGCTTGCAACAATATTTTTAAATGCGGGGCATATACGATATATTTAAATGATTATAGTGAAAATTGGCAGCTGCCAATGTATTCAAAGTAGGGTGCAAGGGTCTCCTTGTTCTAAAAAGAGGAGGAAGAGAACGAAAGGGCTTCCTCGATTAAACTGGGATGATCATCATGCTACAATACTATACAAATATTCTTACGAGTATAATGCAGGGTAACAGAAAATCAACCTATCAAATCCAAATTCCACTTTTGTGCATGCAATCTCCCACGCTGTGCTATTTCTTTCCAAACTTATTCAAGTAACGCGCTGTCAATTTCAGGCTCAATTTCAAATGCCAATCCAGCTCTAAATACAATTTATTAAAAAAATTAAACTGTAAATGCAGCTCTAAATTAAGAGGTAGAATTATTTAAGTCATAGCAAATGCAGTACCTTTCAAGTTTTGAAAAGACTTATTTATAAAAGCAGGGCTGAAGTTTCAAGTTCTATTTTGTTAATCAATAGCATTCTAAACCTAAAGGGCCTTCTTTTCCAAGAGGGAAAAGCATCCCCACAGTACAAATGTCCAATTTCGCTCTTATAACAAGCACTTTCTGTAAGAAAATATAACATTCACAAGCCATAAACTAGCACATGAACAGGAAGCATTTTGATAAACAGCCTTATTCTTAGCCTCAGACTTTCTCCTTTCCTGTTTTTCTTTTATTAAAAGCCAAGCCTGCACTGCCCCCAATAGCTTGCCATTCCCACTGCAATGGACACTGGAAAAATCCATCTTCCAACAAAAGAATCTTAAATAGGCCTTCAAACATACATACAAGTGTAATATTACTATACACCAAGCATATTTGATGTATAGCAGCTTTACAAGGCATGTATGTCTAAGAGTTGGGGCTGGGGGTTAAAAAAAGTAATCCTTATGAGAGCAGTCAGATTCAAGTACAGAGTATTAAAAAGTTATTAATTTGGTTCCTTTTTTGTTTCCTATCCAGTTATACAAAGCAAAGCACTAGTGCTCTGCCTAAGCCCCCTAAAGCTCCAACTACAGTTCTAGAAAAGGGTATGAGAACTAAGGGATTCAAGTAACAAAACACAACTGCTGAATGAAAGTAATTCTTCACTTCCCAGTTTACTTATGAACCGCATAGTCTACCCCACTTCACAGGAGTTGGCATCCTGATTTATTAACCATGGTTCTGCGATCACACACTCCATTCGCCCAGCTCTTCCCCTCAGATACATATTCCCACATACACTCTGTTCTGTCTTAACGAAAGTTTTATCTCAGCACCTACATTAACCATGGTTAACACTAACTGGAGTTCATTCCTCAATAGGATTTGAAAGCAGAGCTTAAAGTGATTAAATCCTAATTAAGAGCAAACCCAGGTTAGCACTGTCAACCCAGTGTATGGCTGCTGAAAAAAAGGCAAACGTCATGTTAGGCATAATTAGAAAAGGAACTGAGAATAGACCTGCCAATATCATACTGCCTTATACAAATCTATGGTGCAACCACACTTGGACTACTTGTAAGAGCTGGAAAAGGTGCAGAAAAGGGCAACTGAAATGATCAAGGGGCTGGAGCATCTCCCCTATGAGGGAAGGTTGCGATAGCTGGGATTGTTTAGCTTGATAAAAAAAAAAAGGTTAAGGGGAAACATGATAAGAGATGCACAAAATTATGTATGGTATGGAGAATGTGAATAGGGAGACATTCATCTCTCTCAAAATACTGGAACCGGGGTCATCCCATGAAGCTTATTGATGGGACATTCAGGACAGATAAAAGGAAGTACTTCTTCACATAGCACATAGTTCAACTATGGAATTCACTGCCACAAGATATAGTGGTGACCACCAATTTGGATGGCTTTAAAAGGGGGTTAGATCAATTCCTGGAGAAGGCTATCAATGGCTACTAGTCCTGATAGCTATGTGCTACCTCCAGTAGCAGAGGCAGTAAACCTATGTATACCAGTTGCTAGGGAACATGGGTGGGAGGGTACTATTACACTATTATCCTGCTTGTGGTTTTTCCATGGACAGCTGGTTGACCACTACGTGAACACAGTGTTGGACTAGATGGACCCTTGGTCTGATCCAGCACAGCTCTTATGTTAGCATTAAAATAGCAGCTATAATTAAGGCTGCCGGGAATTCACATGCAAAAGAAGAGGGAGCACACAATCTTAAAATATAACCATGATGAAAGGACTAGGAATGTTATATATGACAAGCCTACAGGGTTATTCTGAAGTTTATACTGCTCTTGGCTACTGAGAGAAAACATTGAGTAATCATCATGCCCCACCCGATACCACATGACAAAATGTTTTTGAAACTGCAGTGTGTTTCAAAAGGAGTTTGTGATGTGACATAGAAGTCAGCTGGAAATGAAATTTGAAAATCCACTGGGCTAGCACAAGCCCCGTGTATGAGATTAAGCATTTCTTTGGATCCTAGCCATAGTTAACACTAACAGGATTACTAGTCAGGTTTCAGTTCTAAAACCAGTGGCATCAAGGTTACTCTGGAATTCATTTTCTCTATAATTTCCCAAAGAAAGCGAGCCAACTATCTAGAAAAAATAAAAACATTTCAGTCAGCCTCTCCAGATTTTGGATTCTTTGGATTTGACTCCAATCAAATGACTGCGGGATTCCACCAAGATTCCTCTGACTGGATGGTTGCCTTAGGGCAACCTACTCTCCATCTGGCCTGCACCCACAGAAGTAGGTCCCACTGAATTCCATGGAACTTACTGCCAGGAAAACATGCAAAGGATTGCAGCCTTAATTTTGAAATCCTCTGCTAGCATTCCACATGGCACGGTCCCAAGAGAGCTGTGCCACATTTTTCTAGATCAGTCAGTGATACTCGCAGGGCATCTTTCTTTAATAATGAGATACTTGAAAAAAAATTCCAGTTTCTTGTAATGTGCAGACATTGCTGTTTTAGAGGATAAGAAAAAGAATTAAAACTGGACTATCAGAAAGTCTTAGCAACATTAATGAGTTGCTGAACGTATACACAACTTAATGCAAAAAAAAAAAAAGTTAAATAAGGTGTACATGAATAAAAGCAAAATATACCAACTAGTGAATTGTCTTGGGGCAAAGCCATTTTGTGTTTTGTTTAATTAAAATAGGATTTTTTAAAAAAAGAAAAGTCATGCAGCAAAGTTCTTACTTACTTTGATCAGCATAGTTTTTTGCTTTTAGTTCAAGCTGCCGGGTTTGTGATTCTAAAGCTTCTACTCTTATCTGCAGATCTTTTTTTTCTTGTTCTTGAGAATCTTCAAATTCAATAAATTTCTGCAGAGTCAAAAAAGAAAAAATATCCATAACTTAATAAAGATTTCTAGAAGTCACTTAACATATTTTCTGAACCCATTTAGTTCCATAACCAAAATGTTAAATTCCATGTTACATTCTCCAGCAAGCTTTCACTCCTAAAGGTGACCTAAAATAACTATGAATAAATAAATTATGTTTACTATGCTTTCCATGGGCACACACAGGGATGGCCACATGGATTTAGCTACTCAGAATTCTTCTTTGGTTTAAAAGATTATTCTATGTTTAGCATTTTGTTTCAACCAGTTTATCATGCGCTACCCTAATAGTAGCAGTGGGACTATAAGACTGGATATAAACAATAGTCTGACATTCAGTCCTTCTGTCTCCTTTCACATGTTACCTTATATAACAGGAGTAGGATACTTGTAGGCCAAAACATCTGGGGGACAACAAGTTGCCCATCTGTGCTATATATGATAGCAATTCAGACCAACTAATTCAATAATTTTAGAAGTCTCCATAGAAGTTCCCATCAATGTGTGCTATCCTAGCTTTTGTTCTACATATAATCTTGCATGCAAATATAGCATGACGTATTCTGCCAGACATTTAGCATATCTCAACTGTTTCGATAGTAATGTTCCTCTCTCTCATACAATATAATCTTCAGACACAGGATTATTTCTATAATGTTTCCTCTGACTAAAACAGAGGCATGTCTCAGAAATGACTCATACATGTAATCTAAATTCTATGTCCATGGATCTCCAAAGATTCACACAACATAGATGCATGCATATGCAGCCACTTAAATTACTGTCAGAAAAGATTACATGTGGCTAATACTGAGTTAGAGATTGAAGAATTAAACTTTTTAAACTATGAGGAACTAGTTGCAAGGCAAACTAAGATGGCAGTTCTGCACTACTTGAAAGTCTCCATTCTATTTTGTCAAAAGAATTTACTCTAATAAAAGTTACCACTTAACACTCTACACCAATACAAACAGTGCACATACCTGAAGTTATAAAACACTAACAGTAAGCCACAATTAGGAACTACTATGAAAGGTGGTGTTTGCTAACCTGAAGTCCTTACTTGGGAGTAAGCCTCATCGGTCTCACTGGAATGTACTTCTAAGTAAACATGCCTAGGGCTTACCTATCAATGTTTTAAATTACATGTGCGCAAGCCATTTGCCATGTGGCCTGCACCCACATCAGTTAGCGGAACTTAAGGAAAGTCTAACTTGTCCCACTGATTTCAATGAGAACTGCATCCAACTAACTTAGCCTGGATCCAACCCATTGTAAATATAAACTTTAATGCTTGAAGAAGTCAGATCGCAGTGATGCTGGTTCTAAAGATTTGGTAGACCTGTGGTGATTAAAGGTACCATGTCCAAAGGCACTTACTTCCAACCTGTGCCAAATAGCACCTACTATTTCTAAGAGTAGTTCATTTAACAAACTGCAGAGGAACTCTCATCTGAAATGCTCAGTTGGGATTAAGAAGTTTAACTCCAGAACAGAATAGATGAGCTCTTGCTTCCATTGCCTTTAATTGTTATTTCTATTAACCATACATAAATCCATTTACTGTCAAGCTGGTAGTCATCCAATTCTTTCTTTCTTCTATAAAACAGCAAGCTTATTAAGAAAGCTGTAAAATGTCAGGGATCAGTGCACAGGCCAATAAAGCTTAGTCCACAGAAAAAATCTTATTCTTTAACTTTGCTGCTGTTTGAAGACTTATAAAATATACACCCAATGGTAGCCATTTATTTATTTATTTATTTTATTACATTTTTATACCACCCAATAGCCGAAGCTCTCTGGGCGGTTCACAAAAATTAAAACCATAATAAAACAACCAACAGGTTAAAAGCACAAATACAAAATACAGTATAAAAAGCATAACCAGGATAAAACCACGCAGCAAAATTGATATAAGATTAAAATACAGAGTTAAAACAGTAAAATTTAAATTTAAGTTAAAATTAAGTGTTAAAATACTGAGAGAATAAAAAGGTCTTCAGCTGGCGACGAAAGGAGTACAGTGTAGGCGCCAGGCGGACCTCTCTGGGGAGCTCATTCCACAACCAGGGTGCCACAGCGGAGAAAGCCCTCCTCCTAATAGCCACCTGCCGTTCAAGCAACTAGCTGACCAAGCCATCAGAAACTTACTCTGCCAGGTCACGCTCAGCAAAAGTAGGTATGTAGATACTTCCCCAACAAACCATAAACACATACAAGTAGGACTTTTCTTTTAGTAATTGTTCAATGTAGCCCTATGTCACTTTGAGGAATCTAGAAGATGTTTCTGACCTACATTTTAATGAACTGATAACATCTAAAAGTCTGTCCAAGCACAATGTTATGATGACTAAATCTTGAACTTGACTGAAGATGGGAGGAAAATTTCCTGGGTTTCAGTTACTAATGCCTTGAATATAAATATTGAAAAATATCCAGACATTGCAATTATCATCAGTGGTAGGAACTTCCCATGTCTTTTTTACCTGCCTCTCCTTCCCATCACCCTCTCCTTCCCTCCCATATAATGTCTCAATGTTGCAAACTCGCAAGATAATAGGAAACAAAACAAAACTGAAAGAATGTTTATATCATAGCAAGCATGATCATAAAGGTGCAAAATATGTGACTCTCAAGGTATTTTTAAGAGAAGGAAAAACTTAGGTGGAGGGCTAAAACTACAGACACCCATTTATCTCCAGAGCCACATTCCTCCAGCATAACCAAACACTTGCACAAAAGGGAGCATGTTTCCAATGCAAAATCACTGAAAAGCGCAAATGGCCAAATGATTGGTAAGAAATACACACCACCACACAAGACAGAAGCGAAGAGACCTGAAGTGCACAGAATACAGAAATGCAAGAGCAATCCGATCACATACATTGCTCTCTGCCCATTTCTTTTTTTGGAGCATCTTAGATACAAGTCCTCTTTTTCCTAATGCACATTTTGAAACAATATAATTTAACAATAACATGTAAATCACTGGCTAATCATGGGATTCATCCATTTCCTGAAAGTTTATGGTACACTAGACTACATGCTGCAGCTAATCAATCCATCCTGGCTTGTTTAACCCACTGTGATTGTGTAAATATCATATTGATTGTGTCAATATCACAAACGACTAATGCTATAAAGCACCCAAGAAATTCAAGTGCATAGCATGAGATTGCAGAAATATACACCCAGCAGTATTAAATAGGATGATAGCAGTGGCAGCATTCTGAGTTATATCGAGTATAACCATTGGTCAATCTAGAATGGTACTACTATTCTAAGTATCCCAATGTCTCAAGCAAAGTTTTTTTCCTATCCTACTACTTAACAACCAACACGTGTTTCAATGGCCCCAAGTATAAGCAACAATGACTAATGTTTTCCTAAAATCTGTAACCATAATCCACCAGGTCCCACATACTGCACAACTTTGCTCAGTTAAGATAAGCCAACATGGGCTATTTGATGTTGTAAACCACCCCAGGCTATGGGGTGGTATATAAATGTAATAAATAATAATAATAATAATAATAATAATAATAATAATAATCCCCACTATGACCACATTTGCAAAGTTTGGGTCAATACAGATAGAAAGTGCACATTTCTCTTTCCATTTTCACCTGTAATACTTTCAGTTATTCACATGCAAGCCAAGTACAAACAAGAAATGAGCAAAAGAATTGTGCATGCATTATATTTAGCAATTCACTTTATGGACAAGCAATACATTATAGCTCAGCAACTAGTGTTGGTTTCTACAGATTTAATAAATGACAAATACACTACACAATGCTATATAGAGAAAACAACACTCCCCCTTGGAATTGTCCCTTAAAAAATAAAGACTTTTTTCTGACCACAATTGCTTCTTCACACAGCATTGTTCTTTTGTTTTAAAGCTTATGAACTTGATTTGTCAAACATGCTTCAAACCAAGCCAGGATTTTTACACCCCACTCCTAATTCTAAAGGGGTGGTTATTTAGTAGCAAAGTAGAAATTCACAAATGAACAGGTAGTACTTGAAAAGATAAACCACATAGTTGTTACTGAATTCACCAACAAAGTACAAAGGAATATGTTTGACCTACTTACCTTGATCCGTTTACAGTCTTGCCTCCCATTGGAATCTGCACCCTAATTTATTTTTCATTCTGAATACTAACCATACAAAGGACTGGAAAAAAAATTCCTATTCCTATGCACCTATATTTTAGGTTTCAGCAATGGAACCACCAAGTGCTTGGGATATCCAAGTCCTGCCCACATATAAATAGTTATTGCCTAAGCAGAAAACAAAACTAATGTCACAAGAAGTAAATATTACTTCTGTTTTCAGTACTATAAACTGTGTTACTCAAAGTAAACATAGCACATGTTAACAGAATATGAGCACAGCAACTGGGCAGAGCCCTAGCCCAACTGTCAGAGATATTTTAATTGGATTCAGCAGGGATAGGACTCCATGCATTCAAAGCATGTACTCTACCAAAGGACCAAACTGCACATGGTGCTCAGTTGTGTCTGATTCTTTCCCTGGTGGTGGTGGTTTAACAAAAAGCAGACTTGATTATTGCAATTAGAAGACATGCGTAAGAGAGGAGCTACTTAATTCTTTCCCTTCCTGCCATTTGTCCATTCAAACTCCCCTTCCCTTCCAAGCTGCTTTCCCACCTGTGAGGGAAAAGATATTAAGCCTGAGTTATGGTGTGATCTCTTCAAAATTATTAATATTTTCACACAAGGTACCCATATGTACATGTTACTGGTCTCAAATATGGAATAAAGAACTGAATAATGTGGCACTCACCACTCATGATTAATACTGAGTCTTCACTGAAGGCCTATTTTCATGCACCACCTGTTGCTTTGACTGTGGTTTTCCGCCATCATTCCTGAAGTCCACTGCCCAATTTCAGACAATACAAACCATTATCTAACGCAAGTATGCATGTATTTGGGCCTAACTTTGCATAACTAACATGTGACCCACTATAAAAATTATCAGCCCTAGGGAAAAAAAGAACTGAAAGCAATAAATAGGATCTTTATTCACCATAGCTGAAGCACCACATCATAAGACCCATCTTGGCCAGAATTCTGTTCTAACAGCAGCCAGCCAGATCCCTCTGGGAAGCACACAGGCAACACACGAAAGCATCTCCCTCTACTCAGCAGCACCATTCATCACCATGGTTCTGGGACATCAAGCTCTGCCACAGGGCCTTCTCTGGCAGGAGTTATCAACAACTGTCCACCTCAACTCCCCCAAGGTGTTTATTTTATTTATATCAACTATCTTTCAGCACCATTCCCTTGGCATAAGCCATTTCCACCTTAGGGTCTGTGGGGGAACCATTGTTGTTTCTTCTCCTCTGTCCCCCAATCACCACACCCAGACTAGCATCAGTGAAGTTCCCTCAGCTCCCTCCCAACTTTTCCCCAACTCAACAATAGCCCTTGGATGCCGCTGCTCCAAAACACGTCTTCAGCCAACTCAGCCCTCCCTCTCTCACACACACGCATCAGCGGCCCCGCAAGACCCCTCCGCTCACCTCCTCGGCCTGTTTGCGCAGCGCCTTCTCCCGCTCGTACTGAGTGAGGAGCTGCTCGTTGTCATCCCGCAGCAGCTCCAGCTCCACGCTAGTCTCCTGGCTGTGCGCGCAGACCGAGTCCAGGTTCTCCAACACGGCTACCACCAGCGGCATCAGCTCGGCGACCACCTCCTCGTCGTAGCGCCCGATGAGCCGCTCGAACTCGCGGTAAATAGAGCCCGCCAGACCCGACACCCGCTCCGACATCATGGCCGGGCCGGGGCCACCCGGGTCCTCCTGGTACACCACGCCGTCTGCCAGCTCCATGGCCTCGGGGCGCAAGGCAGCAAGGGCCGACGGACGGACGGACCGGCCGAGCAGGCAGACGGAGGGGCGGGTGGCAGACGCGCCTTGCCGGAGAAGGAAGAGCAAGAGCAGCGCCTCCCTCTGCAGCGGGGCCTTGATTACAGCTCAGCGCGAACGCGAAAGGAACCTGGGTGACAGGCGCGCGGCACTGACCTCACCCACGGCGCCGGAGTGGTGGGAGGGGACGCGCGGCAGTGACGTAAATAGTGGGCGGGGCCCCGCCCGGGCCGGGGTTGTCGAAGAATGGGCCCGAAGGAGGCGGAGCTAAAGCTGAACCGACGTGACTCGGAAAAGAGCATAGGACGAGGTGGGGCAGCAGGCGGAGGTGGTGGTGGGTGAGACTGTGGCTCGTGGGGTGATTCAGGCAGGAAAGCGGGCACGTGGGAGGTGGCGGTTCCAACAGTCTCATCATAGGATTTGCTCAAGAGTCAGCTTTATAGGATCCAGTGGGGTTTGCAATCCTAAACATGTTTGCGCAGAAGGAATTTCCACTGCGTTCAATGAGGCTTCACGCCAGGTCAGTGTGCGCTTCAGGGCTGCTACAGTCCACGGCACGTCTACTTGGGAGGAAGCCTCATTGGCTAGGAACTAATTTCCAAGTCAACGTGGATGGGATCGGGCTGCAAGTCTCGTTAGCGAACTCTCCAGGGTTTCCGAATCAGAATCCGGCAGCAAGGGGTTCAAGGGGAGTAGGGTGGGCCGAGTCTTGGAGCCATAGGACTATTGGACGTAGGGTGTGGTGCGGCTGGTAGGAATATTTGTTTTGTAGGAAGGCAAGCAATTCATAGGGTCAGATGTTAAGGGGGTGAGAGCTGAGGGCACCGGTGGTGTTTGGGTGAGGGGATGGGAGTGGTTAGTAATGGCCTCAAATAAACTGAAGCTTACCAGAGTATGCGTCAGAAAGGTGCAACGTTGTTAACCCTGCATCAAAATTTTCAGTGGAAGGGGTTCACTGCAGACCTAAAACCTGAACATGATTTTAAATCTCAGGTTTAAATCTGGGTATGTTAGTAGCTATAGGGCCCATGTTGTTATTTATACAGCACATTTATATGCGTGATCTATTAACAGAATCACCTTCATGTTAAAAATAAAGGTTTCTGGCCCAAGGAGCTTGCAACCTAAATTTCAATGCTGAGGGAGATAAAGAGGGAGAAACAAAGGTAACAAAGAATGTATGTGAGCAAAATGCTTTTCATTTTGATTGGGGGGGTTGGGACTAAGGGATTAAAAACAAAACGTTTGTAGGACAAGGGGATAATAGAAGAAAGCTTTAAAATCTTATGCACCCAAAATAATTCAGAAAGCCCCCTGAAAGTACAAAAAAAAAACAGTTTGTAAAATTTTATGTGGTAAAAAGCAGCCAGGAACAACATCATGAATG
Organism: Elgaria multicarinata webbii; assembly: GCF_023053635.1. Lineage (NCBI taxonomy): Eukaryota > Metazoa > Chordata > Lepidosauria > Squamata > Anguidae > Elgaria > Elgaria multicarinata. The sequence continues at coordinate 49,488,164 of NC_086173.1, read as the reverse complement.
TGTCTTGTGACTTTAAAACAGGTACTCTGTGAAGAAAAGGTCATCTGACCAGCCTTATAAAGGGTGAATCAAAGCAGGAGGGAAATTCCTTTTGTGCTGCTAGAAGCTGAGAGTAGGAAACAGAGGAAGGCTACAAGTCTGTCAGCTTCTTATTCTGAAGAGGCAGAATAGCAACATACAGAGGCTGGGGAAAGTATGGGTGTGTCCAGATTTAAGTCTTGTGATGTTCTGAATGGATTCCAATACCATTAGCGGCGCTGTCTGTGTCGCAGCAGCGTGAGACAGAGATGATGTGCGTGGCAACTTTGCATTGTAGCCAGATTCTGCTTCGTTATTGCCTCTGTCAGCAACTCCCTGTGAAAATACAATGAAATGAAATGGCAAAGGTGTAACAGTTAAGACAATTAACAGTCCAAGTGGAGAATTTTGTGGAGCAATTGGTGAGCTCAAGCTAGAGTGTTCTCTGTTTGCTTTGTAGAAGACACAGGAATATAAACGTTTCATGCATTTTCTAGATCGCAAGTATATTTAAGCTAACTCCTAGTCCAAGAAAAAATCAGAAAATAACTATGTGTCTTTATATGATCTTTACATCATGCCAGAGGATATCAATTGTATGAATTTCAGCCCATAACTCAAGAATATTTTATATGATCATTTTCTTCTTTTGTTATTTATTTAGTTACATAATTCTATATATTTTTATATTTTATTTGTCGACCATGTGGGAAGAAGGTGAATGGGAAGGATATAGGGAGAGGGGAACTGGGGATTGTTTATGTATGCAATCAAAATAATTCTTCAATAAAACTTCACTTAAAAAAAAAAAGACAGTGTACAAAGAGGTTGATACTTTTTTAATGAGATCCTTCTACTGCTCCCGCAAGAGCACCAAATATATTCATAATTTTTGTCTTTAAATCAAGGTTTCCTGTCATTGCAATGTGTTGTCTATACGATACTACTCTTATGGTTAATTTGTTTGTTTTATAGCTCCTGAAGAAGGAGACATCCTCTCCAAAACACGCAGAGCACAATAAATTTTCTTTCTTTGAGCACCAGAATACCACAACCTGGCCAAAAGTACATGGTTGGGGTAAGCAGTAAAAACAGAGAGGAAGTTCATGGTTATTCATTTGATCAGAGGGCCACTAAAGTTTGAACTGTAATTTGTTTAAATAATTTCCAGAGGCGTAACCATGTTAGGCTGGAATTCTAATTTACCAATCCATACCAATTTACTTCAGTGGAACTTCTGATTAGACATGCATAAGATTGTGTTGTTAGTCTGTTGCAGTAAAAACAGAGTTTTGTGACACCTTACATTTATTATGGTTTAAGCTTTCACATACTAGAATCCACTTCATCAGATTCATGAAGTATAATCCTAAGAGAAGAATCCAACATTTCCATTGTGTGTGCAGCCAGCCCAGGCCACTTCTGGTCTGCAAACAGCTCCTACCACTTGCGAAATTGTGATTTAGAGCTTACAGAGGCAACCCGAAACATGTTTCTGAAAGGGGGCAGGTCAGTGGAGCTTGCAAAAGGAAGCTGTGCCAACCTGTCCCTCCAGAAATAAGTGTTTCTGCTCATTTGAGGGCTTGCCTCCAGAAGCACTAAACTGCCGTTCCACAAGCAGTAGGGGCCCTTGCACACTGGAAGTGGTGTGGCTGGCTTCACACCGACCAGAATTGGTGCCCAGCTCCACTAGCAGATGGGCAACATTGGATTCTGCCCTAAGTGTATATTTCAGATGAATCTGCAAGTTTGTAAAGATCTTCTGCTAAGGTGCTTCCCTTATCAGGGGCATGTTATTTCACCAAAAAGGGCTTTTTCTGCAGTGGTTCTCAACTATGAGATACCCTTCATCCACAACCTCACCTGATCCCTACATTGCAATCTTTTCAGTGCCAGATGAAAATGTTCTTATTCACCCAGGCATTTTAATTCACTGAAAGTTTTAATTGTTAAGGATTTAATCTGTTCTACTATTGTGTTTTAATAGAATTGACCACATACCTTCCTGAAATCCCAAATAGGGGGAAGGACAGTGGGGTTTTGTTTTTCCCAGTAAATAAAATGTGCATGTATCTTTGCCAGATACACTTCATGCATCTGATGAAGCAGATTCTAGTCCAGGAAAGCTTATGTTATAATTTATTTAAAGCAATTATTATTATTATTATTTATTTATATAGCACCATCAATGTACATGGTGCTGTACAGAGTAAAACAGTAAATAGCAAGACTCTGCCGCATAGGCTTACAATCTAAGTAAGATTACAAGTAAGGCATGAGTTAGAAAAGTTGGCCAACGTTCTTTCAAAATCACCAAGCATTGCAATTCTCCAGTACAGATGAGAAAGTTGAGAAAGCAATGAAGTGGCTTTGGTTGTATTTATGAAACTTCACTTTGGAATGGTGCTTTGACTTTATTGGTGCTGACATTTAATTATTATTATTATTATTATTATTATTATTATTATTAGTGAAACACCAAAAGAAATGAGGTGCTGTACAGAACATACAAAGATAGATCCTACTCAATAAGCTTGCAATCTGCTTAAAGCAAAATATGCAGCTTTTTGTATCCTCTTGAAAGGTTCCTACTTTATTTTCTATTGTGGATCAAGGGTGGGAGGTGAGAAGCTCTGGTGATGGAGAGTGTTTCATAGGTGGAGATATATGAAATCAACTAGGGCAACACTCATGCCTATAATAAAACATGAACATTTCCAAACATCTTGCAGCTGTCTTTCTGTATTTTAATTTGTGATTCAGCATTAAGAACATAAGAAGAGATATGCTGGATCAGACCAAGAGGCCTGCCCAGTGCTCTGTTCACCCAGTGGATGACCATCTGTCGACCGAAAACCCACAAGCAGGACATGAATGCAATAGGTCCCTCCTGCCCGTGTTCCTCAGCAATTTGTGTCCATAGCCTTGCTGCCTCTGATGCTGGAGGTAGCATAGAGGCATCAGGACTAATAGTCATTGATAGCCTTCCCCTCCAGGAATTGGTCTAACCTTTTAAAGCCACCCAAATTGGTGGCCATCTCTACGTTTTGATGTAGCGAATTCCATAGTTTGACTGTGCAATCTGTGTACTTTTATCTGTCCTGAATCTCCCACTAATCAGCTTCATGGAATGACCCCATTAGGTTCTAGAATTATGAGAAAGGGAGAAAAATGTCACCCTATCCAAATTCTCCAAACCATGCATAATTTTGTACACCTCTACCATATTTCCCCTTACTTTTTTCCAAGCTAAACAAGCCCAGCTATTACAGCCTTTCCTCATAGAAAAATTGCTCCAGCCCCTTGATATTTTAATTGCTCTTTTCTGCACTTTTTCCAGCTCAAAAATATCTTTTTTTCAGTGTGGTGATGAGAACTGTACACAATATTCCAATAGATTTGTATAAAGGCAGTATGATATTGGCAGTTCTATTCTGAATTCCTTTTCTAATTCTGGCGTTCTTGTCTGTATTTCTTAACTAGCTGTCAATGTCAAGAGGGCATCGAGTATTGTAGGAAAGGGAGAAGGATGCCTTGCAAAAGCCAGTCAGATTTATTGGGGCTATTGCATTAATTTCCACTAGAGAGCAGCAAAGACTCGTAATTTATTTGCAACAGACTCCTATGCATATTTACTCAGAACCATAATTGTGTTCAGTGGGGCTTACTGCCAGGTAAATGTGCTTAGGATTGCAGGTTTGGACTGAAATTCTAAAAGGCTGACTATGCAAAAGAATTCACAGAAGTCCAAATATAAATTGATATGAGATCACTATTTTTTTTTAAAAAAAATACATTGGAATGGAATTATAAAGTTTTGGTTAAAAAAAAAAATTCTCAGTAATGCATACTGTACCTACACAGAAACTAAAAACTTTCAGCATGCCACATTTTTTAGTATTTTACGATCAAATGTATTCCTATATTAGAATAGATGGGTATACAGGGGCAACTGTAGGACAATAATAAAAGTCTCTCATGACAAACCTAAGAGGTTTGTATTAAGAAATATTCAAACATATGTATAGTGTATTTCCATGCTGATGGCCAGCAAACAACATTTACTGTCATGTACTGGTGTATGTGGATCATTTGTATGCTGGCAATCTCCAAAAGAGGTTGAAGCATTACATTTCCCTGGATCGTGGCGAAAATGCAACATTATCCTAAAGTTTGCCCCATGTAAGAAATACTTTTGGGAATATATACCATGATGTTTAAATACTCTTGAATGCTACATGTGCAGAGTCTCTAAGCGAAGATTAGTCGTTGATTAAGATTATAATCATGGATCAAGGTGCTTTTCTGGCAGTCATTTGCAAGGAGTATTTAAGGACATCTTGTTTGGCAAGTTGATCCAATGATCCCGCTATGCCAGGTGGCTGCTAAACCAATGCCAAAGCGAGCATAATGTAGTCATATTCCTATGTACTCTCATATACAATGCACAAGCACACTCCCAAGAACAGCACCTAACTCACTAAAGTCTTTGATGGCCCAGAGGTCAGGAAGCCTTTGTGTAAAAACCAGAGGCTTCACAGGAGAAGTTCAAGTTGTACTGTAATTCTTCCATACTGATGGTGCTAATCACACTGCACATAGTATGTTTATATTGGTGTCTGTGCATAAAAGGAGAAAGAATTTTGCAAAGTAGAGGGAAGGGAGCCATATGGATATAGAAGAATATACAATAATAGAGCAAGGTCACAGGAGGATGCGGCATACTCTGTAGCAAAGAGAGGCAATGAGAAACAAGATGTAGGGGCTTGAGGCTCCACATCACAGGCATGGGGAAATGTCCACTGTGTAGAAAAGCCCAGCTTTTGGGTGTCCTTACAACAATGATCAGATGGGGGGGGGGGGAGGCAGCAGAATTCGAATCCAGACCTCCACAGAGCAATTCCCTAACCACATTGCGGTATACAGAAGAACTATATAATTAGAGCTTAGGAGCCCATCCCAGCCTAGGACACCTCTCATCACTCCACATATACCTACATATATACCCACACAGTCCCACGCATGGAATCCAAGCATACCAGCCTTATAGACCAATACTGAAGAGACCCATTTATGGAGTTGAATGTCAGTGAATGAAGAACAGGCTTATGTACCAAAGATCCCAAGTTAGATGCCTCAGTTCAAGGAGATTTGAGTACAACAGTCCTATGCCACCTAGTGTGGGTGTGAGATGGGGCCAGGTCACACTCTAATCCAATTTTGATGGCAGAATAAGAAGCAGTTGACTTTTGAATAGGACGAAATCACCATTTCGAAGCAGTAAAGAGTGGTTGCTGTCACAAGCATAATTCCATGAAACAGGCCAAGAAACATCCCTTTCCAGAAGTGATGTGAAGGGACTATTCCCAAAAGGGACTGCAAAATGTTCACACTCTAATTCACACTTCTACCCCTTGAGACCATGTAGGCCAGCCTTCCTCAACTTTGTGTCCTCCAGATGTGATGGGGAATGCTGGGATTTGTGCTCTGGGGGCACCAGGTTGGGGAAGGCTTGTGTAGGTTTAAGCTTCCCTGCCTGTGTGCTGAATTCCTGATTCTGAGCAACCTCTGCCCCTTGCAGGTGCTATTTTAAAAACAAACAGCAGATACGTTTAATCCATTCACTCATTTAACTTACCTAGTCTTACCTTAAATGAGCCTTCCCCAGCCTGATGCCATCCAGATGTTTCAGCCTGCAACTTCCTAGGATTCCTGACCACTGGCCATGCTGGCTGGAGCTGTTGGGAGTTGACATGCAAAATATCTGGAAGGTACCAGGTTGGGGTAGCCTCCAGGTGTTTTGCCCTAAGCAACAATCTTTTCTTTGTAGTCATTGATGAGATAGTGAGTAAATGGTGGCAGAAAATCCTACATCACAACACAGTGAATCCATGACTAATTGTAAAGTCCTGTTTACAAAATTAAGTCCTAATAAAGAACATTTCACTGCCTGCTGTAGATGGAAAAGGAGAGGCCATGTGCTGTAGGAAAACATGCCATTAAATTTTTCTCACTATATTCAAATTGTAGGAGGGAAATACAAATGCTGGATATACAGACATGATAAGGGGGCTTGTATTAGCAGACACAGCCATGCTGAACTTTGGTTGGCACTACTGTGTCTAGGATCACAGCCTGGGTGTTAAAGGGCAGAGGATGAAAAGATCAAGAGCATCCACAGGAGGAAAAGAAAAGAAAATAGGGACTAAGGATCAATCCAATGAGTGGATTAAAAGACAAGTGGCAAAAGACTGAGGTATAAATAAAGATTATAGGAAGTGAGTAGTAAAAGGATAAGGGAGGTTAGGAGATGAAAATTATATGAATGCTATGCAATGTGAAGAGGAATGAGTAAATAGGATGTGAAAATACAAAAGAGCCAAATACAGGGAATTTATGATATAAGTGGGGAATGCTGGGTTTTTATTTTTATTTTTTTCATTTCTATGCTGCCCAATAGCCGAAGCTCTCTGAGCAGTTCACAGCTCTCTGGGTGGCTCTCTAGAGATAGAAATGTAGGTTTCTCCAGTTCCACCACATCAGCATAAAGAAGAGCACTTGTAGGACCTTCTTTATTGTTTGGATGGCTGCAGAAAGCTCCACCCATAATCCTACAGTCTTGATACGATTATGGCAAATTATTGATGTACAGTTGATATGTTCAGGACATTTGATATGGCTAATCAATACCATTAGTGATATCAGTGCCCCATGTGCCATTAGAAATATCAACTGCATAATGAGATTTATGAAGAATGTTTACAGTGAAACACAACACAGAATTAAATGTAGAGAGCGAAACATAACTTTTAAATGGCCTAGGGAATAGTTCAATTTATTTCAGTGAGATTACTGTAAGAATAAGGAACATGTAGTGAACATGGAGTATTATCCTGTGGGCAATATCAGGCTTCAGCCTAAGAAAGCTGGTTGCAAGTCACAGCGATGGACCCGTTAACCTTGGGCAAATAACCATAACCATTTTTATCTTCCGTTCTCCTTCTGTAATATAGGATGACAGCTTAAAAGGAACTCCGCCAAACTAGAACATGGGCACAAACCTATTTGGAGCCGTTCTTCTACTAGTAGAATTCACTCGTCAGTTTTATTCTTACATATTACAGTTTCAACCTTGTTTTGAAGGTTCTACGTCAGCCTTGGCCAAGCCGGGAAGCTCACAAGCAGGGCATAACAGTGGCCTCTGGTTTGTTCCCACCCTCTGATATTTAGAGGCACAGTAATTCTATTTGTTTTAAAGGAGGAAAAATAAAGTGTTAGGTATTAGTGCAACTGATGAAGCTTTCTCTGGACATTGCCGATTTCAGTGGAAAGCAGGGTGGGGGAAATAGTGGTGGGGTGGAATAGAGTGGGATTGCATCTAAATCTTGATGCAGAGTAGGATGGGCCACCACCCAGAGAAGTTAGATGGGAAAGTGCCCACTCCCACACTAGCTAGAGGTAACAGCTAAAGTGAGGAAAATATTTTGGGAGGTCAGTGGTAATGGCATTAACAGAAGTGTGGGGTTTCTCAACCATCGTTCAAGCACTTTAAAATGTACATGTGATTGAAGCCTAATCAGCCTTTTTTTAATAACTAAGGAGAGGTTTTTTATATTTATTACATTATTTCAACAGACACCATGACACAGACCCATCTAAGTTCTAGTTAAAGACATATCAGAGGTAAGCAAGATCCAGATAAAATAATCACATTTTTAGCTGGTGGGGACGAAGTACTTTAACAGTGCTGAAGGCCTCATCACTGAATTGGTACCAAGAATCTCTGAACACACAATGCGATACTTGTGGAAAGAAGAACTCCAAATGGCCACTACGGAATTGGCTACGAAAAAGTTGCAGGGGATACATAAAGATGGCCATGTTTTGGATGACCACATGGAAAGGAGGAGAGGGCTTCTGTATAGAAAAGGTAATTTCAGAAAGTATATTTTTATGCATTCTGCAACTGGTGAAATTCCCTCTTCATCACAACGGTTAAAGTTGCAGGATTATAACTTGAGTGACCATATACAAAAGAGGGCAGGGCTCCTGCAGCTTTAAATGTTGTGATGAAGAGAGAATTTCACCAAGTGCTGCATGCATACAAATAACACCTGCTAAAATTGCCTTTTCTACACAACTGTTAAAGATACAGGAGCCCTGTCCTTCTTTTCATATGGTCTCCCTAGCCCTGTTGGAGTTTGACTGGAATTTTTATTTCAAAGAAGTGTTAAGCCTGTTGCAGCAAAAACAATGAAGAACGTTGTGGTACCTTAAAGACTTAAACACATTTATTAAGGCCTAGTCTCTAAAGTGCCACAAGGCTCGTTTTGGGCAGGATCAAGTAGCCAGAATATTATATAAAAGCAATCAAAGTGGTCTTTTTGAAACCAACAGCAGATGGTGTCCACAGCACCGGGAAGCTAACCCTGCTTTACCAATAAGCTGAAGAAGAGAGAAGGACATCCAAGCAGACAGCGTATGGGCACGTGGGGATGGATCTCCTGTTGGAAAAACTCCCACTGTGAATCTGGGCTGCTGCCAGGCTGGGGACTGTAGCAGTGGCATTGTTATCACAACTGCCAGCACAAGCTGATCAGCATCCACAGCACCAGCACTCAGGAGGTAGGTACAGGCACATAAGGGGCAAGGGGAATTGTGGAACCGGAGGACGCTTTGCGGGATCTAGGCTGCTTCCAGACAGAGGGATATGCTAACCATCAGAAGGCAACTGTGCAGCTATTCCATCTTTTCTTGGGTGCTTCCAGATGAGGCTTTTATGGTGTCATCACTCTGCCTCATTCACTGAATTTTTCAGTGGGTCCAGACATTGTCACCCTCCTGTGTGTTCCCACCACTTTGTCTGTCTTTTCTCGTACGGTTCAAAATCCATTAAGAAAGAAAAGATGGAGCAGCTGCACAGTGCCTTCTCATTGATAGAGCCAAAAGCCCTCCTTAGATTTTTAATCTAAGCCCTTAATAGGGTTTTTTTTAAAAAAAAAAAAAATACAGACCTTTTCTTCTGCCACCCCCAGACTGTGGAATGGCCCACCGGAGAGATTTGTCAGCTTAAAGCTCTCTCAGAGTTTAAGACAGCCGTAAAGACTAGTCTCTTCCGGCAGGCCTACCCAGACAAATTTTAAACCTAAGAATTTTAAGATGCTGTGATTGTGACTTTAATATTGTATTGGTTTTATATGCTCTTTTAACTAATTTTATGTATTGTGTTTGGGGTTGTTCCCCACCCTGATCCAGAGGGAGAGGCAGGTTATTACTATTATTATTATTATTATTATTATTATTATTATTATTATTATTATTATTAAAAAAAAGTGGGGTGGAAACACAGGAGGGATGAGCTACAAGTAGAAGGTATCATCATTTGGCCTCCTGTAAAATTTTATGAATGAGGCAGAGCAACGGTGCAATAAAAGCCGTGTCTGGAAGCTAGAAGTGACTCAGGTTTTCATAGGAGTTGTGGAGGCACTACTGCTGAGGAAGTTATAAGGAAAGGATGCATGAGAGACTATGAAATGAATGCAGAAGTATGCTTATGGAGTGCTGCCCACTGAGGATAGTATATAGGGGCTCAGTCTAGTGTGCACCTAGATTTTATTAGAGTAGGAATAGGCTAGTAGGGCAGTGGGAAAGAAGGTGTAGCAAACACACAGGAGTTTGAGGAGTGTGACCCTGGGGAAATGTTGATGATCTTAACTCTACAGATCATTGCTGTTGAAGCTATAGCGAACTTGAATGCTATGAAAGACATGAAAATATAATTTAGTAAGGATATACTTGATAAAGTGGTGCATGTACAGTAACCAGTGTTGGGATGAGGTTGTTCCTGCATGCTCCCGGGATCCCCTGTGTGTCATTTACATGAACAGGGATGACCCCGGCACGATCCCAGGATAAACCTTAGGTCTAGCTAAGGCCTATATGTATTTAGGACCAGAGTGTGAGATTGGTATGGTCTGAAAACAGTGAAATGTGTAAAGTGTAGTGTTAAGTCTTAATTCAAACATTACATCTTGTATGAAATGTGATAACTTTTGTGTTATATGGAAAGTGAAGTCAAGTTAAACAATAATTCCTTGATCTTGGGGGAATGTTTTGAATGTATGTAGTAATGTAATAATTTTGCTTTGAGACCTTGTTAGATATGTCTGACATACTAGATCAAAATTATGGAAAAGGTTATTCGAATTTTTCTTGTGCTAGAACTTCACTACTGCTTCATTTGGAGTATACCTGTAATAAAATTCTTTTTTAATTCACTGCAATATTTGCATAATCTTGATCCCTCAAATGATTGTACAATCAGCTACTTGGCATATTTGAGGGACTATTGCTGTACAGTTTTGTTCTGATGTGATATAAATATTCTGTGTACACTGTGCCTAATCCATTCAGCTGATAAGTTGTCCCCAGTCTAATCCTACAGCACAACACTGTGACAAACTGTATTGCTTACCATTGAGATTTCTCTTGTAGCTGGATTTGGTTCTTGATTCTGTTGTCACCATTTGCTTTTCTGTGTGGTAGGATGATGGCCGAACGCACCTTCATCGCCATCAAGCCTGATGGAGTACAGCGGGGCTTGGTGGGAGAAATTATCAAACGATTTGAACAGAAGGGATTCAAACTGGCAGCCATGAAATTCATGCATGTAAGTTTTCTTTTTTTTTTCAATGCCTCTTCTGTCAAGATACTGTCATCCTTTTGAAGTCAATATGTCATGTACTTCTCAAAATGGATTTCAAGCAGAAGTATAAGTTCCTTTACAAGATAACCTAATATTTTGGGAACTTTCCAGTATCTAGCAGAAGACAAAGCCATACTGAGTAGTCTAATTTTAGTAAGCGGTCTAAGTTTAGTAAGGACACTAAGTGTCCTTAGTTTGAAAGGTGTGTTCTTAGTAGTATATTTTAAACTTAACACTTCATATATTCTTGGAGCTGCAAAAAATGTTTAAGCATTATTGAGTGGAAAGCACCTTGCTGAAGAAATCAAAATAAATAATATTTCAAATTAGTACTATCCAAGTAAACTACTCTTCTAATAAAGTGCTGGAACCAGTCTTTGAAAAGCAAGCATGCAATTTAAGGATTAATACTACTCATGTGGCTAATTTTATGTGACATAAATGCTCTTAAGTTCTTATGTTAAGCATTTTGTTCCTGCAGGCCTCTGAAGATCTTCTCAGAGAACACTACATTGACCTGAAAGACAGGCCATTCTATGCTGGTTTAGTTAAATATATGCATTCTGGACCTGTTGTAGCCATGGTAAGTGTTCAACAAATAAACCTTGCTTTCTTTAAAAGTAAATCAATTATACGCAGCAAACTTTAAGTAGGGGGGGGAAAGTTTTGAAAGATCACCAGATTGAAAGATTACCAAATTCGGGTTGCTGTGTGGTTTGTTATCTGTTATATCACCAGCAGTATTCAACGGTATGTCCATGCTGCACATAGAATTATTTTCAACATAATGGTACTAATTTCAGCTCTACTAGCTGAAGAAAAAAATGAATAATTTTCTGAGCAATAATATTTTGACAAAGGAAACATTGAATAACCCTGAGCTTCCTTGAAGGAAGATGGCCTAACAAATTAGTTGGTCTGAGAAAGATCTTGCCTAAGAAAATTTTGGAAAGCTGCTCCTAGTGAGAACGGAAAGAACTGTAATAGATGGACCAACGCTCACTCAGTAAAGCAGCTTCATGTGTTCACGTGAGCAGCACTTATGCATTTTTTGCTCAATACATTGGCCATAATGTAGGGCACAGATGTGCACAGTAAGTTCCATCAAAATCAATGAGCTTAAGTGTGGATAACGCTATACTGGTTTATAGCCATGGTCCATACATGAAAGCTTTGGAATTGGTTGCCTTTATTAGATTAGCATACACCTGCTACTGTTAACTATGTGTACAGAATAAGCCTTATTAATACAATGATGAAACTGGTGAGCATGTGATATTCTAACACTTACTATGATTTACTATGGCAGTGATTTTTAATCTTAGTACTTTGGTTCTTGAAGGTATGGGAAGGCCTTAATGTAGTTAAGACTGGTAGAGTAATGCTGGGAGAAACGAATCCTGCAGATTCCAAGCCTGGCACAATTCGTGGGGACTTCTGTGTTCAAGTTGGCAGGTACCTTCTGAATTGTCTTCTTATAAAACTAAATTGCTGGTTAGTTGTAGGCTACATGTATGACTGAGAAATAAATGAAAATGCAGACATTTGAATTGTAAATGAATAGTTATGAAAGATCAGAGCTACTGATTTCAATATGTGACTTGCAGGTCACAAGACACCTAAGACGCCTCTGCCTTTTCATTTTGTCTCAGCAATTTTCTTTACTGCTCATGGTGGCTGCTAGTGCCTCTAACAACACTAATACTCTGGTAGCACTCCAGTGTTTCTTTGAGCTCAGAAGTAAGCATAGTGTTGCAGAGCACTTCTTTCCCGTTTGCTGTTTTAGACTTTAAAACAAAGCTTCTGAGTGACCACACTATTAAAAGTGAAGCTCTATACGTGTTTACTCTCTCTCTGTAAGTCTCTCTCTGTTCAATGGGATTTACTCAAAGGTAAGCATGCATCAGATTTTAGTATGACTTGGATGTAAATGCAGTTGAAATCAATGGGATTTACTCTTGAGTAAGGTAACCAGCAGTTCTCTATTTTATGCACTGGAGATGCACAGCTTCACTTTATCAAAGTAAAGGAAAATAGATCCTTCACAAATGCAAACAGGTGGAATTTCACATTGGTGGAGTATCAGGGAAATGGTTTAAGGGGGGGATTTAAAAAATCCTAAAAAATCAAGGGATGAACCAATCTGATTCAAACTTGGCATGCCGAAAGCACTACTTAAGAGCTCTGAAGGTCCCAAATTTCATCTCTTTATCTTTAATAATGAGGGAGCTGCTGGCAAGGAGGGTGGGGTTGGAGCAGTAAAAAGTCCATTCATTCGAACATTCGACATGGAGTGCAGGAGGAGAAGAAGTGCCCCTCCCTCCCCTTTCATCAGCACAGCAAGACTCCAGTCAAAGCACACGCCCCCAGCAAAGGAAAAAGCGAGGGGACAGCACTATATGGAGGCTTAAGGGCGCATTAAAGTGCTTGGGGGAAATAATCCAGACTTTCCTCACACCAAAATAATATGTAAGAGGAAAAGAGGTGAAATGGGTGCAGGACAGGGACAATATCATGTGAGTCCTACGCTGCAAAACCAGATCCCACGCATGGCGAGTGCGTTAAACCACTGGTGTGGTGGTGCTCTTTTAAAGGAATACATTGATTGATATTCCTACCTTTGAGGGTGTCCTTAATATTATGATAGTCTTGTCTAACAAGTGGTATTGTAAAATTGTGCGATTGACATTTGAACTTGGGAACTTTGAATGCGTTTGAACGCGGCCCTTTGGAAAAGAAACATTTTGGGTTGGATCCAGACTTTTCATACTGCCAGTGGAAGAACACCATTTCCCTGTAGGTCCTTCAATCCTCCAGAGTGGTTTTGGAAGGTATGCAGGTGGGACTGCATTCCAGAGGAGCGGATGTAGAAATCTCATTCTCCTAATTGGTGTCCTTCCGCTGGCAGAACCAAAGATCTGCATCCAACTTTGTCTTAAACAGATGTAGATAAAAAGAATTAGATTCTTGGTGCTAGTGAGCAGTTATTGAAACACAGACTAATGATGTATCAATCCAAAAAATGTAAAATATGATTCCAAGCACATACTCATCCTTGCAAAGCTATGTGCAAGATGAAAATGGGAGACCATATGTTTTTCCTTGTCCTTTTGACAAAACAGAAGAGCAAAAGAATATTGTACATTTCTTTACTTCTTCTTGTGTATCTGCATTTACATAAAATCACAAGAAAAAATTCTAGAGAATCTTGGCCTAACATTCAGGACATTGCCTGAGCACTCCTGCTTGGCCTCTCCCAGCAGAAGGAATAACTTCAGTAACCATGAACTCACCAGCAAGAAAAAGCTTAGTGTTATAACCAAGCCCATCTCCTGTTTTGTTGATCCCAAACAAGCCAAGAATTATAAGCCAAAATCGAACCTTAGCTTACTAGAGGAGCAACAGACCAGAAGTCCCAGTTTGGAGGTAACATAGTGGGTTGCATCTGACTCTGAACATCCACCACTGGTGGAACAGTTTTCCCTTCTCCCCTGCAAACCCCCAAGCCTTCCAAATCTGTTCCAGAGGATTGGGGAACCCTCTGGAGAAGATTTGGAAGGCACATGAGGCTGCAGTGGGAGGACAGCAAGGGAAAGTCCCATTGTGCAAGAATAATTTCACTTGCGCATTGTTGAATTTAAGCCTTAGGGTTTTTTTCCTCTTGTTGAGTTCCTAGTTACAAAAGCCACTCTGGTTGGCAGGAGGAGCCTACAGGAGCTATTGGGCAGTACAGCATATACTAGCATGTTTGTTGTGAACGATTAGCTAGGATTCTCCAAATTTTTGGCTTATCATTTTCTGCAAATATGCCACCAATCACAGTAGAACTAATTATTTTCTTTTCTTTCCCCTGTAGAAATATAATTCATGGAAGTAACTCTGTAGAAAGTGCTGAGAATGAAATTAACCTGTGGTTCACTCCTGAAGAACTGGTTGACTACACAAGGTGTGATCACTCATGGATCTATGACTAAAAAAACCACATGTGTTTCTTGTTTATTATCCTTTTGTTCCACTATTGACCTTGAAACAATCCCTACCTCCGTTATCTTCTAGGGTTGTTTTCTGACCCCCACAATGTGCTTTTATGTACATTTATGGGAAAATGTCCTCACTGTTTTAAATTATAGATGTAATCATGTTTGCTGTTTGAAGAAAAGGGTTAATTTATTAAATATTAAATTCATCATTCCAATTAGAAAAAGTCATGGGGCGAAGGATGTGGAAGAGCACTTTTTTTTTGCTCCCATTCAACCGTTATCAAGTGCATATGCTTAGATTTATTATCTTAAATTGATTGTACTCAATGGAGTCAACCCAGTATTTTACGCGTTTAAAAGAAGAGAAGGTAGTACTGTATGCAAACTGTTCTCTTTTGTTATACTAGTGATTTATAACTAAATCACTAGTTATACTAGTGATTTGGCATAAAGAATACACTACCTAAAATGGATCAATAGAGTGGTTATTTAGCTGCTGCACTACGAAGGAATTTAAATGCCGAGTAAATCACTGTATATTGAAGAGCGATGGAATATAAGATTGAACTGTAGCAAATGTTGACAAAGTTCAAATTTGTTTTTACTTCAAATGGATGGACACAGGTTACAATATCATTTTGAAAATAAAGCTTTGTACAGATGGTTATTAAATGCTTCTATTCTGTCCTCTCTCACCCTAGCACTGCTCATTTTATGGCTAGATTAGTATTAGGCTAGGTTATGAAATGTACTTTTATGAGAAAAGAAGATTAATGTGAGGGCCATTCGTTAAGCTCTACCTCTTGTTACTCATTTCTATCATTCTATTTGACGATGGAAATGAGGGCATTGTAAAATTGCTTCTTCATTCAGTTGAGTTATCCATTTTCTTTTCTACATCTACATGCATGTTTTTACTACATCTACAGGCACGTTTTCTTCTGATTACCTGAACAACAAAACAAAACACACAGAGGGGGGCTCAATTTAGACATCATGCCAACTATAGTTAAGCTAGCTGAACTATGGTTTAGTGTGATTGTCTGAGCCAACAAATTGGTTTGCTGGTACATTGCTGGCATCAAAAATGATGAAATGAAATGAATTTGCAATCATGGCTTAGATCCAGACTATGTTAGTTCCCACTGAAATCAGTGGGACAAGCTAGTCACAAATTAAATTCCATTGATTTCAATGGGAACTAAGTTCAGCTAAGGGTGCAATCCTATGGATGTTTCGATAGAAGGAAGTCCTACAACTCTCAGCATTCCCCAGCCAGTCATAGACTTTTGTGGGGCTTTTCTCTGTCTAAACATGCATAGGATTGCACACCAACTTGCCTAAATCCAACTGAACGGTTTGCTCTCAATAGGGTGTCCTCAAAAATAGGTACAGGGATTTAAATGGAACTCCCTAGTATTGTGACCCTAGGACAGGGATGGGGAACATGTGGCCCTCCAGATATTGTTAGACTGCAACTCCCATCAACTTTCACCATTGGCTACTCAGGCGAGGGCTGATGGGAGTTGCAGTCCAACAACATCTGGAAAGCCACACTTTTATTACCCCTGCCTGAGGGACACTTTAAGACTGCAGTAGATGCAACAGAACTTTCTTAAGTTCCTACAGCCATTGGAGTGGACAATGCATTGCTGAAATATTTGGAAATAATTAAAATAAAGTTGCAGATTCTGAATCGGTACCAATCCTGCAGCACTCATCAGGATGGATGGATTTCAAAGTATGTGTAGCGATCGTTAATAAGGCTTTCAACGGCTGCTGGTCATGATGGCTATATATTACCTCCAATATCAGAGGCAGGACCCTTCCGAATACCAGTTGCGAGGGAACACGAGCAGGAAGGTGCTATTGTACTCAACCTTTTTATGGGCTTCCTATACACATCTGGCTGGCAACTTGAGAACAGAACGCTGGACCAAATGCTGATCCAGCAGGGCTCTTCTTGTGTTCTTAATTTAGACACACCAGTATTTGGGACGCTGGTCAATGCTCCTTAAGGTTGATGATTTGTGAACATGCCCGAAGATCCCATGGGACTGTTACCACGTTCTCATTCTGTGGTTGATGTTCATGGGCCACACAGCATGCGTGTGGCTGGCGGGCAGTCTCCGCGGCACTTGCGCGACTGTGCGCAACGATTCAGGAGCTGCTCTGGCCACACAGTGCGAGTAAATGAACAAATGTGATGTTTAAAAAGCGTATCTCCATTGACCTCTGATAAAATGCCCGCCTTCCCGCTTCTCCTCATGAAACACCTGGTTTCTTTCTATGGGTCGTGCTGCTTTTTCCATTCCTTGAGGAGAAAATAGATCTGGGGGGGGGGGATCCTCTCGCTCCACCCCTCCAATCCCGGCATTGTCGGGGATCCACTTGTGAAGGCGGAGATCAGAAGGGAGGGGATTTTCGGAGACGAAAAGGAAGCCTGTCCCGGAGACCGCCCTCTTTGCGCCCGTACGGGGTTAACTGGGTTGGGTTCCGTCTCCGGCGTCTGCCCGGCCTTGCTCCGCCTCTTCCCCAGGAGGTTTTCAGCGAAGCAGCAGCTGAAGCCACGTTATCCAGGCCCGGCGAAGCTCGCTGCATTTGAGGTAAGCGGTTTGTTCCTCCTGCTCCCCACCCCAACCTCGTCCCTCTTCTTTCTAAGGGGAGTAAAGAAATCCTGTGGGGAGTAACGCAGTCTTGGGGCAAAAGAAGGGAAGGAAGAGAAGCTTCGAAAAGATGGCCGGATTCTGCATGAGAGGAAGTCGGGATGGGGAGGAAAGCAACGTCCTTTTGAAAGCATTGGTAGCCGTCTGGAAGGCAGTGCAGTGAATCCCTCCTCGTTTTTACGCCACTGAGGCATGGCCGTCTTCTCTTGCGGCCGCCTGGAGTGCGGTGCTCAGCTTGCGGCAGGGGTGGCGCTTAAGAGCACTACCCTGTATATGCCTACTCGGAAGTAAGCCCCATTGAATTCAGTGAAGCTTACTCCCAGGTAAGCGTGTATAAGGTTACATCCTAAGGGCCTTCAACAACCCAACCGCTTATGTGCCAGCCCCAAATTCCTGCCGCCTGAGTGAGAACAAAGGGCTCCTGGGTGACACGTGGATGGCCCTGGAGGAAGTAGAGCAGCCTTCCCATACTAGTGCCCCCTCCTCGTTGAACTATAACTCCCAGCATCCCCCAACCAGCATGATCTTGCCGGCTAGGGCAGAAATTTTGGGAGTTGTGATCTAACGCACCTGGAAGGTGCAGTAGAGAAAGCCAACCCGTTCCAGCGGGAGGCCAAGAGGTGTTGCTCCTGCATATGCTTATTATTTATTTCATTTCTCTACCACCCCATAGACAAAGCTTTCTGGGCGGTTCACAAAAATGAAAAGCTCAAGGTACAATATAAAATTTGAAAACTTAAAATTTTGCCTCTGGAGGTAGAAGTCCCTGTGCTTGAAAGAGGGGCAGTGAACTTTTTTCCTATGAAGAGGCTTTGGCTATGGGGAAAAGTCAATTGGGAATGGAATCTGCAGGTTTGCAGAGCTAGTCTCATTCTCCTTCTCTTTTCCTGTGCTACACCCTGTCTTTCTGTGCCCCACTGCTTGGAATTTGGCTGGGTGCTGTATGCCACCCGTGAGCTGTGGGTTCACCACCAGTTATAAAGAACGTTGCATTTTGTCTTTACCCTCCTCTCCCCTAGAACATAATAAATGTAGCCATATACCTGCTTCATGGAGTAGACTTGCCAACGTCTGTACAAATAGTATAGATGTCCTTCATGGTCGTAGAGGTATCACAGAATTATTCTAAGAGAGAAATTCAATTCCAGGAAGCTTCACATGATCCATATGCATTTGGTAGCAATGTGCATCAGAAAGAACTATTAAAATATGACCATAAGTTGGTTTTGTAATTCCATTGTGTCTTCACTGTTTCAATGCATTTGAGTTTCACTATTTAACCCTTGATAGATATTTTTCAAAAGAGACCTTTTAAATCAGAGATGGGCAAGGTGGATTGATTTACATCAAAGCAATTTAAATCATGATTTCCTGAACAACGTTGCAAATTCTACCACTAACTCAATTTAATTTACAATTAGATTTTATTTGCATTGTTTCATTCTTACAAGCAGGTTTTGCATCTCTTTGTCTCACTGTATATTTTACATGTTTTCTTTTATATGTATAGAAGGATTGTCTTTAAAATATTCCCATATACAATCTTTCTCATGACTAGCACACATAACAGTTCGAGATTAACAGCACAATCCTATACATGCCTACTCAAATCAGTTCCATAGAGGTCAGTGGGGCCTGCTCCCAGGCAAGTGGTCAGGATCGCAGCCTAAGTATGGGAATGTAAGAAAATGCACAATGAACAATATTTTTCTAGTGTTTCTCCTTTCTTTTTTATTTATTTATTACATTTTTATACCACCCAATAGCCGAAGCTCTCTGAGCAGTTCACAAAAAATAAAATCATGAAGAGCATAAAAACAGTCTGTCTTGGCCTAGCCTCACCCTCCCAAAAACTAAGTAGGAAACAAAAATGAAATGCCCATGACTGAGAGATTGACGCAAGCTTTGATAGTTACTGAGCAAACTAGTATATTGTATTTTCATCAATTGAAAATGAAATGCCTGTGCTTGGTTAGAGTGAAATGATTTGAGAAATGATCAGATTGCTTCTTTCTTTGGATAGAAAAGCCTCCTTTAACTCAGTGTATCTGTTAGAGGCATTGATTCAGCTCAGGGATCAACTATATGGCTAATTCTTATATTGTAATGTTAACGTTATTATTTGAAAGTTTAACCTACAATTAGTTCTTGGTTAACTGTGGGTTGTTTAACCCACAATTAGTGTCCAGATTCACTTGTCACAAAACAACCTCCGATTGGAGATTACATATTCAATATGGTGGTGGCATGCAATGGGCGAATAACCCAGCAAATTGTGGGTTAATTGCACAGAATGGTGGCAAATCATGAATTAATTAACTATTTTTCTGTTTTTAATTTTCTTTAATGACAATGTTGTCCTGTCTTGCTATTGATCTTTACTGTTTTTTATTGCATTTCTCTTGCAGCGGAATAATGGCTGGCAATGCAGAGCGCACATTCATTGCCATCAAGCCTGATGGAGTCCAGCGGGGATTAATAGGTGACATTATCAAGCGATTTGAACAGAAGGGTTTTCGTTTGGTGGCTATAAAATTTTTGATTGTAAGTTTCATCTTTACTTCAGTGTAGCAGTAAAGGCTGATTGATATACACAGGGACTCTACCATCATTTAAAACCAGGCTGGGTATGCGACATATGGAAAGCAATCATGTATCAATAGTGGGTACCTATCGGTGGGGACATGCTACAAGTTACATCAGTAAGAGCCCTCAAAAACAAATATGGAGCACACTGACAAATTTGGAGGAGACTGACATGTGAGCTGGTGTTTGTTTGAATTGCTTATTTCTGACATAGCATCTGTTGTTGTGACCTTGACGTTGTTTTCAAACTGATCAGTCTGGCAATCTTCCATTCTTGAATTACAGACAAGTTATAGTAAAACTACCTGTGCAGTTCAGTACAAACAAGTTTGTATGACTTTGACTTGAAGGTTATACTGGATAATATGCAGCCTGTACAGCTACAGCATAGCTAGATCCATTAAAACTGTTTGCCTTCAGTTTCTCATAGTTAACACAG
Organism: Elgaria multicarinata webbii; assembly: GCF_023053635.1. Taxonomy (NCBI): domain Eukaryota; kingdom Metazoa; phylum Chordata; class Lepidosauria; order Squamata; family Anguidae; genus Elgaria; species Elgaria multicarinata. The sequence continues at coordinate 49,467,770 of NC_086173.1, read as the reverse complement.
TTGTGTTTGCTTTGCTACTAGCTGTTTGACACTGCATTATTTTGATTGTAATGGAAGGGCTTAAAGTAGAGGTGTCTAAGCAGCTCCTTTCAGCAATCAAGAATGGAGGTTAATCCACTGTTGTACCTCTTCTCTCTAAAGCCTTCTGAAGAACTTCTCAAACAACACTACATTGACCTGAAAGATAGGCCGTTCTACCCTGGTTTGGTTAAATACATGCATTCTGGGCCTGTAGCAGCCATGGTAAGTATCCCTACTCAAACGTCGTCTTGCAACTTTCTTTGCACGATAACTAATTAGGATGCAAGGGCATCGATAGCATTAAGTCCCATTTATTTCAGTGATCTACTTGACATTGGATACCACCCAAAGACTGGGAAGGAATCTTTTCACATACTCATGTTCCCCTCGGTTTGTTTTGTTCTTATTCTGTGTGGATGTGTGTTAAAGGAGGAGTTAATGTAAGAATGTATTCAGTTCTGGTCACCGCACTTCAACAAGGATATTGTAGAACTGGAAAAAGTGCAACCAAGTGATAGCTTAGGGAAAAAATGTAAGGAATTACACTCTAGAGGTGTATAAAATTACACATGGTGTAGATAAAGTGGATCAGGATATGTTTTTGTCCCCACTCCCCTCATAATACTAGAACCCATGGTCATCCAATGAAGCTGAATGGGTGGAAATTCAGGAAACACTTCATAGTGCAGAATTAAACTATAGAATTTGCTATCACAAGATGTGATAGCCACCAACTTGGAGCTCTTTAAATGGGGGTTGGATAGCCTTGTCTTATGGAGGACAAAGCTCTCAATGGCTAATACAATTATTGCAATATGTTACCTCCAGTACCAGAAACAGTGGGCCTCTGAATAGCAGCTGCTGGGGAACTTGAGTGGAGGATGCTATTGTACTCTTCTCTTGTTTGTGGGCTTCTCAGTGGTTGGCCACTGTAGGAACAAAATGCTGAATGAGATGGACCTTTGGTCTGATCCAGCAGGACTTATCTTAACCTTAAGAGCTTCAGTTGGTGTCTAAATAACTGAAGCTCTTACAAAGTTTATCAGCATAATTTCTTGAACATATTCTGTAGTACAGCCGTCACTCCTTCTCTTTGATTAAATACTGTAATTAGGCATAGGTGTTAAGCCATTTTATTGTTGTAGGTTTGGGAAGGCCTCAATGCTGTGAAGACAGGCAGAGTAATGTTGGGGGAAACTAATCCAGCAGATTCCAAGCCTGGAACTATCCGTGGTGACTTCTGCATTCAAGTGGGCAGGTAAATGCTGAAATTTACTCTGTGTGTGTGTGTGTGTGTGTGTTGAGAAGGTTCACAAGCTACTGCTAAAACAGTACTATCTTTTAAACCCACTAAAAGAAAATGTGCATAATAGAACTGCCTCACTACTTCAAAGAAGAGATCCGTATAGACTGTAAACATACCTCAAAGAGAATACAATGTTTTTGTGTTACAGGATAAGCTAAATTGCTCATTTAGGGCTGCGTTAGTCAAAACTGCTCACAACTATTGGTTTTCTTTCAGGTCTTGATGACAGAGCTATTCTTTTTGAATGACATTGTAAACTATGCCACCATTACAAGTTGAACAGTCACTGTTAAATAGTTAAAGGTGATATGTCCATCGTGTGTGTACATGTGATTGCAAAATCATTAGGCTGTGATTGAATCTTGTGGTGTACTTAGACTTATATATATATAAAAAAACCTATACTTGAGTTCCAATTCTGTAGGCTTAGCTGCGAGTAGTCCATTCCAGACTGTTGCTTCAAAAAAAGTAACCAATACTATAAAAGTCTTGTAACTGAATTCCTTGTCTTCTCTAAAGGAACATCATTCATGGCAGTGACTCTGTGGAGAGTGCTCAAAAGGAGATCAACCTGTGGTTCAAGCCTTCGGAACTTGTGGACTTCAAATCTTGTGCTCATGACTGGATTTATGAATAAAATAAACCTTACGAGTTTGCCTTTTTCCAACGATGCATCTTAGTCTGGCCACATACTGACGTGAGAGCAAATATTATGGTTACTTTTGTGATTATTGGCATTGACAAATAAAACATCATGAACTAATTTGTTTTGTTTTCTTTACAATAAAAGTTGTATGTAAATAGTTCTACTGAATAATAATTACTAGGAATGTCAACAAATTAAAAATTGGGCAAAAGTAAATAAAATTCACCTTTCTAACCCCCACTTTGTTTCTGTTCCCAGCCTAGTAGTTAGGTGGATTTTATTCACCTCAATGCAGATGTTTATTAAGTGGACATTATGTGAGCTGTTTGAGCTGGGGTGGACAGATGTTTTCAGCTACAACTCCTATAATGTCTCACCATTGACTATGCAGGCTAGGGCTAATGTACTTGTAGACCAAAAATCTGGAGGGCCACAAGTTGCCTGTGTTTAAGGATACTGAAGGAAGGGGATATCTTCCAAGTGAAAGAAATTCATTTATCAAAAAAGATGTGTTCTTTCAACAAAAGAAAATATTCCAAGCTCAAGCCAGCAGTGTTATAAAAGAGCCAGCCTTTAAAAATTATTGAGCCATATCACTTGAGCGCAGTTGAGCAAATTTGAGGGGTGGTGGAGAGGGAACACATGCGACTTAAGAAATGGCTTCTTGCCCATTTAGTTTACTATAGTTGAAAAGAAGTTCTGTGGTATTAAAAAGTGATTAACACTTAAGCTGCAGCCTTAATATTTATGTTCCATAAACTCTTAGACAATCTCATAGGAGTTGTTTGGGAATGCCATCATGAAGAACCTCGACGGCAGGTCTCTGTAGTGGCACCCACCCTGTGGTTTGGGAGACGGAAAATGCAATATCCTTCCTTGGACTTGGCTAGTTTTAAAAGTTAAATCTTGATTTTTGTATATGATGGTTTTAATTGTAAACTGCCCAGACAGCCTTGGCTGTTGGGCAGTATAAATAAAATGAATAAATAATAGGTACTTTCATGCCCTTTTATTGGAGAGAGGATTTAGGGGTCATTTTTGGCACCTGAAAGCCCAAGCGTTCTGGATGTAGAAAGAAAGAAATCCTCATGGGAGCCAACATGTCTGAATACTCCTAGATGATTTGGACTCGCATCAGCCTCAGTCAGCACGGTCAATGGTCAGAGTTGGTAGGAGTTCTTGGCTTAATATCTGAGAGGGCATCCAACACACACTACTAGAACAGTTTTTGGAAAGAATGATCCACTGTTTTCCAAACAGCCAGGCTTTGTATCTGCACCTCCTCTTGCTACAGGACACATGTAGGTAGGTATATCAAACGAGCTGCCTCATAATGCCACATTTCTTTTAATTATTTCAATTTCCTCTGAGGGAGGTGGTTATGGCTGCGAATTCTAAGCATAATTAACTGAGATCATAATTAACTGAGACATCCAGTTCTCAAAAGTTAGTGCAAATCAAGTAAACTAAACTATTCCAATGATTTGGAGACCAAGCATAGGGAGAACTTTTTCTATCTCTAAGAGTAAGATTCAGTAGAATTAAACTAGATAATCATTAATTTGTATGTTTTTTACACAGCATCTACCTCTCACAATTAAAATTAAGGCTTGTGTTGGTGCCTGTAGACTTCGTGCTTAAAATTTACAGAACTGGTATTTGCCAGTACTGCCATGTTTGCCATTTTAAGAAGGGATACACACACAACCGTAACCACCATAGAATCATATGCCACCTCTATCCACGGAGGAGTTCTTGATGTTGGTTTTGTTAACATATGTGAAGATGAATATCCAAGGTCATGTGCCATAATGATGCTTGCAAATACTGAATCTGATTTTTTTCACTGCAATCTAAACACGAGTGAAAGTTTTTACATTGATGGTTTGCAAGGGGAGCAGGTAAATCCTGTGCAAAACATGCAAATTCACTACCCCTGCTATAGTGAATTAAAAGTAGTTTATAGCTGGGACTACACAAAAAGTTTAAAACAGTATGATCGAATTCAGTTGTTACAAACGTATTGGGGTTTGTGGAAACATTTTGAGAAATGTCACAAACTGACTGCCATGGTTGGACCCAGTCACAAAAGCACCCATTTCACAGAAAGTCAGGTGAGACTAGAGGACACTTACTGAAAGTCCTTAATCCATGGCAGAGGAGGAGCTGACCTCCCAAAACACAAACCTACATCTTCAAACCCACAGTTCTTGCAGGATCATCCCAACATACAGCAAATATTCCTTCTCAGTACACAATGATCTACTCACCTCAGTCATTAATTTTCAGGATCAAATGCAGTCCCATAACAGCACCCCGTCCTTGCTTTCTCACCCCACCCTACCCTGGATCACCCTACAGGTCTTCTTAAGACCTCCCAGCCTCAGTGTCCCCACTTCCATCAACTCCATGAGCCATCCCTGCCTCCTCCACCAGCACCTTGTTGCCTACCCACCCCTCCTGTCTAATTACTACTATTCCTTTTCATTTAACAGAAGTTGACCCAATGACAGCATTCAGGATTACTGGGTACATACACTAAGAGACATCTATCCCTGTAAATACTCAATGCACAGAGGCAGCTATTTATTGTTACATTTATATTTAGACTTTCATCCAAGGAGCCGAAGATGTGTATATTATCCTTCTCCCCATTTTATCCTCACAATCACCCTATGAGGTAGGTCAGGCTGAGAGTCAGTGACTGGACTAAAGTAACTCGGTAGGTCAGGCTGAGTCAGTGACTGGACTAAAGTAACTCAGTGAGCTTCATGGCAGAGTGGGGACTAGAACCCGAGTCTCCCCAGTTCTAGTTCAGCAATCTAACTGCTTCATTACACTGGCTCCTATACTGCTATGAAGCTACTTGGCTTCTGTTCCTTCCAGATGTCTTTTGAACAACTCACCTTGCCTGTCAGCGGTGGGGCAACATGAGGTGAATGGATAATGGGTGAAGGGACCAATGGGTGAACAGCCTGAGAGTGATTAAGATGAGAGAGTTTATGCTTGTGTAATCTGTGATCTCGGGGTGAGGGACAGATCTGCCTGTTTGGTGAGGTTACCATTTCTCCCTCAGAATCCAAACAGTGTCTTTTGAGTTCCAGTGACTTTGCCCTGCTTTTTGTTGAGCAAATTGGGGCAGTAATTAGAAGCATTTCTTATAAGCTTGGCTTGTTAACGCAGGACTCTCTCAACTTGGCTAGAGGAAATCTTGCAACACTGATGCAGGCTGACCCTTTGCTATTTTCAGCTTTGTGAGATAAATTTGATTTGCCTTCTACAGCTGAATGGCAATATTTGCAATTGCCACATTTGTTAGAATCTAGTTTCAGTCCCACAGCTCTTACTGACTTCACTATTGGAGTCCCCTTCACTATTGGAAACGCTTATTGAAGCTGACCAGGAATATCAACCCACTATTCAAGTTTATAAATACTTATTATCCAGGAATAAATATAATAAACAGGGCCTAAAGCAGGACTGCAACAGAGAATTGTAATGTCCTATTTTGTCTAATCAGTGGACTACCATTTTGGCATTGGTATCTGATATGTCTATGGTCCTTCTGTTACATCTTATTCAGCAAAAACTTTTGGTTTTGGTCTATTGGATGCCACAACATCTCTGTAATCAATGTTTGTCTAACACTGCTAATTATTGGAAGTGTCATACAGTTGATGCTTTTTTTATTCATTTGTTTTTGAAATGCCCAATAGTTGCCTCCTTTTGGGAGGAAGTCATTGGAAAACTCTAATATTTACTGATCTACATGTTCCCTTAAATTATTTACCTCCTTCTTGGATGTATCACATGGTCACCATAAATGGATTTTTTGCACCCTCTTGACTGCTAAAAGACTGATACTACAATACCGGAAACATAAAAGCATACCACCTATAATGCAATGGATTGAAGACCTAAAAACACTAGCACCATTTGCGAATGGACTTATATTTGAATATTTGGTCAACCTTTACTGAAGTTTATGTGTAATTTACTCCTCTTTCAATTTTTTTTTTTTAGAATGTTGTAATATTTGAAACAGAGACCTTTAAAGTACATAGTTACACTTGTTTTTGTTCTTCTGTTTCGTTGAAACTTGCAATAATTTTTTTCCAAAAAGAAATAACATCCACACCTGACTACCATAGTATGCATAATGGTGCATATTGTGTTGCGTGGTTTCCAATAGATTGGGGGGGGGGGGCACACACTCTAAAGTGGAAGAGAAAAGCTTCTAATCACACTCAGTATTTTTGAAGGATATTCATGAAGATCAAAAGGCAAAGAAGTACACCTGGTTTTACTTTAACATTTTTATTTTGTGTAAAAAAGGCAAATTTAGTGAATTATTTTCATCTTGTACACAAAGTTATAATTTTAATGCTTTTTCACATCCATGCTTGAAAATCTGCAGTCTGGTAAAAATGAAAGTAACATTAATTTCTTCAAAAGCATTTTTCACTGAGTTATGTACATTTCATTAGAGGTTTTAAAATGCTCCCATATGACCACACAAGTTACCAAGAAAATAAAAGATTGAATTTATACAGATATTGATCTATATATCAAATACATACAGAACTGATGTAAAAACCCTATTCAATTTTTTTAAACTTCTGTCCCGATAGTTTTCCCAGAGGCAGAAGTTGATGCTTTTTTGTTCTTTTTTTTTTATAAATGGCTGAGACTTAAATATGAAAATTAAAAAGAAAAAAAAAAATCAATTTAATCACAGTTTTAATCCCTATCCAATAAAGGATTGTTACCAAATATATTAGCACCATAATACAAATATTGATGGGAGAAGGTGTACACATCACATAAAAATGACAACAATAAAAACAAACAAACACTGAAACCCGTGTTAGTATCAATAGAACAAGAAGTTGATAACTGCTTTTGCTTTCCTCAGATTCAGCAAGGAAATTTAAAACATGAAAAAAGGTCAGCTGTAAAATTCTGAGATGCAGAAAGAAGGAGCACTTACAATGTAACTTACCTTGTCTGTGGTGCCTTCTTGTTAAAAAAAATTCCTGCCTTGTGCCAAATACTGAAATTATTGGCTGACTCTTAGCATCAGTACAGGCCTCAAACCCCTGACTGACTTCCCACCCCAACACAATCCCAATTTGTTTGCATTTAGTTCACAGTAACATAAAAAGAGAATGTTCTTAGAGCTAAATTATACCAAAATGCATGCATACCAAAGCAATTAAACCAGTACTAAAGCTCACTGCCACCCAGTCTGCTGTGTTAAGAGGCTAGACAGAGATGTTGCTCAGAATCAGTACCAAGAAATAAAACTGACTCCTAGGCAACTAATCTGCAACATGGACTTGTTCAAAAAAGCTTCATGGCATTTAAATTAGAAGGAATTTTAATAGAAGTCACTTTTTCATATTTAAAATTTCTATCATATGTATCAGGATTTAGAATTTTACCCACAGGCAGAAATGGGAAAATCGAGGAAGTTTGGCAGTGCCACCAACTTGATATAAATCTGCAGATCTGCCTCCAAAAACCTGAGGACTCATAACATAGTACTAATGAAGTTTTATCACCCTGCAACATGATTCCAGGTCTGAAAAGGTCCAGCAGGATATTCTGAGACTGGTTCAGGTTCACTTTCTGGGCTGATGTAGTAGGGATTATGTATAGCTAAGGATTTTCCAGGAGCTGCCATATTCAACAGAGGTAGAAGTAGGGTTGCCGTCTTCAATCCTGACAAAGGCTCTGTGCCTTTACAGCTGCATGACTGGCAGAAATTTAACATGCGAAGTTTTCCAAGTATAAAAAGTGCAGTGATGAGGAAAGTTGCACCTTCTAAATTTCTGTCCATCATATAGGTATAAAGATACAAAGCATATGTCAGGAAAAAGGGGAGTAACTCCACTTAGAGGGTGTGTTGCATTGGTTCAAACTCAAGTTTGGATTTTATGACTATACAAGAATCAATTGATACACACATCCTGGCTCTCACTCTGGCCTTCTCTTCCTCATGAGACTTGTATGGGCCTTGTTCTGTATCTCTTTTTCACATTGAGCAGTATTAGGTACGCAAGTGGTCCCTACTAAAATCAGAAGAAATACTTTTACAAGTTATAATATTAAGTACTTCAAAGTCAGCCTGTAGGACAACACTAGTACCACACTGTTGGCCGTTGAGCACTTCAGCGTTGGTCCTACCTGTCCTGCATAGAGTTTATCATGTCTATTATGTGTGGACAAGTTTGATAGGATTACACTTTAAGATGGAAAGAAGATGTGATCACTGACATGTCATGGTTACAATTCCCTGTGGAGTCTCCCCATTTGCCATTTAGGTCATTCTATCCGGAGGAATTGATGGTCTGATGATATGGGGCCACCTTCATTTTGGGAGTCACTGGCCTAAAAGAAATGTTCTAAAGTAAAACTTTTGGAAGGAAGAAGGTAGGAAGGAAAAGGAAGAGATTGCAGGACAGTCTTGACCATGACTTTAAAATATTGGTTGTGATCCAATGAACTGTATGCATGTGTATGTGTGTGCATGCGCGTGCGTGCACACACACACACACACACACACACACACCAACTACTTTTTACTCACCTCCCCCAAGAGCAGCCCTCTTTTGTGGCATTAGCAGATGCTTTCTAAACTGGAGAAGTTTCAAAAAGAGCTGCAATGCAGCACTTATGGAAGAAGGGAGGGCATTCTATCCAGGGGGAGAAAAAGAAAAGGCAGACCAGTTAAGCCAGGATTTACCCTCACACTTTGCTGGATCATGAACATATTTAAAATATGTAATTGCCACCTAAATTCACCAGTATTTGACACCTGATACTCAAGTTTAAAAAATATGTATACATAAAGCAGTTTTCAAAAATGGCCCAGCTATATGAAGAAAAAAATTGACAAGAAAAAGTTCTCATACATTCCTGTACTATACAGAAAAAAATGTACTTCCAGTAGTTACTACAAAATTTTAAACCATTATCCCCTCTTGCATAGAATGTGGTAAACCTTTGCATATCACCAATGGTATGTACCCAACAATAGAGCAAGTTAATTAAGAAAGGAATCAAAATTGCTGGTTTTCAACTTTCTATGCATTCTTAAAAATTCAAAACATTTATATGCCAAAAAATTGTCTCTGGGGCTTTATGAGTTGCTAGTCGTAAAGCATTAGGCTTAAAGGGTGTAGAGGTTAATCTACAGGATTAATTTCTTCTAAATTCTACCCTAGAGTCAAGAATTCGACATTTATACTGCTCTAAAGAGGACTTGCTATGACCCAGAAGCAGTTACAGAACATAAGCAGTTAATTCCTGAGAGTTTAGTTAATGAACCTTACTGGTAAAAGCAAAACTCTTGACACACATCATCCTGTCACAACACTGCAGAGTGGAAATGTCAACATATTAAATTCTGTGAATGAAGCTATCTGTTAATATCCACACAGATTTGACTCACTGGGAAAAGTTTCCAGGTAACTCAGCATCCTTGTCACACCAGTCAGTACAAACTCTTGAAAACAGTTTGCTTGACAATGGTATCAGCAGCCAAGTCAAGAAAAATATGATGCCTAAAGCAGCGCTGAAGCCATCTTTAAGCAAGCCAGCTCAATTCTTAACAAGCTAAAGGGTTTTCTCAATGTGTGAGGAAGCAAAATGCTGTGTTTCGAAGCAGAATTCTGTCCTTCTTCCCAGCCTTTACCTCTTCAGTGGCTGTGATTTCCACTAGGATGGAAAGTAAGCTTGTGAACATGTTGGTAGAAAAGGGCCTTTTGAGTCTGTCTCCCTTTCCTTGCACAAGAAAAAAGGTCCTAATCTTATATCCTCTGCAGTTGAAACCAGTTGAAACCAGTTGAAGCTTTGCTGATAATTTCTGTGAATATCCCAAGTCATAAAATATGAACAAGAAACCACAATGCAGCAGTATCCAGTCCAACACCCAATAATCTCACCAAAGGTTGGGCCAGGGCTTGATGCTCCAGAATCTTTAAGCAGACAGTTGTCAGTAATGTTGCCACTTCTAGGAGAAATTCTTTTCAGACTCCAATCTTTCAACCTATTTTGGTATATTTCACCACCCTAAGACTCAAGTCTCATTGTTTCACTGTGGAAAAGACAGGATATGACTAGTGTAGCTTTCAAATTCAGAATCTCCCAGCTTGTACCAGAAGGTTCACTTGTTACAAACAGTTCATTTGTGTTTGACTATACTACCACCTCATCCTCCTCAAAGGGTTTCCTGCAATCCTGCTATAGTTACGCTTTTAATTTTTACCAAAAAATTAGAATTTTTTTTAACAATGCACAATAAATCTGAACTCGAAAATATTACAAAAATTCTTTTAAAAGCTTCAGATACAACACAAAAGTGTCAACTTTTTTTTTAATAAATTGAAAAATCTTTTTTTCCACTAAAATAGTTTCCTCGTCCTCCAAAAATTCTGAATTGAAATCTTATCTGCAGTTAGCAAAGTGCCCTTAGTAGAAGCCATCAAACTGTATCATCAGAATGGGAAGGTCAGTCTTGAAGAAAAGCTCTTTTTGTACCATCCTGCCCTGATTTGCCCTTAGGGTTCTTGTTTGATGTAGTGGCTGGCTGACCCATTGCTTTCCTGATCAGATGCGCCTTGAAGAAAGTTGAATTCCTCTCCATCTAGCAACTCCTCCTTCAGCTGCAGTGAAGATACTAAACATGAAAAAGGTTTTAAAAAATAATAGGTGAACAACAGACGAAATGGGGAGCGACACATTTTCATTCTTTCAATTCAGGGACTAATATTTTCAACAATGCTTCAATTTTTGTTGTTACAAAATGTGCAACCCCAATTTAACATTGCAAAGCTAACACTGAACTCATGGGCTGAAATTGAAAACATGACCAGGAAGAAAAAAGAGGAGGGTGGGGGAGGAAAATAAAAGGAAAAATAGACACAGAAATACTGTAAGGATTTCTACAGTGATTATCATTTAGTATCTTTAAAAAAAAGTTTTAATCTATAAAACCTGCATATATTTGCATACTAGTAAAAACAGTTAAAAACACACACCTTCTTTTGATGGTACAGGCACTGTCTTAAAAAAGGCATTCTAATATGTCTCAGATACCACCTCCCAGCTTCTAAAAGCCTACCGACTATTTATTATACCTTCCCCTGAACAACATAAAATCATGATTTTTACAAATGAACGAGGAATCAAATTCCCTTCAGCTAGACATAAATTAATATAATTTTAAAGATAGGGCAAATCAATTCCTGGGATATTAGGGTGGTTTGACCAAAGTTATGCTAGGAATGTTGCAAAAATTATACTTGCAACACAAATTAGCATGCCATAACCAAAGTTATAGTTTAAAATTCAAAGTGGGAGATAGCCACAATTGCACACAGAGGGTTCCTCAAGGTTGGAATACTGTACATGCTAAGCAAATACGTGCATTGACAGAATGAAAAATATGTGTATCATTTATGTTGACTTGACAACAAAAGCCTCCTTAGTTTTAAGGGATGATTGTCTGCGCATAGATTAGAATGTTAGGGAAAAGCTAGGCTAGAACCCTTCTCCCTGAGTTCTAATTTTCTGTGTAAAGGGGATTCCTTTTGTCATGAAATATTCCAATAATACAAGCCACTACCTGCAGGCTGAAGAGTACTACAGTTCAGATACAAGTTTACAACCTCAGTGAGAACTAGATCTAAAATAGGATATTGAGATTGGTTGACTATTGCTCAGGTTCAAAATGGCTAATAATGTATTTTCATAGCTTCAGCTGAATAAGTAGAATCCATTAATCTGGAATCAACCACTTTAAGTCATCTAGTCCAGGGATGGGAAGAAAGTAGATCTCTAGATGATTTCCAGTAGATTGCCAAGGATTTCTGATTCCCAATAGCAGCAAGAACATAATTCCCATGCCCTACCTTACCCACCAGCCCTAAATTGTACTGCTGATATTCAAAAAGCTTAGAGTGACAAATAATGGATTCATATGTGGGATGGCTGTGAGCTCCACTCAGTTCTGGTACTCAACTAATTATTGGGCTCAGAATTCTTTAATTCTAAGTTTAGTTCTATTAAGTCTGCCCACTGCTCACCTAGCATCTAACACTGTCACAATTCTCTTATTTACAGCCTTTTATGGCTGAAAACTATTACAATGTCTCTCATTAAACATTCCCCCCTCAGGCTAAGCAATCCCACTTTCTTTAGCTTTCCCTCCTATTTTGCCATGATTGTCTTATGATTCCCCCTTAGAATTGTTAGTGCCTTTTTAAAAAGAAACAATACTAAAAAAGAGTATAGCCTTCTAGGTGCCACCTTAATACATGCTGAATAAAACAGCAGCATTGCTTCCTGTATCATGCACACAATGACCCAGACCCACAAGTTTGTATAAGGAACACACATGCATCTCAGCAAAGGGATGGGTGGTGGCCAGCTTTAACTGCAGCAATCATCTGTTTGGCAGGTAGCACGCACAGACCCAATTAAACATAGATCACCAAAGGCACAACTCAGGTGATGCACAAGAATCTTTGCTTTTTACCCTTGCACCAAGAAGCTCTATGCAAGCAAAGAGATGGGTAAGGAAAGCCCAGCTTCCACCCAGAACAACCCTTGCTAGCTTATGGTGTGTGTTTTTGACTGTAATTGTAAAAAGAAACTCCAAACATTTGTCTTTTTTACCATTTCGCTTTCCTTTTGGCTAATATTGACTTATTTCATTATAATCCAGAGGAACATCCTCAGAAAGGTTGGGAGTTACCTCTGGAACAGCAAAGGAAGTGGTGCTGGGGGGCTGCAGGCATAAAAGGAGAACTGAAGAAAAGTACCACCCTGAGCATCAAGCCTGGACCCACCTCACTGGTTCTACTCTTGCTCTCCCTGATGTGCAAATCCTCTAAGTGCAAGACTAAGAATGTGCGGATATTTAGACAAGCCTTATTTCATTATTCGTTAGCAATACCACATTTTTCTGAATCACTGAGTACCTTCTTGACTACCCCAAAGCCAAGTCATAATCCATCAGAGCACATCAATGGCCACCCTACATGGACAAAAACTGTTTATCTTGAAGATGGTAAAATCTTTATCTCTATTATAGTATTTTAAATGGGTTAACGGACATTTAGTTTTATATTGAATTTTGGTTGTCATGTAATGACCTGCCCTAAAGGGAACAGGATGGGGATGGACTAGCAAGGCCAGATCAGCCAAATCAGGCCTGGCAATTAGTGGCAGTCCAATCACCCTCACAGCTGAGAATTGCTGCTTCAGGTAGTACATAGACTGCTATAGCAGCAAACCATCAAAACATGGTGCGCTATAGAAGATGTGTTACATTTACTGCAAAGAAAACAAACCTAATTCCAACAATTTTAAAAAAATACTCTTCTCTGTTAAAAATGTGATACAATGTATGGTCATATGGACAACTGCATAAAAAATAATGTTGACATTAACTGACCAAAGTGGCAAAACAAAACACTGACCAAGTTTAATAAGCACACACACACACAAAGTACACGGGAGATGGTTGTAATGCAGTCTCAAAGACTGATGATCAAATAACTAAAGGAATAATACAAATAATCTATAGGCCTGGCTAAAAGAAGGGAGTGATATGGGAGCAGAGTATACTGTAACTTTTTTGTGGGCTTCTTCTAAAGCATCCATTAATAGCTACTTTTGACGACAGGATGGGAAGTTCAGTTGATCTTTTCTTTGATCCAGTATTGCAGCTTGCATTACAAACATTGACATAAATGTCTTTTAAAAGTACAAGGGAGTCTGTTGTTATGTAGTCTCAAAGTACAACCTGGTGCTACCTGGAACCTTACTAAAACATACAGGCCACTTGATTTCGTTCTTAGTACGGTTCTATATCATCTTCCTTGCTGACACATATTCCTCTGCTAAATAAAATTTAAAAAAAATTAACAATTAAAAAGTGACATAAGTATACACATTCTTTAAAACGCAAACCTAATATTTACTCAATGCACATTTTAATCCCTAACCCACTTGTATATCTCTCTTAATCATCACAAATTGAAGCAGATCCCTTTATTTTGTTTACCTAATACAGCCACAAAACTGCAGCATCCTGGCAGGCTGTATAGGCGTATCCCACCTGTTATACCCATTCTGCAACTGGCTTCATAGTCAAAGGGTACTTAAGGAGAGGGAAAAGAGGAAGGAGCGTCATAGAAGATCAAATGGAGAATGTAGAGGCTAATCCGCATGAACTGCTGAGACTTTTCTTCAGAACTGGATCCAGCAGGAAACTAGAGTGCTGTTGTCTCATATTCTACCCCTCTCATATTGTACTCCATAAGAATTTTGAGAAAAGAAGCAGCTGGACTTCAGGGCCACAATGACCCTAAACAACAAAGCACATGACTAGCAAGCCCAGTGGGCTTTAATTTCTCCAAATAGCAAGAATTTTCACACCGACTGCAAACTACCTTTGAAACTCAATGGAAGTCTTTGGTATGGTAACTCTGGATTGTGGCCCAGGGCAATAGTAAATTCCTTTTACGATCCCCCAGCTTTTGGATCCCTCAGTTACATCCCATGTTATGGAGGTACAGTGGTGCCCCTAGACCCACTTCAAACCTTAGGAACATTCAAAAATACAGGTCGGTTTGATACATTTGTCAAACCACGTTTGCTCAGTATTTGAAATACCAAGCAAATGTGTGGTTTGACAAATGGGCCTCTTAAGGTGTATCAAATCACCCTGTATTTTTTAATTCATGGTCATTGCCAGCAGGGACATGGAAATAGTACTAATAATTTCTGTTGCCAGTACTAATAATTTCCGTTTCCCCTTTACCACTGTTCCTGTTTGGTCCTTATAATAAACAAAGTTACCAGGGTGATGTTTGGAAAAAAGTAAGATTTTTATTTTGTGCAAAAGCTTATGCAGAGAGATTATTTGCTTCATGTGCCCTTAAGAGATGCACCCAAAAAATTAGGGAGCCGGCATAACTTTAACAGGAAGAGGTTTTTCACCTTCACATCATTACAACAGATGTTGCATTTGCTGGAGCAATCTCTATGGTGCAATTCACATGCAGAGGAGCCCTAATTGCATTGAATCTGGCAACCCCTTAGCCAATCCTCTGGGTAGTTAGGTTTAAAGAATGTTATTGCAATTTAGTTGCCATGTCAAAAGGAATGCCAGCCCAGGAAGAATACACACAAGTTAGGCCTGTATCTTTAACATCTGTATGCAGTGCAGGCTTAATGGGCTTAATGTTCAAGCAAAGCAGCCTGGATTTGGTCAGTGCCTGGATGGAAGACCAGCTGGAAACCCTACACAAATTGTCTTGAGTTCCTTAGTAGAATAATGGGACTTAATTAACTTAGAGCACAATTCTATGCATGTTTAGACAGAAAAAAAGTCCTACAATTCCCAACATTCTCCAACCAGACATGCTGGCTGGGGAATGCTGGGTGTTGTAAGACTTTTTTTCTGTTTAAACAGCATAGGATTGCACCCTTAATTAAGTAAGCAACTCTGTTAAGCCCACTTGATAGGTATCAAAGTCACAAAAATTGCTTTCCTCCTTGGGGTAATATTAGTAAAAGGCCTTTTGCTTTCTTAGAAGACTCAACTTATTGCTAGGGTCTCACAATGCAGATTTTTATCAAGTTCAAATTGCATAATTAAAGCCTGATCCATGCCATGAAGTATTAGTGTCTTTTAATATAAAAAGGTAGCACTGTGTGAAAGCAGATTGTCCAGCTGGCTGTCTCAACGTAGAGGACAAGGTACACTTCCTAGCAGAATGCCCATTGTATGCAGAGCTGAGGAAGCACTATCTTGAGCCCTTAATATTTGGGTCCGAGGATAACTCGTCTGTAAGCATAACCCTATCACTATTGGCTGGTATAGATTATTATATGTCATACAGGCCAGCCAAATATGTCAAATGGGCTCTGGAGAAACAAAAGTCACTGGCTGCCTAAAAGACTAAACTTGTCAACATTTGTTAGCAAATGTTATAAAATGTTTTAACTTGCTCTTATTAGCCACTTTACTAACACCTTGTATTTTGGTATATCCTCTAGCTGAGAGGAGCATTTTATTGTTTTTGCATGCATATGGCCTGATTGGCTAATAAGCAATAAACTGTTGTTGATGATGATAAACACAAGGATTCTGTGGGTCTTTAATTTTTGCTCTAGGGACAGACACAGAATATAACACTTAAACATGTAAAAACTTCAAAAATAAAAATGTTTAAAATAAAATATGGCACATGCAACTTGCATTTTCTTAAAGCCCAGTCACTGGAACTATTTTATAAAGTACATATTGAAATTAGATCTCAGACGTAGATCCAAATAGTGGCATTTCTTTGAATAAGTAGTTCAAAGCAGGTAAGCAATTCAAAGAATTACCCTAAGGGATTGCTGGCAGGGACCATAGAAGTTTAATTTAATCCCTATAATCAAATATCTGTTTTCTGATCTTTCAACATGACTGATTTTGTGACATAAATACAGCTCTTCAAAATGATTCTCCAAAATGGAGAAAGGCAACTTGAAGAACTGCACTGCAGTGCCTGGCTCCTACAATGCAAGGAATTATGTATCTGACTTTTGGTACCTTGGTTGATTTGAGTGAACATGGAATATTATCAAAAGCCAGGAAGGAAGCAGATATACTTCTTCCTAGCCCTTACAAACTCAGTGAGCGCTCCCACCTCTTGCCAGCTTGGAAATTCAATGCAAGGCAATGCCACTATGTTCCCAAGGAAATTTGTGTTCATTAAGACAAAATATATTAAAAAACTAGATTAGTTTGGGGATATCCCATGCTCTCCAAAAGATCATTCTACTAAGAAAAAAAGTCTGAAGGCAATATATTTACAGTGCTGAAATGCAACAAGTTTTACCATTCTTAACATTTAAATACAAACAAAATTAGCATAAATATTCCAGGAAACAAGATCAGTTTTTGAAGCAGCAAAGTGAATTATCACTGAACAATGCACCCGTAGAGATGTTGGAATGACAGGAAGATGGGGATGTATAATGAGCTGAATTTAACTTCCTGATTAAATAAAGCACAGGTCTTTAGTATACTTACTGGAAAAAGGCACTTTGTTCCTGTTCATAAGATGAAGCCTTCAGCCAGGTGTGGAACATTCTCTTACCAGTGACTATAGCAAATACATTCTCCAATAGTTACAGCTATTCAAGAAGTAGGAATAGTCAAAGCCGGGGATGGGTGGGGAGGAATTCCATGGATAAATCAAACACACCCTAAATTGGGCACTGCTTTTCCTGGGACTCCTGTATTGCTCAACCTTTCCCCCAGCAGAAGCTATTAAAACTGAGAAGCCTTGTATCTAGGGCAGAACCCCCTAATCTAGCTAGAATTTTGCATTAGGTGGAAAACACAAGGTAAAGAAGTACAAGCAACTTATTTATATTTCTAGGGCTGAAACACGGCCTTTCCCATTGGTCAATGTGATCAGCCAAGGCTAACAAGCCAATATAAATATGCTAGGAACTTAAATAAAATATTAAACTGAAATATCTAAGTTGAAAAAAGAAATCTTGGGTAGGATGACAAATGTGCCAGTATCCTTCGCTTTCGTGGAGCTATCCCTTCCTCTAAAGTGACCAGTGAAGTATTTGTGAGTGGGGAATCTTTCTGTATTTAAGTGGAGCTCAGGATTAGATTGACAATGTGAACAACAGAAATCAACGTAATTTAAGCTAACAGAATTTAAACAAAAGAAGCACCTGTCTACACTAAGCACTTTGAGAGTGCACTGTCTGTGCCATCCAGTTCTCTTACATCTGAAGGGAAATTTGTGTCAATCTTACACAGTTCATATTAAGTGAGGCTCAATCACTATTGCTTTGCTATTTTTCTCCTGTTCAATTAAGAATGATCATAATGATCATCCCATACACATTTAAACAGGAATGTTTGGGAGTACATTAGGTTAATTCTCATTTTTAAATCTGTTTTCAGATTTTAAGAAATGACTAACGCTTTTTGAGAGACTGAATACATATACATATCTTCCAAAAACAGTTTTCCCTTTCCCCACAGACATATATCGCAATTATTAATTATCTGGTTGGATTCAGGCTAGAAATGAGAAGCCAATGCTAAATGAAATATATTGGTCCTTACTCATCTTGCTTCAATGTAGTCACTGAAATACCTCTTTTTTCATTTTGAAAAGAGGTTTGCTGAGTTCTGAAACAGCGTAACAGGGACTCAACAGTTATGATTAATTCAATGAGATGGGCTCATGGGCTGATGCAAGTATCAGAGGAAATGAATGTTCTTTCTATTTTTAAATGAAAAGTGAGGGCGGCAATGAGTCAGCATGATTCATGCCTGACCATGCTTGTTCCTCAGTCAACTTGCCCTCTATAATAAGAGCTTTTTTACATGACCAATTACCTGTTTTGAGGCTGGGACTGAACTCTCTGCTAGTCCTGGGAGGCTGGCAGGCCTCCGGGGCTGTCTGTGCTGGAAGGGTTCGATACTGAGGAGGAGTCAACTCTTCATCACCAGAGAAGCTCCTCCGTACCCCACCTTTCATGGGGACGCTCGACAAACTGACAGGCTTCTTCCCAACTGGTATCTTCCTCTCTAAACATCAAGTCAAACTAAAGTAAAACACTTAGATCAAAGGGCATTAAGGCAACTCAAGACTAATCACTCACGGAGAAAGGCCTCCGCTTGACTCTCAGCTGACTCACGAGCACCCCTGTATGTGCCCAGATCTTCATTGACTAAAAGTCAAGGGAATTCTCTTGGAAGGTAAGGTGGTGGCACAGCCATAGGATTCTATGAGACATCCTCCAAGTGCAACACATTTTGCGTAATTACCTTAATTTATAGCTGTCTTACAAAGTGTTAATGAACTAACTCATTTGGAAAATGTCCATTACAGCACACTTAATAGAAAAAAACAATATTTTTATATTGTTCACCTAACTTTTGATTTTAGTCCACTGTAACCATTAAAAAACACGTATAACACCTGCAAACCAAGGATATTTCTAGGTAGGATAAAGTCATTCCAAATAAACTGATACGTTGTCAAGCAGAGAGCTTCTCTGCATGATATCTGTAAACACTTGTCCCTTGAACAGTCGTGTAATAGTGCCAGGCTCCCAGGGTCAAAATGTGAAGACTTTCTGATTTGCAGGGATGCTGACATCATCTGCAAGCCCCCCTTGTCCTCTCTAAGCTTAGCTGCAATCCTGACAATAGCTTGGGGGTGGGGTGGGGATTTTACAGGCAACAATATATTGTTGTGACTTATTTCTGTTGTAATGCAAAGTATTTTGGGATGACTTGGTCTAGGATGGGCAATTAAGACCCAATGGCTTTTCAAAAGTCTTGCTCCTGGTGGAGATGAAAACTGCTAGAACTAGTTTGTTGGTATGGTGTGTGTGTGTAGCTCTGGGGATTGTCATGTTGAGTGTCTGCACTTCAAAGTTTACCACTGCTCTTTATAAACATGGAGTACCTACTTGACCAGTGTATTTGTTATAAATCTATCAAACAAATGCAGTACAGAACATTTCAGTCTGCCCTGAAAATGTCTAACTTAACTGGTACATTACAGAAAAGTGCATAAATATGGCACACTGGTTTCTACTGTACGCTATTGATGCCACCATATTCAAGCATTATAATTCATGGAGATCCTGAACCCATCACCCTGTATGTGCCAAGCTATCAGATCCCCAGGTGAGCCAAACTACCATTGGAAGAAAGAGTGAATTCCATTACGATGGAGGGGGGGAGTTATTGTATTGTACACCTCTTTGGTAGTAGTAGAAGCCACAGTCCTGTATTTATCCAGCTGCCTTGGTTCACGGCTTCCTAAAGTCAAATATGGGACTTTTGTATTGGTTCTACTTTATGAGCATCCATCCTTGCGATTGCGTTCCAGTCAAGGCAAACTATAAGGCAGGCAACCCTTTAAATTACACCACCACATTGTAAAGCCTTAGAAATGTCAATAATATTCCTAATGTTTTCCATGTATATTTAACAGTTTGTTTATTCGTTCAGTCGCTTCCGACTCTTTGTGACTTCATGGACCAGCCTACGCCAGAGCTTTAACAGTATTTCTTCCAATATATAGCAACTTTCTGTTTTAAGACGGATTTAAAAATAAGGCTTTTTTTTTTGCAACACTAACTTCCAGTAAGAGTCAGAGCAAGAAATCATACTACAATACACCTAGCTAGAACAGCTGCTCCCATCTTACACTTCATATACAGAGGTAACTGTAAGCCACAAGAAGACTGAAACAAGACAACCTCTTGCTGCATTAGAGAATACATATAAAAGATTTGGACGAGTCAGCTCCTTCCTTTTAGAAAATGTTGAAGGGTCAAACTTGAATTCTTTAAATACAGGGTGGAGCCAAGGAAGATAAGCAGGAACAGTAGCAATGCTTTTTCTTTTTAGAACCCGGGTTTTCAGGTATTAAACTTTGAAAATGTGTGACAAGGGTGTGAATGGCAAAGAATACTGTTAATACCAATTAACATGTTTAAAAAGGTAAGGGGCTGTGTATGCATGTAACCAAATTTGGTTTATGAATTTACCAATATTCAAACTTTAAAGCAACACTAAGGAGCTTCATTATTAGAAAGAATTATTAGTTGTGACTGACAAACTGGGGTGGTAGAAGGATAACATAGGATATTAGTGAGTAGTTACACAGGCTGCATGCTGTGAAGAAATGAAAAGAGAGAATGTCACTTATACTAATTTGGTGTTTGAGCCTTCGGTATAAATAGATTTCCTACCATAAAAAGGAGAAACTTTCTGTTTCCAAATAGGTGCCTCAAACTTTAAAGATGGCATCAGATGATCAGATTCTAAAATCCATAGACATGCAGGATTTCTACGCTTCTTGCCAGAGGAACTAGCTATTAATGGATATGTGAAGATATTATACGGCAACAGCCAGGCTTAAGTAAAAAAAAAGTCTTACTTTTTTAAAAGGGTGGTTTTTAAACTATAAGCAGCCTACTAAAACGTATAAAAATACACATATTGCCTATTACAAAAGACAAAAAAAGAGCTAAGTTCAACTGATATGTCAACAGCTGGAAAGAACTGAGATAGATGAGCCTTCTCCCTCTCTGGAGACACACAGTGTCCTAGGCCGAATTGCCAGTGCTTTCTGGAGTGTTCAAAGTAGTGCAGTGCTATATAGTGGAGGTTATCACCCATAACTGGGAGCATAGGGGACTACTCAAAGAATATACCACTTCACAAGTTACAAATACTTTTTAGTCTTATTGTTGCCAATGCCCTTGTTACAGAAATTCCTTGCTAACTTGCCCCCTTGGGCTATCTAGTGTTTTTTTTAACCTAGCTGACCGTCTTTCCCTGTATACATCAACTTGACCCCGGAGTTCTTCCTGGAAGGCCATTTTGGTCGTTCCATGACCAACAGTGTATCGTCAGGTAATGGCATATAAACAGGCATTCTTGGTAATGGCACCCACCCTCTGGAATATTCTCCCATGTGTGATTTGAGAGGCAGAAACTGTGGCAAGCTTCAAATGGCTCTTGAAAATGCATTTGTTCAGCCTTTTGCCTTTTAATCGGTCTATTTTACTGCTTTGTTGTAATGTTTTAAAGGTATGTATTGTTTTATACATCCTTATATTAGTTTTTATATTGTATTGTATGTGTTTTTATGTAAACTGCTTGGAAATACTGGGATGTGAAGCGGTACAGAAGCTGCTTAAATAATTAAATACATAAATTCTAAAATGAGAGATGCCAGGGCTCAAGTGGCCTGGAAGTCATACAATGTAAGCCCTTACCATTCATAACAAGTACGTGAGTTTGATCTTGGTTATCTAGTGGAGAGGGGAACGTATTGTGAGCATGCCTGGGGCATACCATTCTCTCTTATTAGCTCACATTCTTAGTGTAAAAAAATTGTTACCAAGGCTCAGCCTTGGTACCGAGTCCTGGATATAGTGTGCATCTATACAAATAAGAAGTGCTAAAGTCTTATTCTCCAACTGCACTCATGGAATATGGTTATTCAGCATCAACAACTCCAACAGGATAAATTATATCACTTCCTAAGTTGATGAAGGTGTTCCACTGACAGACTGTACAATTATTTCCTAATATCCAACTCATTTTTTTTTAGAAATTTACATTCATTGGGTTGTATCTAACTATGTTATGTGCAAGTGGAGAATCTAATTAAGGTTCCACTTGTGCAACCAGTTGTAGATCCTAGGTTTACAAAATGGTCAACTAGCGCTCATGCAACAGGAGAAGACAGCAGGGCTCCACTAGAAAGGTAATTTCTTCTGCTAACAGTATGTTGGATTTAGGCCTCGGCCTTAGCCACGCTTTAGACATTATGACAGAGGCATAAGAGCTCTGTTTCTATGAGTTCTTGCAACAAAATTACTGAAATGTATAAATGCCTGCTACTATATGGGTGGGGCCAATTATAAAGATTCTTACCACACAAATTTGCTGGAAAATAAACAGACAGAAACCACAGTTCCCCTTACAGCTGTAACAACTGATAGTTTGATTAAATTATGATAAGGAAGGGAAGGAGCCAAAGGGGGAAAGGAGGGAACATGTGGCCCTGTTGCTTGTTCCTCGCTGCTAAATTAAGCGCTTTAGCAAGGTGGGAATTAATCATCCAAACCAGATCAGTGGATTTCAGGTGAAAACCTGAATAGGAATTTCAGTTGAATTCAAAATGAACTATACTACCTGAAACTAGACTTAAAATGCCATGATATGGCATTCAGAAAATATTAACAAAGCCACCTTAATATGTGCCTATCCAAAATATGGTTTTAAAATTAAAATCTCATTTGGCTAGCATATAGTAGGATTTCATAACGCTTTCATAGGAATGAGGGTCTTCCTAATATCTTTCATAATTATAACTCTAAACATTAATCTTCTTGGCCTCTATTGGCCACTATATCCCAGTTCCTTTTAAGATGATATACCATCATGAAGACTAAGTGGATCAATATATAAAATATGCTAAACTGAAACCATATGATAGCCAACACAGGCAAGAAAATACTCAACATTCTCTTCTAACCTCCCTCTTCAAAAGATACCGTATTTTCCGGCGTATAAGACGACTGGGCGTATAAGATGACCCCCAACTTTTGAGAAGATTTTCCTGGGTTAAAAAGTAGTCTTATACGCCAGAAAATACAGTACTTTCTACAACCAGTTTCATCCTAACCTGCCAGTCTTTCTATAGCAGATGATTCTCCTCCTTTAGCCTGAAGGTACTTCCATGTGACACTGAAGAGACAGTCCTATTTTGTAATTCTATGAAGATGGCTCAATGAAACATATTGATCTCATCTTGTTCAACAAAATTATTATTACTCACTCTCCTCACTCTGGAGAGAAAAGTATTTGAACATAAGGATCTAAAATTGAACATCAAGATAAGTAGAAACTTTCACAGAATTTTCTAAAACTTCTAAAATCCTATGTACATTTGCACTTTATTTTTCTCCACATTACTATAAATTGATTTATAGAGTCCTCCCTATGCCATAATATACTTTTAAGCTTGCAAAATATTTGTCCAAAAAACAGCATTTAAATCTATGTTTCCTGAGGGGAAAATGACAGATTTCTAATAGGGTAAAAACAAACAATTTTGTTACCCACTTTTTTTGTGTCCTTTATACTGTTGTGACTTAGACTTTTTCTTCTGCTTTGATGAACTTGACTGGTTATCTCTCGATGCTGAAATATATGTTTTAAAAAGAAAACTCTATTTTAACACAACTTTGTGGGGCATTTCAGAGCAGCTTCATTAGGAAATACACTTCTCCATAAAGCTAAAGTGAGAGTGCAGCCATTACAAAAACCTCTACAGGTGAAATGTCCTATGTTCAGAAGCCCTCTGGGATTGATGACATGAGATTTTGACCACACAGAAACCAAAATGGTTCATTTGAAAATTGAGAACTGTGTTGCCAGGGTATTTCCCCCACAATTAGGTGTAAATTAAGGTCTGAATGTATAGAATCAATTTGCACACCTATATTCACGCACTCCAATTAGGCCAATCTAAACAATGTTTAAATTCTGTCTTTTTATGGGATCAATGTAACATATAACTGGAGAAAGAATAACAAGTGTTGCAAGAATGACAAAGAGGAAAAAGAAAGGTGGGCTTGGGAGTAATACAGCTACTCTGAATACCACTTCCATGAAGGTTCTCCTCCCTCAAGTGCCGCCACCAGCAGCCTTTCCCACAGGCTGTACGGAGGGAGGTGTGAGAGTGAAGTAGGACCTTTTCACCAGGCCTCTGAAAGATTCAGTTCCCCCGCCCTCTTCCCTCCCCATTCCATTTTTGTTGTGTGTCCTGTCTTCTTAGATTGGAAGCTTCCAGGCAAGGACTGAATATAAGTAAGCTACTTTGAGGGTACTTTCGGCTAAGAAGCAAGATAAACATTTTTTTTTAATAATGGCAACATTCCAGTTCATCCAGTGTTTCCAATTTTATAGTTAGTCAGGGATGACCACCCCACCAATTAAAATGAGGAAGGATATGAACTTACCCTCTCTCCCTTGCCACTAGTTTTTACTACTGTTGCCTCTGGGATAAGACCATATTTATTTGTTTGTCTGGCAGTATGATATATGTCTAATGGGATCCACCTAAGATTTTTCAATCATTACACTAAGAGAATATTTTTATGGGTCATCATATAGTTATTTACAAGGCTAAAGGAAAGTTGTCACACTACAGAGTTCTATGATACTAGAAGCTTGCAGCCGAAGAGATAGTTGGCTAGTTCAGATCAGTGTGTGAAATTTAGTCCCTCTTTTCCTTTAACCACTTCTTGCCTAAGTTCTCTTCTTCTGCCTCCTCCTCTTTCAACTGCCTTACCTGTGGATTCCCCACTCTTTAAGCTTCCCTGCTCCCCAGAATTTCTTTCCAGCTCACAGCCTCCTCAATGGGCTTGGGAGGATTTGTTGACCTTTGTAAGGTTTTATACTGAAACATTTATTCATCAAGAAATAATTAGGAAGTCTATGTTGCGTCCAATGGTGAAACCTCATAATAATTGGTTCAGCTAGTGTGATGGCATAGAATGCTCAGGAACATTCTGACTACGAAGAACAAAGCTTCCACAAAGTAACAATGAACTGAGATATGGGCGCCTGAGGTGAACGAAAATGAACTAAGATGAGTGTTTGAATTACAAGGCAATCAGAAGGTGATAGTCTCCCCCCAACCTTTTCTGATGGCCCTCTTAGTTACTGTTTTAGAAGGCTACAGGTAGGGGGAAATTGGCTGAAATGTACATGCCCTGTGGTGGGATTTGAGGGTTTCATGATTCCCCTTCTTCCCTCCCCTCTAATTCGAGAACTGTTCAAGGCAAGAAGGGGCTAATAAAAAGGAGGATCTGAAGAAACCTCATAGTGCTTAAGGTCAGTAGGGGCTGTATGCATACTGGAAGTGGGAAGAGGTGTGTTATGGTAGTTGGATAACAGAAAGTGGGCAATGAGTTGAAGAATACAACTTGAGGAAACAGTGGGTAGAGGTGGCAGACTAAAACAAAGAAAATATCAAGAAGTAAGCAAAACCTCACATAGGGCCTTATGACATGAGAGACTGTACACTATTGGGAGGAAGTAAGTAGACAGGAATTTGGGAGATTGTGAGCCAGGGAACCAAGGGGCAGAGGGTGCACGTGGTCTAGACACTATTTTGTACTTGGTTCCAGATGGTGGGCCCATGGGTTTCAGTTAAAGACAAAGTCGATCCCACAGTCCTGATGTCTACCCACCCCACTTGGTCTGTTGCACAATATTCTTAATAGGGGACACTATGTATACCATTAAATCAGGTTTCTTTTAAAATTCAGAACACCAATATCATGGTTATCCAATTTAGATGTTTTACCTGTCATGCTCTGTATTAAGCGGAAAGACCTGATTTTATGGATGGAAGTCAGAACAAGCTCAGAACTGAATGACAGCAAAGCACCGTCCATCTATATTAAAGTATATTTGCAAAATCACTAGAAAAGTGTGCATACAGCAAGTGTCTGATTTACAGGGCAATCAGAGGGTGGTAGACCCTTAGTACAAGTACAGACTCTTCTTCCTTCTCAATTGTAAATATGTTGCATTAAAAGCAACAAACTTCCTTCCCCTTTTGGCTTCCAAATATCTGTCAGCATCAGACAAAACTGGACTGCAATCATGCAAACATCATGAAACTGTTGACTACAAAATAGGACAGATTAGACCTGTGAGCTCTGGAGTATTAAATGAAGGTCTGGACGAAAATCCAAAAACAGAAACAAAGATTGGGGTGGGGGAGACACACAACCGCTTAGAGATACTTTAAAACATATAAATCTATTAAATAAATAAATACATTTACTATGGGGAACCTGCTACATTTCAGCTGTAGAAGGCCCCAAAGGACTCAAGGGCCACTTACACTGTGATGCAGGAGGCTGTAGTTGGTAACTAGTTAGCTGACACCATCCTACAGGATAGAGGTCAGGAGATTCACAATCTACCCATTGATCATATTCATCTTCCCAGCCATCAAAATGTATCCTCAGCAGACGATGGATAATGCGTGTTACTGTGGCCACACATACTAGACGAGGTTCCATGAGATCCACAGCTTCTAATTTCATTGCGACATGAAACCCATGGTTTGGAACTTCCTGGAAGAGAGAAGTACGACAATCACATCACATTATGTGTGAAAATCAAAGATTTGCTATTAAAACACAAAACTGCATCTCCTTCAAGACCTGTATTAACTTATTCTAACCCCTAGCCCCCAATATATTTTCTTAAGCTTGTGGGTTCTTTTGCCCTACCAACACCAGATAAGTAGTAACACTGGACCAAGCACAATACCGGGTGAAGGCTCTCCCAGAACCTCTGATGTTGTGCCAATATTTCCCAGAACCTGCTATCCATACTGTTCTTTCAATGGGAATGTGGTTTGGGAGATTCTAAATAGAGATGAATCTGGTATTGCACATACTTTACTTTCTATCTGGGGAAGATGAGACAATAAAAGAAGAGGGATAGCGCAAAGGTATGTATATTTGCATTAGGAAGAAAAATGGTCTCAAGGAAGTCTCTGAGGAGGGAAAAAGCATCTCCAAACAGCTCCAGGGTCTGGGATAAGAATCTGTTCCCAGTGCATAACAACCAGACCCTTTTCTTAGTATCTCCATTATATTAATTCCACTGCATGTAATTCCCTACTTTCATCTACCTCCATCATCTCCCCTTTTGTTGTACAATCCATACCATGTCTCCAAATTGCAATGTTTTTGGAAACTCAGATATGTGCTTCAGAATGGAACTACGCATGTTTAGACAGAAAAAAGTCCTACAACTACAAGCATTCCGCAGCCAGCAATGCTGGGAGTTGAAGGGCTTTTTTCTGTCTAAATATACATAGGATTGCGCCTTTAGTAAGTTTCTGCAAAATAGGGCTTGCAAAAACTGCACAAAATATCTGACTTTCAGTGTTGTATACCTTCAAAGGAAAGGGGGCACAGAAATGGCATAGCTGCTACAGCCAATCCATGATAATTCTTGTCCCGACAAAAGGTATTCTTAAAGCATTCAAGTGGTATTATTCACATGCCACAATGAGCACACTGCAATTTCCTGTCTCCCTGATAATTCAGCCTTAAATCTACATGCAAATTCCCTAGAAAAGAATAGTCTCTAACTCTCTTTTCTAGTTCTATTTACTCTGCTTAACGTAACACCTATGCATGAAACATTTTCCAGGTATCTGTGGGGGCAGAAAAGGGTTTAAAGACACAAAGTGCAGTTATATCACAAATATAAAACATTCTGATCAGACTGCTTACCTTGTTAAAGAGCTTCACAGGGGCTGCTACAGAACCCATTTCCCTGAGGTAGTCAAACCATTTGAAAGGTAGCTTTGCATAACCTACAAATGAATAGTTATTATGTAATAGCATCGCAAAACAATATCTCTCTCTAGAGCATTGTGCTAACATTCCTTAATATAGAAATAACATTTATTTAGCCACCCCATAATACTGGTTCTCTGGGCAGTTCACAAAATAAACAAATCATTAAAATGTAAACCAAAAACTATTAGAACTAAAAAAAACCACAATAAAAAAGAGATTTAAGTGGAGAGATGCAGATATAGGTTATTTAAAAGGCCTGGATGAATAAAAAAACCTGCCTGGCACTGAAAAGATCATCGAGATGGCAATAGACCTATCTGGGAATACTGTTTCATAACAGAGTTGTCACTACCAAAAAAAACCCTCTGTCTAGTGGTTACCTACCTTCAGGATAGCCTTACCACTAGACAGAATGAGGCAGCCACTGGAGATACTGGGTATTTTGCAGCAGCAGAAAAGTTTTACAAGACAGAGCTGTGTGTGCACACCACACTGCCCTGCACCTCCTAAATTAACTTGTGATGAAGGATGCTGTCCTACCACCAGTGCTCAAGTAAGACTGAACTGCCAGTCAAGATCTGTACACAAAATTTGGGAGGGGTGTGTGTGTCAGGAGACAATGTCTTGTCCTTTACCTCAGAGAAGTCTTAGGTCAGCCCTGCCCACAACACTTTATTTGGCAGGTCATACTTAAGATGATCTTAAGGTTCAGGTAGGCACATATGAAGCTCCCTTATACTGATTGAGATTATTAGTCTATCTAGACCATTATTCTCTCCTCCGACTGCCAGTACATCTAAACGATTTCAAGTGGAGGTCTTTTTTAGCTTATCAGAGATTCTTTTCCCTAAAAATTTCAGTGTGCCTAGTACTTTCTGCATCCAAAATTCCTGCCTGAAACTCTAGAGAGCCAATCAGTGTGGACAATACCGGGCTAGATGGACCAATGGTCTGACGCAGCAGAAGGCAACTTCCTAAATTTATGTTTTCATTAGATGTTCCTAATCCCAGCTGGTTGGAGACTTAAGCCACAGGAAGTAATCAACCCGATGAAGCAGAAGAAATGCTGTTACTGGGCTAGTCTTGCCTAGACAAGAAATAAAAAGCTTCACTGTCTTTATTAACGCATTGAGTTTTACTGTTGTATGACACCTTGGGAGGGCTGCTGCCCTGAAAGGCAGCCAAGAAATATTTTAAATAAAAATGAAATTAGAATTTTATATATATGGAAGAGAAGGCAGTAGAGCACCTAGCCCAATTATTTGCCCCATCCATACAATTCCTGCAAGTGGAATGGGAATCCCTCCCCCCTTGACTCTGCACTGATTGAAAAGCTCCTGGATGAAGCAAGACAGAGAAAAAAAGGTGACATGCCCTAACCAAGTCTGCTCAAAGGACACAGTCAAGCTGGCAACAAGGAAGCACTGTTTTCCACTAAACAATTAATATTGGCTAAGAAACTTCAAACTAGAGAATGAACTGATATGGAGGAAAGGATTTTGCAAACAAGCTTAAGAACTGGATTATTTTTACACAATACTGCCTGCAAAACATGGATATATTTATGGATAGAAAGGTATGAATACCTCGGGGTGGAGTTAGTTCTATCATGTTAATTTCACAGAAACCAACAGGGAATATAGAAGGGGAGGTGGCATGGTAACAAAACCAGTCAGAGCCATCTGCTGCCTCAGAGCCATCAATTCCAATCATAAGATATCCATCTGCTAGTACCTAGATAAAAAAAAAATAGAATTTAAAGTTTAGAAGTTAAACACAAAGCAACGCAAGAGGAAATAAACCAGGAAATGAAGAGTAATAAGCAAAAGGTCCAAGAAGAATCCAGCTGTGTAGATAGCCATTTGAATTTGGCAATGTATGTCAACGCAAAGCATGAAATGCACCATAAGATCTATGAATTATAAAAAAATATGACTAGTACATATGTAATGCTCCTAATCCCTTAAACATGATTAAGGGTGTAGATTGCCCTCAATAGGATTGCAGTCTTCCTCCTCTCCATTTGTGAAAGTCCTCCCCTCCATTAATCTTAATTATGGTTAATGCTCACAAAGGTTCTTTGTAAAATAAGGATTCAAAACAAAGGTTTAAAGACAGTTTTAAATCCTAGTTAACAGTGAACCTTGATTAGCAGTGTGTTTAAGCTCTGTACTGACATAAGGTTTAACAATAATTAAGGTTGGCAGGGGAAAGATAAGGGAGTGTGCAATTCCCCAGCCCAATCCCAAATCCACATGTAAAGAGATTGGGGTATTACACGTGCACTGGGTTACAGGGAACAATAGTGTAATGAGTGTTTCTATGTTAAAATAAGTACATTTTAGTGCTAGTGTTGACAGAGACGTGTTAAAATTTCAGGCTTCCTTTCAGAGTTGCATCTCAAATATGACAGACTCTCTTGAGCATAATAGCCCTATAGATTTAGAATTGGCTCTAAATGGGCTTTGCAACGATGCACTAATAATTCACAGGCTAGGTTTTTAGTTTTACTCTTTGGGTTGAACAGTCAGACCTGGCTCACATGACCATTGTGGCTTAAACAAGCTATAGTACATGCCATTTGCCTAATTATCTGCCCTGGCAAGGCTTGTCATGTCATCTAAACCTGGGTGGCATAGCTTGTTGGAGGGGAAAACATCCCTGAAACAAACAATGGCATGTTGTTGGAGGGCAAAACAACCCTGAAATAACCCAACAACAGTCTATGGTTTCCCCCTCCAACAAGCCATGCCATCTGGGCTTGGATGACACAAGCTGCACTCAGGCAGGCAACTAGGCAATTGGCACCCGGCATGCGCTGTGGGTTGTTTAAGCCACGGTGGTTGTGTGAACTGGACCTAAATGTTAAGAAACTGGCTCAGAACAGTCATGTAGCATTATCAACCCAGGGACATTTTTGTAATGCGGTCATTGAATTCTATATTCTAATATAGAGATGTGAAGGCCCAGGGGGAAAATTTGGGGGAGGGGGATGTTTCCCCCCATTTTTTATGAAGCCTTTTTGTTTTGTTTTTCCGAAAAGTTGAAGAAAAAATAGAGTATGGAGTGTTGATGAATAAAATGTTTAAGACAAGTTTTTCAGATATTTAGTTCTCCAAATGATTTCTAAAAAACTACGTGCAGTATTATTGCAATTTCAGTGCACCAAGGACAAGCAAAGCCCTAGAATGCAAACTGATACTACAACCCTCAAATGCAAGAGGAAGATGCATTTCTGCCTCTAGGAGGCAGCACTGTCATTGGAGCAGAGACTGAA
Source organism: Elgaria multicarinata webbii (assembly GCF_023053635.1). Lineage (NCBI taxonomy): Eukaryota > Metazoa > Chordata > Lepidosauria > Squamata > Anguidae > Elgaria > Elgaria multicarinata. The sequence continues at coordinate 49,436,540 of NC_086173.1, read as the reverse complement.
ACTGATAGTGATAGCTACAGATCAGAAAATGAATCTGATTAAATTTCATGCATATTCACTGATCTTGGTCCCCTTTTTTCTAAGTTCTTTTTATGGGAATGGGTGCTTTATGTCTGCTTGACACTGTGGAGGATTAATAGAGACATAAATAATTTTCTTTGTTACTAATGTTGATGGTTTCTTCTGTTTTGTTTTTTTTGCCTGCTCCTCAAAGTGACAAAACCAGAGGTTCCTTACAGTTCAGGAGCTTGTAGCTCCATTTATTACACACACAAAAAGTAAAAATTTAAAAAAGTAAATCCAATTTGTAATAATTGATTGAATACAGTGTACTTTTAATATACCAGATGTAATAATTTTATGCCAAACCAACGTGTACATAATTATATTTGATGTTCCTAAAGTAAAAAAAGTGACTTTCAATCTGTAAAAATTACTAATATTGCATCCCCCCCTTCATTTTTCAAAAAATTTCAGTTCCCCCCCCTAAAAAAACGGGTTTTTTTTTCCATGACTTCAAAAATTTCTTGAAATTTTACATCTCACTAGGTAGTATGCAAGATATTTAACATTTAAATAAATTAGACTTTGAACAAATTGGTTGATTTTGGCTCCCCTCCCCATCTTCTGAAACCTACCTTTCTAATCGTTGCCACACATATTGCAGAAAGGTTTAACGGATCTATGGCTTCCAATTTCATTCCCTCCTTGAACCATTCTCCACTTGACTCAGTATCTTTTACCTAAAGAAACCATAGCAAATATACTTCTGAAGCAACAAGTGGGAGCGACGCAAAGCCATAAAATAAGCACGGCCAACAACAATTTGCCAAAAACTTCTCATAATGCATTCTTGTTGTACACACCTATACCATATACATATTAGAGCAGCTTAGCATCAAAACCATGCACATTTTGATACAAGTGTGAAATTTGGTATGGTAATATTTATTACGATGTAGATTAAAATTAGATAGAGGGGCATCTCAGGAAATCACCATAATTGCCGCCATCTTGGAAAATGGCACCAAAACTTCAGTTCTCATAACTGTTATTTTTAATCTCACAGAAAAGATGTCTCAGCACACTATTCAAGAGCATAAAATTTGCTACAAAAAAGCTCCTTATCAATCTTTTCTAGAAGCAATGCTTGTCGAGATATTAATGTTTTATTCCTACCCATTTGTCTGAGAAGTCAACAAGATGCACTATCACACCCTCAGTTCAATCTTCTACATTGTGTAATAGAAACACAAAGTAGAAGATTGTTTGGCAGGTGGGGAAGAGGGAATTAGTGATTATTTTAACTAATTCCCTCTTCCCCACCTGCCAAATCTATGCCTCAATACATATTCTTGTTCAAAAAAGGTTTAAAAAATGACCTCTGAAAGTTTCAGGCTTCAGCAGAAAATTGAAATGAGGGTGAGATAGTGCATCTTGTTGACTTTTCAGACAAATGGGTAGGTATAAAGCTTTAATATCTTGACAAGTGTTGCTCCTAGAAAAGAAGAAGCTTTTTGTAGCAAATTTTATGCTCTTTAATATTGTACTGAGGCATTAAAAATAACAGTTATTGTGAGAAAACTGGATTTTAGGTGCCATTTTCCAAGATAGCAGCCATTACAATGATTTCCTGAGATGCCCCTATATTTAGCTTTCTTTCAAGAAAGGAGGCTTACATTCAAGGAAGCTTACAATGATAAATAAAAGCATGATTAAAATAATACAAATACATTAAACACACAATTAAAAACACAGTAATAGCACCAACCCATCAGACCTGCTTACATGCCAAAGGTCTGCTTGAATAAAAGTGACTTTGCCTGCTGGCGGAAGGACAACAATGAGGCAGCTTAGCCTCCTTTGGCTGAGAATTTCAGAGCCTGGGAGTGGCCACCATGAAGGCCTTCTCTTGCATTGCCACCAAATGTGCCAGTACTAAGAACCTGTTCTGAAGATCTTAAAAATCCCTCAGGCTCAGTCATATTTTTATGGCTGTTTTATCTATTTCTGTGCTGTCTGTTTGGTATTGTATTTTAATCTTTTAAATATTATATTGTATTTTTAATCTGCTTGTATTTCACTATTCTAATTGATGTAATCTGCCTAGAAAACATTGATTATTGGGCAGATTACAAATACAATTAAGTAAAACTGTTGCATAAATTGGTCAGAATGGGCTATCTGGTGGTCCATCTCACAGGTCAGAGCATAATAAGCCTTTGAACATTACACTGTTGACTATTAGCTTTTCATATTTCCATGATGATCAATGATCATGTGAAACATTAATACCTTAGCAAATAAATGTGGGGGTGCATCAAAGTGAGAGTCCTGTTTCTTGGCGACATCTGGGAAGAGGGAAAAAAAGATTAAGACTTCTACTTTGTTTCTATTTCAAATATAGGATCTCTTAAAAAATTAATGGTCCAATGTTTACAATGAAGCCTATTGAAACGAAACAAAAACCATAGTGTGAAATGTTAAGTGTGTCAATAAAACTTGTTTACATATTTAAGTTACCTCTGCCTAAAAGAATAAATATGATGCTAGCTTACCAGATCTTTTGAACCGATGTCCTATACTTCGAGACCAACCAATGGGATGAATGAGTGGGCTGTACATATGGCACCAGAAGTCATCTGTTTTGTCTTCACTTTCTTCATATACTAATCTTAGCCTGCCTCCTATTACGCTGTCTACAATTGCTACCCGTGTTCGGCAAAGATGTGTTTTATCTACAACTTCTACTCTCATAGAAGGCTTGAAAGGATACTGCATGCTTTCCGACACCTGAAAACAAGTAATAGTGTTAATATATGTGCATCTCTAAATGCAATATTCTACATTTTTTCATACAATAATGCCCATGTGAATTTGCTCCTTCCCACAAGGAACCCCCCACCTCCCACAGCTCTGTAAACCGAAATTGGAAATGGTCCTGCTCCAAACCCCTTTCTTTATCTAATGTTAGACTGATGGGGATAAGGAGAGTTCCTTCTCAGTGGGCTACCCTCATTAAATAATTATTTCCAAAACAGCTTGACAAGCCAGCTCTACTTTCACCTTTAGAAATATTTGTTTAAAAATTTAACAGACTTTTGGAGAGGGAGGGGTTTTAATGATGAGAGCCTTTTATATTTTGTTAATTGATTTCCTATCATTTTTATTGTTTTTATATTATGTTGAAAGCCACCTTAATGGCTCTGCAGAGCTGAGTGTCAGGATATACTTTCCAAAACGAACAAACCCCATATGTAATTATCTGAGGTCAAGTCTATGCAGGCAAGGCACACACATGCACACACCTGCTCTCACTCACATTTTTGGTCTAATGGTTAATCTTTCTGGTGCCTCAATACCATGTCCAAGCCATTTATTTAATTTAGTCTACCAATGTTCATTAAGGGTTAATAAGGCAAGTTGGTTTCATATGGAAGAGTGCCTTTCTTGTATGATGCAGTTCTCTACCCCATGAGATTAGAGTAAGTCTTTTTTTGGTTCTTTTCAAATATAGGTGAAAATCTCATTAATCTGCCAGGCTTAGGTTTTGGGTCTGGCTGTTGCTGCTGTTTTGTTGCCAATGTTTAGATGTTAATTTTTAGTTGTAATCATGATTTTTAGATATTGGGTTGTATCCAGATGTATGAAATGGGGCTGGTGCAAGGACACTTTTGTGCGTATTCGAAACAATCAATCGTGCACTAATGGGGGCACCACAGCTTCCTGAGAAGCCCAACATAATAATGGTAAAGGGTTTCTAATAAATCCAAGGTTTAAAAAAATCAATCGATAAGACTTCAATGCACCAACACAAGCAGCAGATAGATATGCACTTTAATCTTATGCACTTTAACCTAGTTTGGGTAGGGAATATGAAGATGAGCACAGCTAGGTAGTGACAGAATAAGGGTATTGTCCCATATTTTGCTTCTCTATTATCTAGTTGATCGGGCTGAATAAATGTCTTTATCTATAGGGTATCTTTTATAGAAGCCCACTGAAGGAGACTCTCGAAAAAGATTTGGGTTTTACGTTGAACAATTGAAATAGATTTTAGTTGGTTTTGTTTTATACTACGGTAATAGATTTTGGCTTTCTGTACTTATATATTGTAGTCATCTTCAGAATTTATAAATTGCTTACACTGTACTTTTGGAATTTAATTTGGTAGATTTTTACCAGCTTTTTCCAATATGCTGTATTAATTACCTTAACCCAGTTTTTGTCAGGCAACGATTGATTGGGTTGGGATGTATTTCCTATTTTGTTTGCCTTCTTGTAATCAGGCTTACCTTCTGAGAGAAGTCAGGAGGAAGAGTTTTGGCACCAGTGAGTCGTTTCACCAGGAAAGCTTTCCAGTTTGTGTACTTGTGCTGAATAGCTGTCAACGTTCAGAAAAAAACCGAGCATTAGCCATTTAATTGCTTTGTAAGAAACATTTGTACTGTGAGACATTGAATGAGCAACTTCAAAGTTTTCTGACCAGACTTTAGTGGTAATGCAGATGCATTATCTGTTATGCAAGTACATTCATGATTTTGATAACCCCGTGACTGAGGCCCAAACATCTTCATACACTTACTACGTAGTACGTGAAATAAATAAATAACTGATTAACCTGTCACTGACAGATTTTTTCCCCCCATGTTGTATTTTGGGTTTTGTGAACCACCCAGAGAGCTTTGGTATAGAAATTAAATTAAATTTACGTACATCGAGGTGGCACTAGAGGTTTCCCACTGGTTGCACACCAACCAACCGGATGGATATCAAGACCACAGATGTTACACCAGAAGTCAAGACTTGAATCATTTTCAAAGCCTTCGTATCTTAGTAAAGCATTGTAACCTGAAAGAGAGCAAACTCGCATGCTGATTCTTATCACTCTTAATGAAGGAATGCATAGAAACTAATCACCCTCCTTTTGTAATAGCTTCCAGAAAATGGGAACTGATGCTAGAAGTGCTATCCAGGGCTACTGCCTGTACTGGTTCTGAAAGGCTACTCCCTTTTTTAGAGGCCAATAAAAGCAGGAAAGGAGAGGGGGAGAGGTTAATGTGCAATGTCAAACAGGCAAAGGTCTTATAATGATACCACTATATACTATTGCAAAGAATTTTTTAGAAGACATTTTTCTGGACTTTTAATGCAAATTGTTTCACATGGCACTACTATTTAGGGGAAGGCAGTTTACAGAATCTGCATTTTCAATGCGGCAGATCTACAATAGATCATTGCTTCTTATTAAAACATCTAGCAGGGAAGTATACATCTCCCCCTTACCACTTTCTTTTTGCCGCATTTGTAGATTTTAGAGCGGCCTTTGACTCCATACCCCGACCTCGCCTGTGGCGGAAGTTAACACTACTAAATATAGACCAGAGGTTACTTAGAAGAATACAGGGGCTGTACTATAACTCTAGCCTATGTGTGAGAACCTCCATAGATGGTGATTTATCAGAGCCCATCGCCGCTAACAAAGGAGTACGGCAGGGGTGTTTGTTAGCTCCACTGCTATTTAATTTATATGTAAATGATATTGTTTCCTCCTTGTCCAGCCCTGATTTCAACCCACCCCACCTGAAGGATAGGAACATCTCTGTGTTATTGTACGCAGATGCTGCTGTCCTCCTTTCATACACTCAAGTGGGGATGCGAAGGATGTTAAGAGCTCTAAGCACATACTGTACGAGTGAAGCTCTCCAGATCAATTATGATAAAACCAAAATCTTAGTTTTTTGGGGGGGAAAGAAGATATACCGCTGGCAGATTGACAACCGCCAGCTCGACCAGGTGAATAAATACAAATACTTAGGAATAACAGTCCAGAGTTCAGGATCTTGGTCTGAGCACTTAAAAGTAACAGCTTTATCAGCCAATGTAACAGCAAATGCTATCTTCCGTTTTGCAGCTGGGCCTGGGGGGAAGATGACAGCTCCCCTAATAGAACTGTTTAAAACTAAATTACTCCCACAGATCCTGTATGGGGCGCCTGTATGGGCCCATGCAGATATTACACCATTAGCGATTGAGCAACATAAATTTCTAACCAGAGCGCTTGGGGTCCCCAGATCAACATCCAAAGATATTATCCGGCTGGAAACAGTGTGTCACTCAATTCAAACGTTAACTCTAAAAGCAGCAATCTCCTTCTGGCTAAAGATACTGTTCCAGTTGGTTTCTCCACTGGTTATGGCCACACACAAGGACATAGGGAAAGATTCATGGGCAGAAAAGATGAGCTATTCTGTATCCAAATTGGGCTGCTCACAAGTTTATCTCCTTACAAGAGGGTTTGATGGGGCTAAAGAGGAGATCTCAAGAAGACTGTATGATTGTGAAATACAATCATCATTGGCTGTCATCAAAGCAAGCCATTCAAATATGATATACAAAAGTATAATTATTGCCCTGGGAAAAGTTCCTTTATACTTAACTTCTGTTACCTCACATGACTTGAGATGGTTATTTACCCGGTGCAGGTTAAATTCACTCCAGTTAATGGAGGTGAAAGTGCATTACAAGATCCATCCACACGCTAAAGCAGACTGCCCAGCTGGCTTCCCCAAAATTGAGGATATGACACACTTTCTAGTTGAGTGTCCAGTGTATGTTGAGCTGAGGAAGCAATACCTTGAGCCCCTGATTCCCGGGTTCAACCACATGTCACCTAAAAATGTAACTCAGATATTATTGTTAGGCTCTGATCATTATATATCATTCAGGACTGCCAAATTTGTACAGCGGGCGCTGGAGGTACGGAAGCTTTTGTTTGCTATATAGGATCAAATTTTACTAATCTGAGATTACATGCAGGCCAGTACTGGTACTGCAATTGAGCCTACTATCAGTTTTATATTATTATCTTGTATTATTCTTCTGATTGCAATGAGACGGTGTATGGACATGCTATTATGTTAATATATTATTTTGCTACTATTTTATTTGTTTGCGATTGGCCTATTCGGATAACAAGCAATAAAGATTGATTGATCAGAATCTGCATTACTCTACAACTGAAGCTTGACTCCTCCCACAGTATGATTCAGCATTATGTTAAATAGGCACAGGCAGGAATCAGTTGGAGGACACATGATCAGGTCATTCCCAGCACTGATCGGTCAGTCTGAATTTCTCTCCCTGGGAGTTGCCCAGTCCCCATAGAAATACCTTTGTTTGTTGAAATTTTCCTGATAAGTTTTAGTTAGTTAGCCAATTCTATGTTTCATTTTATTCTTAAAGCAATGGACCATTTCTGAACTGCTCTCTGCTTGGTTCTTGAACAAATATACTCAGTTGGAAAATGGAGTTGCGTTAGTTAAACTGTAAGTTAATCACTTACAGCCAAGGTTTCAGCTGTAAGTAATTTTATGCAGCTTTTAAAAGTCCATCACCATAGCACCTGGCATATTGAAGGTACAGAGATGTTAAATTTTTAGCCTTTCTCATTCTTTGGAGGCTGATGGGGAATAATTGCATCTGTTCATCCTATTCAGTCATGTTTGACAAAGTTTCAAATTGTTTATCACTTTAATTTCTACAGTACAATTTTTAGAATTGTTGAATGGTACCAGAGATGTTAAGCGCTCTGCTGGCAGAAATACTTTTCACGTTTTAGCTTGCCCCACTACAGCAGCCTGATGACCAGACTATTCAACTCAGAGCACTTATCCCTACTGCTGTGCACTCTGTTTTAAGAAATAGTTCTAATCATAGAATCATAGAATAGTAGAGTTGGAAGGGGCCTAAAGGTCATCGAGTCCAACCCCCTGCTCAATGCCATCAATCGTTTCTAGACAGTTATATTTTAAAATAAATGATCTTATTCAAAATGAGTGACCTGCTAATTTCACAATTCCAGCAATCCAGAAGACTTTGGTAGGTAGACTGCAGTCTGAGTTAGGAACTTCTACACGCACACCTTCTGAGATGTCACCCCAACAAGTCCCCATAGGTGCCTGCAATGGAAGTTGAAAAATAGAAATGTCACATTACAAAAGTAAAAAAAAAGTAAAGATACATATTTATACTTATTTTAAATTAGCAGAACAGATACTCTTTGGGATGATGATGATGATGATGATGATGATGATAATAATAATAATAATAATAATAATATTTCTTACCCGCCTCTCCCTTTGGATCGAGGCGGGGAACATTAGTGCAGGAATCAACACATTTTTTTAAAATTCTTGATTTTACATTAATCTGGGTAGGCCTGCCTGAAAAGGCTAGTCTTCAAAGCTGCCTTAAAATCACAGAGAGAGTTAATATTACGAATCTCCTCCAGTTCCATAATCCAGGGGCGACAGAAGAAAAAGTCCTCTGGGAAACTGATGTCAGCCTAGTCTTGGCTGACTGAAGTAAGGTCTCCCTAGAGGACCTGAGTGTGCAGGGTGGACTGTATGGAAGAAGGCGATCCCGCAGGTAACCTGGACCTAAACCATTTAGGGCTTTAAAGGTAATGACCAACACTTTGTACTTTGCCCGGAAATTAATCGGCAGCCAGTGGAATGATTTTAATGTTGGGGTAATATGCTCACCCCTAGATGTACCGGTGACCAACCTGGCTGCCATATTTTGAACTAGTTGAAGTTTCCAAACTAGGTACAATGGTAGCCCTATGTACAGCGCATTGCAGAAGTCGAGCCTTGAGGTTACCAGCGTGTGTACAACCGTCTTTAGGTCTTCTAACTCTAACAAGGGGCGCAGCTGGCGTATCAGCCGATGAGCTATCTTGTTACTGTTTGTAGAACTGGTAATTCATGGCTTACCTTTGCTGATGAGAATAAACCTCTCCTTCCCCCATCCATGACTAGTGAAGTTTTATTTTAGTTTTCAGTAACCTCATAATTAAAACTTGATGTTATACTCTGAGATCCTTTGTTGAGTTAAGGGTTTGTGGTAATATTTCTCCGTAAAAGTGATGTCTGAAGAAAACGGCTGGGATAGCTTCCCCTTGCTAGCAATGGCCAATGTGTGGGAATTAGTAGTTACAATTCTTTGAACATAGAAGAAAAGACTTCAGTTGTGAAGGGAAAGTAAGTGAACATGGAATATGGATTCTCTGTAGGTTGTAACTACTACATAAACATATAACATGTTAACAGTACAATCCTAAGCATGTTTATTCAGAAGTCCCATTGATCCCAATGAGGATTTCTTCCCAGGGGGGGCTTTACTGTGTCATATTTCTTTTCTAGCATACTCAAAAGTAGTGACTACAGCCAATTTAAAGGACAGAAATCATATTCCAAGGCTGCAATGCTAAATATTTATTAATGAATTAGGCCCACTAAATTCAATGGAACGTATGTTTAGGATTGGGCTGCAAAATCTTAACCAGTTAAGACTAGGCTGATAATCAAATGGATTTCTGACGAATATAAAGTAGTACATTATGAAGTGATTATTTAAACAAATGTATTTTCTCCTGTATGAATCTAAATAGGTTGTGAACAAGGCTATGCTGCTTTTGGGTTCATTCTGGCCTTTGACAGCATCTGACAATGGGGAATTTATTTTTTTATTTTTTTATTACATTTTTATACCGCCCAATAGCCAAAGCTTTCTGGGCGGTTCACAAAATGGCTGAAGAAACCTAATTAGTGAAGTTTCTAAATCCCTGGACTCCCAACTGGAAAACATTTGGGAGAAATATCAAGCCAGTTAAGAATATTATTATCCAATTGTTGCTGAACATTCACCCTCTAATTGCTTTTTGGATATTAGTAACCATAGTTTTAGAAAATATAAGAAAACAGAAGTAAAATATGGAGGCTGAAGCAAGCAAGCATGTTCTGTTAAAAGTTGTTTAATATGCAAAATATTATGAAGGCTTCCATAAAGGAGACCAATAATTACTAGCAATGATGACGATGATGACAATGATAGTAACGAGGTGACCTGATAAGCTTGAGGATGACTGATTTAGATTGGATGTAATAAAAAATTTCTAACAATTACACACGTTGCTTAACAAATATTGCCATCTTCTTTATTGCTTAACAAATATTGCCATCTTCTTTACTGCAAGCCTTTAAGAATGGTACAATATTCAGGCCTTTTAGAATGATGCTTCCCTCACTCCTGGTTTTATTGCTGCAGTAGGAAACCTAGGTAGGGGAAATATCTATTGCACAGCTAATATAGTTTCTAGCATTCTGACCTCCTCAAGGTTCTATGTAATTATGTCCCACAGCACTCTAGGCTATATGGGCCTCTTTTGGTTTACCTGGCTTCAACAAAACATCAAGACAGATCACATTTTAAGACATCCATTAGACAGTTCTATATTTTTTTAAAAATTAAGACCTTGCTACTTAGTACTCACATACTATTTTTATACTTCAAATCCTAAATGTCAACACCCTTTGTTTCTAATGTAGTATTATTTGGGGTGTTTTCATCCGTTAGATATGTGTGTTTCACTAAACGTATGTCATGCACAGGAAAAATAATTGTTAGTGCCAAGTCCATACAGATTCTTTTTAAACATTTGAAGCAGACCAGTTTTACCATGCTGTCTATTTTAATTCAAAAGTGCTGTTGAGCTTGTGCGTGTGTGCATTTGGTGGAGACAGAAGCAGTTTCTCATTTACTTGTGGTTTCTCACCCACCTGGCTCACAGATTCCTGAACTGCCATTTTTCTCTCTGTTCAATCGATACCAATGTTTGATGCACCAGGTTTCGAGAATGTGGATTGGTATAGGGGTATAGCAGAAAGTTAAACTTGTCCTTGTCTGTGAAGATAGCGGTTCAGCTAGTTCCTCCTACACCAATCCATATGGCTCTCACTTCTGAAGAAAGCCATAATGGGTATGGATCTTGTGGGCTTGAAATGATGGCATACAGTATAGTCAGTATACTGTCTCTTCCTGCACATTATGTTTACTAGCAGAACCATAAGCGTACAGAGAAGAACAAGTTTACCTTTCAGACTCATGATGAAGGCATCCACCTCGGCTCCTTCCCAATAAAAGGAAGGTCTGCCTGGCCACCACTTTGATCCACCGCACACTCTGGAGGAATTATCTGTGAGGGACAGCCGCCTTCCCTGCAAGGTAAGTTGCAATCAGGAAGGTCTTGATGGGCGAGGTCCAGATTCATGTAAGTGGGCTTCCCAACCCAAAAAATAGGCTGACCCTATAGTTATCTGCCCAGGACAGTTAAGTATTGCTCCTGGCATAAATATTTCTCAAGGCCTAAGGAGCTCTAGAAAGACCTTACAAACAGAACTTTGGTGCCAGATTTAGTATCAGGGGGCCAAGCAAAAGGCAACTGACTTTTGGTTATCTTTTGCCTGTGCAGGGGAACAACTCAGTATCCCCTCCATGAAGGTGCATACACAATAGGGCTTTCCCCCTTCTTTTTTCAAGAGCAGCCTCACCCTCCTCCCCTGCCTATGTGAGTGAGCTGCATCTTTCCTTTAAGCCGGGAAAATTTCAAGAGCTGGTGATGAGCAGGTGAAGCTGCTCCTTGGAATCAAACAAAAAACCACTGCACATGTTGAATTTACATGCTTCTCTGGTGAAAGAGCAGTATCTGCATTAAAATGTGCAGGGAAGGGTACTAGTAAAGCGATATAAACACATCAGTGCCACCTAGTGAAAAAGGCGAGAATATCCCTTATGTAACTGCAGTTTATAAACGTTGAACCTGAAAACTAATTTCAATGCAGCCCAGGGCAAATTTACTCGGAAACAAGTCCCACTATGTTCAAGGGTGCTTACTCCCAAGTATGTATGCATAGTTTTTCACTTGATAGACAATTCCAATTCCATACAACAGTCTATCATTTTGAAAACTTTAGAGAGGCCTGCGCCACAAAAAAAAAAGACTTTCCATAGGATATTCTCTTCCCTTGCTTGAAGGGACAGTGGGCCAAAATATTTGAGATGCAAAGTATTTAGTAAGTTTGCTGATGAAATTTGGGTGCATTTAATATAAATCATGCAATTCTACAATGAAGCTGAGCCTGAGGAAAGCACAAAATACAGATAAGAGAGGCTTTATGATTTCTTCAGTACAAATTGACCTATTGGTTTGAACTAGCAGTATTAGGACAGCAATAAAAGTGAGCATCTGCAATCCCTTGTGAAATATCTGAATGCTATCTGCAAGGCAGAATAGTAATATACCACATGTTATCCATCAAGGGCAATCAGTGATTCCTACAGCCAATTATATTAATATGTGGGAGTGGGGTGGGGGTCTGTCAAAGCAGTGGGGCTATTTTTCTCCTTGACATGAAGTAGAATATATAGCTGCTAGAGACAGCCTGGAATGCTGATTACTTTACAAAAGGTCATGCATTGGAGGTGGATTTCTGAACATAATGTACAGATAGATGGCCTCAGGCATGAAAACTGGGGTTAAAGCAGGACTGAGTTCGCTAGCACAATCAATTGAGTAATCAATAGCAGATTATACATGTGAAATTGAATCACAATGGTCACTTGCAAACAGTTCAAAGCTGCCTGCATAGTTGTGTTTAGTGGGCAGGCCCACTTAGGGAATACCTTAAGTTTAGTTTCTAAATGTGATGTGTCTGCATTACTTTGTTGAGAGTCATTTAGCTTCAATAGATACCCTTAAAATAGATACTATACAAAACAAAGCAATGGATTTGCAATCAGGGTAAGATTCTGAGACACACATGTAGTCATCTGCCAAAGCTGGACCAAACTGAAAGAACTAGGAAAAGTAATGGTGTTAACAGATATACAGCATGATAGGATAATTAAACAGCCAAATTTGGCTGCCAATCCCCCCCCCCCAATGTATGATTACTTTTTCTATGATTAAACCACTATACATCAGAGTATGCTCAAAAATGGCTTTCAAATTCACCAAAAGACAAGCTCTGATGGAAAAGCCATAAAAATCTGCCATCCAGAAACCTCTCTGGGGTAATTAGCAGTGACTCCTAGATGAACAGCCAAGAACCAAAAAAGCTTTTCCCCATCACCGCCATAGAACTGTTTTATGCTTTCCTGATTAGGAAAGCATGGCTTATCCCTCTGCCTCTTAAACCATTGAAGCGAGGTGGGGGTGGGGGAGAGAGGAGGGAGAGAATGTTAAATTGAAATCTACCCTCTTGTCATAGTATTCCAGTGGATTTAGTCCTGCCCCATGGGGCAGCATAGAGCAAGTATTTCACTTTTTCCTATGAGACAGCCTGTCAGATATTTCAAGTGTACTATCATGTCCCCCCAGGCACACCAAGATTTTCTTCTCCTAGATAAACATAACCCACTTTTCCTTATAGCCGTTGACTAGAATTGGGCCCTTCTTTGTGGGGGAAGCCAAAGACAGAATGTTCGCCACAGGGACACTCCCCTAGCATCTACTGTGGTAACATTCAGGCAGCAGGTGAAGACAATTTTATTATCCTGGTCTTTTCATGGATGATATTCAATGCTGCTCCTGCTATTAATGCTTTTATAGCTACAAGGCCTGCTTAGGATAATTCCATGCTCCTCAGATATATGAATCACTTCACCTTAAAGCTAAAGTTGAGAGTCAAAGCTAACCAGTCAGGAAGACAGTCATCCTGTCTCTCCAACATGTCGCTCTGGTTCCTTTGGTTGTAGGAAACTTCCTCTGCTTTCCCGAAACAGATGATTTGTCCCTTTGCTGCAGCCACACCCTCCCTGCTGGCTGAATTTGGCCTGCTCTCTCTCAACATGCCTCAAGTCAGTGACAATACTTGATAGAAGGAGAGCAAGTAGGACAAGGAGACAAAGTAAAGAAGTAAGGAATAACAAGCTATTAAAAGGCCAAAAAAAAATATCCAGCGCTCATCTGTGTCACTTTGGTCATGCTTCTTTGTTAAGAGGACAGGGGGAATCTAATCCCAGTTATTATTTTATCTTCTCCTTCCTCTTTTCACATACAGTTAGTTGTTCTCACACTTACTTTTTCTGATCTAGCAGCCACAATGTGTTGCGAGAATGGGACTATGGGAGGGGTTGAGTATGGTGTCCTTTGTTAACAAAACACATTAGTAGCAGAGAACAAAGTATCATTCTGCAACCTCACAATAGCCTATATAGCCCACTACCTTCATGGTAAAACTGGCTCTGCATGCAGTGCAAAGGAAATACTGATCTCTTATGGCTCGAATGTCAAAGAATAGGGGGCTTGGAGCCTAAGTGAGCCTATCCTAAATAGAACACTTTTAATCCAGTGAAGAATCCTACTGGCAGAAGGGGGGAGGCAATCCTCTCTGATTCCCCCCCTCTACCAGTACCCCCACATTGGGTCACTCAATCTTCCAAAGCAGATTGGGGAGAAAAAGGGCTTGCAGGAACAATCATCAAAAGTTGCCCCTCCCCTTCCCTAACAAGAACAAACTCGCTGGCAAGACCAAGTCAACATGATTTAGAGTGTCACTTGAATTACTTCCAAAACCAACTCTGCTGTGGTTGTATTAGCCAATTTTCTACTAAAACAATTTTATTCTTGACTCTATTAATGAAAAGGAACTACTTTATCATTATGTAGCTTAGCATACAATGCACCTTACTAACAACAAAGTATTTTATTACAACATGTTCCTTCTTGCGAAATCAACCTGAAAAACATGCTTTTTGAAAACTCCACCTGCTTCTGTGGAGAAATAACAGAGAGCTCTGCTTGGCACACAAGAGATCTGCAGGCAGTTTCACCTTGCTTCACTGGGCTGAGCAGCGCTCTCCACCTAAGCCAAGTGTAGACAAATTAGGCTATTTATCAAAATCCATGAGACTTAAAATACTATGAGAAGAAGTTATATGAATGCAGGCAAGAACCACATCCAAAAATCACTTTGAAGTCATAGCAGCTCTCACAGCCACTAAACTGAATGGCAGCAGGGTGCCTCTTTGGAGTTTAAGCTCCCTGAATTACAGTCTTTAGATTAATAGGAACTATACTTCTAAACTCCAAGATGCGAGTTCAAAAAGGTGCTGGACCAATGTATTCATACACTTTATATTGTAATTATTTCATAGCTGGAAAAAGTAAAAACAAAGGCAACATACTTACATGTTTAAAACAGTTAACAGGAGCTGCTGTGAAACTATTGCTATTGATGTAGTTGCCCCAATTGAAACCTTCCACTGGAACAGATGCTAGAATGAGAGTTATTTTATTTAGAAAGGGGAACAAGCAATTTGGTATTTATATTTAATATTCAGAAACGTGTTTCCAGTGTCAAGGGGTAGGGTGAGGAGAGCATTACAGAAAGGCAGGGTTGGAAGAAAAACTTCAAAGGGCCTGTAGGGTAGTCCTCTACCCTATGGAATATGGTGGATTATGCAGAAAATTCTCCAGCAAATTAACCCATCTAAACAAAAGAATATAGCTTTTGATCAAAGACAACTGATGTAGGCCAGAAGCAGATAGCAAATGTCATCAATGAATTGATGACATCACCGCACACAGGAAAATTACTAGTTCCACACACGCAGATATAGCAGGATGGGGAAAAACCTACCCAATTCCCAAGCTGATCAGCTAAAAATTATTTTCCAATCCTTAATATAGAGAGCCAAGCCTTTTAGGGATCCAAGACCCTTAGGATGTTTTCTCCTTAGCAGTTTATCAAAGGATTAGATGAAGACCCTTTAAACACCTCCCCCCACAAACTTTCCCCCTCTTCACTTGAGAAATTGATGGAGTAGATAGTTCTTAAAAATCTTTCAATTGCTCTGAAAATTATTCCCCAGTTGAAAAAATGGATGTTTATCCCCATAATCTTTCCTTAGAGACTCTTAATACCCATGTTACCTGTTTTAGTCTTTGATTGGTTCTGTACCGTCGCTTGGTATTGAGCATATGCAGCTAATTTAGCAACTAAAGGTTGTTTTTGTAGCACTTTAGCCTTCTTAGTTGGAGGTTTTCCCTAGAACAACAAGAGCTAAATAAGGTCCTTTTCAAACCCACATCAAAAGATTTAGAAGTATTGCTTTTACTGCTCTACTATGCAAAGGAATGAAACACTACAGTTTTGACAAACGTCTATCAGAAAGCACATTTTTAAACTAACTTTCCAGTAAAGTAATAGTGGAAAGATTCCTTTGAGCTAGGGAGTATTACTGGAAAGCAGGACATTGTCAATCCACAGACAGATATTGATTAAACATAGTCCTAAGGTTTTGTTTAAAATCCATTTGCCTCTATCAGAGTATCTGTAAGACTGTGACCGGATTCAGACATGTTGCAGCTCTTTGTGAATTATTTAACCCATAGTGAGCTGTGACACCCACAACCCTTGCATAACTTTAAAACAGATAAATGATTATGCAAGGGTTATTTAACCTTCACATAACCCACACTTGCTGAGTTCGCACAACACGACAACCCCCAAGCAGGAATTGCATATTCAAAATGGCAGCCACATATGCCCCACACACATTGCAGCCTCACTGTGGCAGTGGTGCTTTATTTAACCCACGGTGATGTTGCTGAGTGTGCAGGGCACACGTGGCTGCCATTTTGAATATGCAACCTCTGCTCAGGGTTGTCATGTCATGCGAACCCAGCAAGCATGGGTTAAATAACCCATGGTGGGCTGTCATGTCATGTGAACAACCACATTGGCTGGGTTCACACAACATGACAACCCATACGGAAGGTTGTTGTTTAACTGTGGATTGCTGTTGAACCATGGGTTGTTCTGTTGTGTGAACCCAGGTACACTAACAAACCATGGTTTGCTAACCATGAAGAACCCACAATTCACATCCAACAACTATAGATTCTTTGTGGGTTGTTTGTGGTTAACAAACCATGTTTTATTAGTGCAGATGGAATACTACAATCCACAGTTGAACCCATACTCAACTTTGAGTATGGGTTGTCACGTTGTGTGAACCCACCCACTGTAATCAGCCATTGCAATGAGATAGCAGTTGCGCAATGCCACAAATGGGAACACCATATAGGAAAGATGTAGGATCTTTTCCACATGCTACACAACTGATCTATGGAATCCTAGCACAAAATATGATCAATAATATGATCTGTTTCACAAAAGGAATAATCAAACTATCAGGCTACAGCATCTTCTTTCTTATTGTTTCTATTAAATATTGGTTGTTGGAAATTAGGAACAAAATAGTAAATACAGCTCAAACCTAAAATATAAAAATCCATGTTTCTGATACTCTTTCCATTTAGCATGGCCCAATATTACAAAACCTCTAATACCCAATCCTTATTATTCAGAACTCTGGGTTAGGATTCAGGAGACAGCAATGGAATTAGTCATTTTGATCTTTCAAGCTTAAAAAGTACTTTGAGACAAAAATGCATTAGTATTCTGTTGTTGGAAATGTATTTAACACTCCAGCTGCAACTAGCCCATGGCAGCCAAATTCATTTTACGTTCATTCCTCAAAGGCTGGCATAGTACACTGACTGCAAAATTCCTTGTACATTATAGAAGTCACAAGACAATTTCTGAGCAATAAGATATCTGCACCAATGTAAACTATAGAGGAAATGGTGCCTGAACTTGCTGCAGCTATCCCGGAAATGCATCTTAGGGTCATGGTAGACAGCTCACTAAACGCATTGGGCTGATTTGCACAATTGCAAGGTCGTTAATAAGCCACGGTGACTTGTTAACCAAGTTGCGCATGCTGGGTTACACCAACTTGATGTGACTGCATTCTAGCGTAACGTCCTTTGATCCTCCAAACCACAGTTTTGAGAATCAGGGATGAGCTTTCAGTATGTACAGTTTGATTTTTGTTTGGGGGCATCACTCAAGCCACAGTTTGCCAATTTAGATGCCGTGGCAAATTGTGATTTGACCAGGAAAGGTTCTATAAAATCAGGAACACAAAAGGAAGAGGAAGTACATGCATACATTCATTCCTGATGCTCCAATTCAAATCATGATTTGGAGGACCTGAGGATGTGACATTTGAATGAACTAACATCGAAAAAGATAAATTCCGTATCTGGAATTTTTAGAAAAAGGGCTGAAAATTAAATGGGAAGTCTCATGACTTTAAATAACACTATGGTGTAGCTACTTTGGAAGATTTTGCACAATTCTGGTTGCCCCATCTCAAAAAAGAATACCATAGAGCTGCAAAAGTTGTAGAAAAGGGTAACCAAAATTATGAACAGGTCAAAGCATCTTTCCTCTAAGGGAAGTTGAAATTATTTGGAGTTTTCTTACTTAAGAATAAGGTAATCTATAATGGATGCTTACATGATGAATGCTGTGGAGAAAGAGGTCCTTCTCCCTCTTACACAACAGCAGAAATGGGTCACCTGATGAAATTGGCACTAGGTTCAGTTCTGAACAGAAAAGAAAATACTTCTTCCCACAAAAAATGATTTGACTTATGGAGTGTGTTCTTCCATGATCTGGCAATGGCCACTAATTGAGATTTCTATAAAATGGGGTTAGACATAGGTGGGCCCCGCTTGGACAATCATGATGAGAAAAGAAAGCATCATAGCTTCTCCCCCTGCCCCCGAGCATGCGTGAATACTATTTCCATAACAACCCGTGATGTGGCACAGGTTGGCTTGTCATCTGAATCTGACACAGGCTTTGTATTCACCCAGCAACCTCTATTGCACATCAGAGGTTGCCAGATGGGTACAAAGCCACCTTGACTGTGCTGTGCACCAGGTTCTGATGACATGCCAACCCACACTGCAGCACAGGGAGTTACAGAAGTGGAGGTGCATGCACAGCACTTACAGAGGAAGAAGCCATGATGGCTGCTTCCCCCATGCGATCGTGTAAACCCAGTGATATCCTCCATTAATTTAACAATAGCTCTCAACATAGTTATAGGGAAGGTGGAGAGTTAGCGTACCAATGATTCTAGGAATCAATGGAGAAGGGCTGTTTGCCTTCACACCCTACTTGTGGGGTTGGTCAAGGCGCCTGACAGGCCACTATCAGAAACTAAATGCTGGATTAAACATGTCTTTCGTCCAATGCAATGCAGCACCTATGACATTGTTTTATTTAAAAGCAGGTGACTTCATGCATTATTTTGAGATTTAGCAAATATTGTAAAAAGAAAACTTATTTATATAATAAAGGTAATAAAATTGTGACTGTACCGTTACCTGAAGTCTGGCCAGAATGCTGGCCTTCTTTGAGTTCGATGAGTAACTTCTTGAGCAGGAAACACTGCAGAAACGCTTCGTTTTAGAGTAAAAGGCATCTCTGACACCAACCATCCCACACATTTCGCAGGTAGCTAATGAGGGAAGAAAGATGGCCAGTACATTAAAACAGTGCTATTGTATGTCACATTCACTGCCATGGTTCCAGTGATTTTTCTATGCAATATACATAGAAAGTAGTCCCATTTAAACTGTATCTTGTCAAACAAAGTTAATCTAGCCAAATCCCAGCAAAGCTACATATATTTACACCCCTTTAGGCATCAATAAAGCACACATTTAATAGGGCCTTGTAGATTCCAGACTGCATCCTTTTCTTTTTATCTTTTTTCCTTATTTACATGAGCAATTCATTTCTGTTGGAGAGACTGAGCTAAGATTTGCAAGGCAATATATGGGGGGTGGGGGGGAAGGCACACCCAAATGTTTTTGAATCTTCAGAACAGATATAATGTGTATGTACTCAGCTGTGTGATCTGTATATCACACTATAATACGTAGGTAACAAAAGGTAGTTCAGGGCCTGAAAGTATACTTTCGTATTGTTCTTTACAATATGGATTCATATTGCGCTAGTAACACTGTACTTTGCAAACAGTTGTTAATTGCTACACTTCATCTATAGCATCTATGTCCTGCTCCTGCTTAAATGACAAGCAATGACTTTTTTTAATGGGGGGATTTCTTCCACTAACAGCCCTACTTGTGGGAAGTAAGCATAGCCTTAGTTTTCATAGCACATGAAGCTTATTTCTTAACATTATAGTTTTCTTACATGAAAAGGTTAGCAGTAATAGGATTCAGTTAGTATTTTAAAGTGTGAAGTGTTCTAACCTAGTAAAACATTTCAACATGCTATAAAGCTTCAATTGTATTAGCAGATTACGATTTAGATTCTCGAAATAAAATAATTCCTCTTGTCCCAGATCTTGCTTTGCTGCTCTTATCTTGGCAACTTTCTTCCAAATTGGGATAAGAGCCAGCTGCATATCAATCGTGCATTCATATACACGTAGAGACCAAATCTGTGGCTTGGGAAGATTATAGCAGAAATTATCTATGGTCTATTTTGTGAGTAAATATGACCCCTGCCAATACATCTATCTTTTCAGGAGTATTCATCTCCCCCTCTCCTGAATGTAACTTCGACTCAATAGAATTCCCCCCCAAATTGTGCTGAAGTATGTCAATACAAATGTTTATTATGTAAAAACAAATGCATTAAATGCACATTTTAGTAGGACTTGTGCAAACTGTTGCTGATGAGAAGTATTTTAGCTGCAGTTTACTTGCAACAGAAACATTCCAAGAGAGCAGCTTTTTCTTCCCAAATAAAGATACACACACACAAGCATCAACCTTTAGCTTCTGACTCAAATATCTAACATCCAAGTAGGAGGTAAGGACCCAGAGGTATAGAATTAAGAGTGGACCATTTGATTGAACATTCCATTAAAAATTCTATTGAAAGTACAACCGTATGTTTAGACAGGAAAAACGTCCTACTACTCCCAGCCAGCCATACTGGCTGGGGCATGCTGGGAGTTGTAGGGCTTTTTTCTGTCTAAACATGCCCAAGACTGCACTCTAAAACTTTGTACTTACCCATGCCAGACTTGCCATCTGGATATGTGTAGACCTGTCCATTGTTCTTGATAATTGGGAGACTTGAGGGCAATGGAGTAACTTCCTCTTCACTCTCATCAGAACTGGAACTACTACTGGTATCCTCACTGCAGCTATCATAACCATCAAACATCCCGAATGAGTCACGTCTCTTCCTTTCTGACCGTGAAGGATGTTCAGACTAAAAAGAAAAAACAAAGATATTAAAGCTTCTGAATATTAATATCTGAAAAAGATATATCAGCATTTTAACGTTTCTTGTAGGTCTGCATGCAGTGCACTCATACAACATTAAACATAAACAAAATTATGTTCAATATCTTTTTTCTAAAATGTCACTGTTAAATGACATTCCTTGCATTGTGGAAATCAAGGAAACACATAGTGTTCTTTCACATATAGGTACCATAGACTTATAAATTATAAAAGGAATCAATGTTTTACTAGCTTTTCTGCAATATTCTTAACTCATAAGAACTGCCATGCTGGATCAGACCAAGGGTCCATCTAGTTTAGCACTCTGTTCATACAGTGGCCAACCAGCCATTGGCCAGGGACCAATAAGGCAGGACACGGTGCAACAACACACTCCCACCCATGTTCCCCAGCAACTAGTGCACAGAGGCTTACTGCGTCAGGTACTGGAGATAGCACACAACCATCAGGGCTATTAGCCACTGATAGCCTTTGCCTCCATGAATTTATCCAACCCCCTTTTAAAGCCATCCAAATTGGTGGCCATCACTACATCTTGTGGTAGTGAGTTCCATAATTTAACTATGTGCTCTGTGAAGAAGTACTTCCTGTTTTGTCCTGGATCTCCCACCAATCAGTTTCATGGGATGACCTTGGGTTCTAGTATTTTGAGAGAGGGAGAAAAATGTCTCCCTATCCACATTCTCCATACCATGCATAATTTTGTACACCTCTATCATGTCTCCCCTTAGCCTCCTTTTTTCCAAGCTAAACAATCCCAGTTGATGTAACCTTCCCTCATAGGGGAGATGCTCAAGCCCCTTAATCATTTTGGTTACCCTTTTCAGCACTTTTTCCAGCTCTATAATATCCTTTTATAGGTGTGGTGACTAGAACTGTACACAATACTCTAAGTGTGGTTGCACCATAGATTTGTATAATAGCAGTATGACACTGGCAGTTTTATTCTCAATTTCTTTTCTTATAATGCCTAACATAGAGTTTGCCTTCTTTATAGCAGCCGCACACTGGGTGGACATTTTCATCGAGCCGTCCACCACAATCCCAAGAGCTCTTTGCTTGTCACTGCCAGCTCAGATCCCATTAGGTTATACTTGAAGTTGGGTTTTTTTTGCCCCAGCGTGCATTACCTTACACTTGCTTACATTGAACCACATCTGCCATTTGGATGCCCACTCTCCCAACTTGGAGAGATCCCTTTGGAGCTCTTCACAATCCCTTTGTGTTTTAACCACCTTAAATAATTTGGTGTCGTCAACAAACATGGCCACACCTTACTCCTAATTCCAGATCATTTATGAATAAATTGAAAAGCACTGGTCCCAACACCGATCCCTGTGGGTCCCCACTATTTACTTCCTTCCATCGGGAGCACTGACCATTTATTCCTACTCTCTGTTTTCTGTTCTCTAACCAGTTACTGATCCATTATTTATTTATTTATTTATTTTATTACATTTATATACCGCCCCACAGCTGAAGCTCTCCTCTTATTCCATGACTCCTAAGTTTGTTCAGGAGTCTTTGGTGGGGGACTTTATCAAAAGCCTTTTGGAAGTCCAAGTAAACAATGTCCACTTGATCACCCCTGTCTACATGTTGACACTCTCAAAGAATTCTAGTAGATTAGTGAGATAGGACTTGCCTGTGCAGAAGCCATGTTGATTCTTCTTGAGCAGGACCTGCCCTTCTATATGCTTACTAATTTTGTCTTTAATAATGCTTTCAGCCAATTTACCTGGAACAGATGTCAAGGTAACCGGCCTCTAATTTCCTGGATCCCCCCCGGATCCCTTTTTGAAAACTGTTGTTACACTGGCCATCTTCCAGTCCTCTGGTACAGAGGCTGAGCTTAGAGACTTGTTGCATATTTTTGTAAGGAGGTCCGCTATTTCATACTTGAGTTCTTTGAGAACTCTAGGATGGATACCATCTAGGCCTGGTGATTTATTTGCTTTCAATTTGTCAATAAGGTTGAGAACTTCATCTTTAGTCACCACTATTTGCCTCAGTTCCTCAGACTCCCTTCCTGGAAACATCAGTTCAGGCACAGGCATCTGTCCTGTATCCTCTGCAGTGAATACCGATGCAAAGAATTCATTCAGCTTCTTTGCAATTTCCCTGTCCTCCTTTAGTATTCCCTTAACTCCATTGTCATCGAACAGTCCAACTGCTTCCCTAGCTCACTTCCTGCTTCTGAAATATTTAAAGAATTCTTTATTGTTGGAATTGATATTATTAATGATGTGCTCTTCAAAATGCTTTTTTGCATCTCTTATTGTTTGCTTGCATCTCCTTTGTGCCAGCTTGTGCTCCCTTTTATTTTCCTCTCTTGGGCAAGACTTCCATTTTTTTTAAGGAAGCCCTCTTTTCTACAATAGCTTCTTTGACACTGCTTGTTAACCATGCTAGTGACCTCTTGGACTTGGTGCTATCTTTCCTAACCTGTGGAATACATTTTAGTTGAGCTTCTATTATTGTTCTTTTGAGTAAGCTCCAAGCATTTTCCAAGGATTTAACCCTCTTGATTTCAACTTTCTTTTCACTAGTACACTCATTTTAGAGAAGTTTCCTCTTTTGAAGTCGAGTGTTGGATTTCCTGGGCAATTTCCCACTTAAGTATATATTGAATCTGATAGCACTGTGGTCACTGTTATCTATTGGTTCAACAATGTTTACATCTTGTATTAGGTCCTGGGCAGCACCACTTAGGATTAAGTCCAGGGGTCCCTCCCCTCTGGTAGGCTGCATGACCAACTGTTCCAGGGCACAGTCATTTAGGACATCAAGAAATTTAACCTCCTTGTCATGACTAGAATATGAATTTATCCAGTCAATGTGAGGATAATTGAAGTCACCCATTATTACGACACTTCCTCGTTCGGGGCCTCCCTGATTTCATTCCCTATCTCAAGGTCACTCAGAGCATTTTGGTTTGGGGGACGATAGCAAGTTCCTACCACTACATTAGTTTTGGGGCCCTGCATTGTCACCCACAGCAGTTCTGTGGAACAGTCTTCCCTGTTTAGGTGCTCTAGTCTACTAAACACAATGCCTTCTTTGACGTACAGAGCAATACCATAAAATGTATAAAAATGTAATAAATAAATGCCACCCCCAGTATGCCCTTGCCTGTCCTTCCTGTAAAGTTTGTATCTGGGGATGACCATATCCCACTGGTTCTCTCTATTCCACCAGGTTTCTGTAAAGCCCACTATGTCCAGGTTCTCCTTTGAAACCAAGCACTCCAATTCTCTCATTTTGGCTCAGAGGCTTCTAGCATTTGCATAGAAATCACAGTATCCCTCCCCATCTCTGCTGTGTCCCTTTTTTCCTATTGCACTTTAGGCTCTTTGATTGGCTATCATGTTCTATCCTGTACTTATGGCCTATTTTCTCCCCTTCTACATTGGGACAAATCAAAAACATGTTCAGATTCTTCTCCTTCAGATGATTTAACCTGAACCGGATGCTTCTCAGCTCCTGTCGGCTTTCCCCCAGGATTTAGTTTAAAAGCTGCTCTGCCACCTTTTTTATGTTTAGTACCAGCAGTCTGGTTCCATTTTGGTTTAAGTGCAGCCCATCCCTCCTGTACAGGCCCGGGTTATCTCAAAATGTTCCCCAGTGCCTAACAAATCTGAACCCCTCCTCTCTGCACCATCATCTCATCCAGGCATTGAGACTTCTCAACTGTGCTTGTCTACCTGGCCCTGTGCATGGAACTGGTAGCATTTCAGAGAAAGCTCCCTTGGTGGTCCTGGATTTCAACCTCCTGCCTAGCAACCTAAATTTGGCTTCCAGGACTTCACAACTACATTTCCTCACATCGCTGGTACCAACATGGACCACGACAACTGACTCTACCCCAGCACCGTCTACTATGCTATCTAGATGGTGTGATATCCGCAACCTTCACACTAGGCAGGCAATTTACCTGCCCATCACAAGTCCTGAAGTAAGGGGTATAATTAGCCTATCAAATATGAAAAAGTCTTCAATGGTCTTTGCAGAGTCCAAGGATAGGCCTCATCTTGAGTATTGTGTCCAGTTCTGGGCACCACACTCCAAGAAGGATGCAGACAAGCTGGAGGCAGTTCAGAGGGCAACAAGGTTGATCAGGGGTCTGGAAACAAAGCCCTATGAGGAGAGACTGAAAGAACTGGATATGTTTAGCCTGGAGAAGATTGAGGGGAGACATGATGGCACTCTTCAAATATTTGAAAGGTTGCCACACAGAGGAGGGCCAGGATCTCTTCTCGATCATCCCAGAGTGCAGGACACGGAATAATAGGCTCAACTTACAGGAAGCCAGATTCTGTCTGGACATCAGGAAAAACTTCCTGACGGTTAGAGCAGTATGACAATGGAACCAATTACCTAGGGAGGTTGTGGGCTCTCCCATGCTAGAGGCATTCAAGAGGCAGCTGTACAGCCATCTGTCAGGTATGCTTTATGGTGGATTCCTGCATTAAGCAGGGCGTTGGACTTGATGGCCTTATAGGCCTCTTCCAACTCTACTATTCTATGATTTATTACTGGTTGGTGCACCTGACAGCATTTGTAAACTGTTTATCCATTTCAGTTAACTAGAAGGCACCAAATATTGGGTTGGATCCAGACTGCATGCAGTGGGGCTGGCGGAAGCAGACTTCCTCCCTCCTCCCCATAGTAGCCCCTCCAGCTCCCCAAAAATGCTACACAGAGCATTGAGGAATACTATTGAATGGTAGTGGTGCGGGGGGGGGGGTTAGGGGATCCCCAAAATGTCAGGCAGAGGCATGAGTGGAAGGTACCACCTGATTTTTGAGGACCCCCTTTCCCTCTCACCCTTCCCGCACCAAAACCTACCTCATTCAGCAAGGTTCTTCAACCCCATGGTTAGCATTTTCAGGGGGCTGCTGGAGGGAGGAAAATCAATTTCATCTCAAGAGTTTTCACATCCCATGGAATACAGGACACATTTGAATTAACAGGGTAGAAATCAGCATAGGTTAGAAGGGTTTTTTAGCGAAAGACTCACTACCTTACCATTCCCCCCCGCCCCGGAGTTGTGTTCAGAAACTAGTGGAACTTCCCTATTACTGACTAGAACTGAGATATCCTCAATTCACACCAGAACTACAGGGGGAAAAAACGATCCTTGAATGTATCACTGCTGTTCTTTACAACCTCAAGTGTCCCCTTTTGTCAAGTTACGAAGTACAGCCAGCCCCTCATATGTTTCTCTTTCACTTATTCTCAATGTTTGGTCTATTAATGTAGTTAATGATTTGCCATAGGAACACTTCCATGGCAACTGACAGAGGCAGAATAAAACATGCAAGCATCACAAACTTAAAAATTTTGTATGAATGCTTGCACTATGCAGTAGGACAAGCCATACTACCATGTGCAATCTCGGAATGGTATTACTAAAGAAATACACCTTTCAGATCGCGCCACATACTTTATCAAAGCAGCATACAACAAAATCATCTTAAATAACTAAGTATACTGACAGATATTTACCGTTTCACAGATAGGGAAAAAGAACTGGAAAGACACCGACCGGATTCACATGACAACTCATCCTGGGCTGTTGTGTGAAAAAAAGCCACAGTAGGTTGTTGCGTCATCTGAAACTGAGCCAGTTCCTACTGAGTGGCTTGTTTTTAGGGGGTTGTACATTTCAGCTGTCAAAGGGAACTAATTGCAGTATAAAACATACAAAGTAGTTGACAAGAGAAGACTGCATAAAGGTTGATTTGACAGCCAGTGACAGGTCAAGATTGCCACCTTAGCAAGGTGATCCCCAGGGTTTTAAGTGTTGAGCTAACACTTGAGGGTGCTCTGCTTCCATCCCACTTTTGCTCAAATCTCCAGCAAGTCCTTTTAAGGGAGAGCTACACTCCCCCCACCTTTTCACAGCTCCCATTCATTGTAACCAAAGCCACAGAGAGGTGAGGGAAGTGAAGTTCTCCCTTAAAAGGACTTGCTGGAGATTTGGGCAAATGTGGAACAGAAGCAGAGCATTCCCAAATGTCCATTTCATACTTAAGACCCTGGGGATTCCCTTGCTAAGGGGGCGATCCGGTCCCCTTTTCCTGACCTGTCAACAGCTGTTAAAATTGCCTATATCCATTCGCATCTTGTCAATTACCTCGTATGCTTCTAATTGCAGTTAGTTCCCTTTGACAGCTAAAATATGTAAGGCAATAGGCAAGGCGAAGCTATATATACATTTAATAGCTGCAAGTGCATACTTGCGTAACTGTAAAAAGCCAATAATAATAATAATAATAATAATAATAATAATAATAATAATAATAATTTAAACATAATGAAGACATTTAGGTAAATTCATGGGGCCAAAATACACACACACAGGGCCCATTTACGCAAATGTCATGGCACAGGAGGAAAAAAGCTAGGGAAAGAAAATAGAGTTGTGATCGGAGGGGGGAGGAGGACAGGATGGGCAGATAAGATGGATTCTGCCACAAGGTGCCCTGGGATATGTGCTAGAGGACTGATGGGGAAGGAGGGGAAACAACTCACAGTAAGCCCTATCATCTGTCAGGCTCACCATGAGTTGTTCACTAGGGTGGGTTGTCGTGTCAAGAAAACTAACACTACATCATAACTAAGGACACAATCCAGCGTTCTCACAGAATTTTAAACTTCCTCTTTCTCCCCTCCACTATCCAAATTCAAGTCGAATTTATTAACTTTCATGCAGCCCATAAATACCTTCAAATACCAATTTAAAGGACTCATTGTTGCTCCTGAAACTGCTGTAAGATGGATTCTTGCAACAGTGTATAGATTTGTTCCCAACTGAGTTGAGTGGAACCACTGCAAAATCACAACAGTTCCAAACCACTCAGTCGAATTTGATGGTCCAACATATTGTTGATCCACTTTACTAAAAAAGAGAGTTAACGACTCTTTTGTTTTACTCAGTATTTTTCTGAGGAATCCTCCAGCTGAGTACTCAGCATGGCAAAAGGAGGTTGAGACCCCCTTTGTATCTATCCTCCCTGAAGGGAGAAACTGGACAAACAAGTTCAGTGGAGATTCCTCCTAGGACAACTTTGAGTGGAGAAAACTATGAGGTAGAGAGTAAAACTACAGTGTTGAGGTTGAGTCCTGGTCAGCATGGAGTGTAGGCCACAGCAACAACCAAGGGAGGCACCAGATTTCCAGAACTTGGTATGCCAAAAGGTCTAGTATCTCAAGCAACAGCCTAGAAGTAAGATTATTTCTTCCAAAGTGTATTTGTCCTACAACTCTTTACCCACTTAGCTTAACCTCAATAGTCTCTTTTGGTTCACTATAATTTAGCTTGAAATGTTGATAGTTAAGAGTAAGGACCTTTGGCGAGTGAAGACTTTTGGTTAAGAGTGAAGACCCTTCAGGGTTTAAGCTCCCATTCTCTACAGAGGTGGTGGTGCTTCTTCCTCTTCTTCTTCTTTTTTTAAATACATTTAATATTTTGGTTTTTAAAAAAATCATAACAAAGGCAACCAAAAACATTTCGGAACATTTTTGAAAAATGGATAGAGCATACTGCCTTTTGAAAATGACATATGATATACATATATTTGGTGTATTTAGAACTACTGAACTATGTCAGCAGATGTTGCCCATGAACAACCATCACTACTAACAGTTTAGAAAAATTCCTTTAAAAACCTAATAGAGCTATAGTAGGCATAATATTGTTACTTGCTGGAATTTCAGCTGCCATGCAAAACACACAGTCTTTCTCTCTCACGCACACACTTAGAAATGGAACTAACCTGAAAGACATAATTACCAGTGTACACCACAGAAGATCTGGCATCTAGGACACTCCTAACCCAGGACATACCTTTCACAGGTAAACAGAACAAGATGCAAGTATTGCTTCTATGAAAAGGAATACTATAACACAGAAATAGATA
This sequence comes from Elgaria multicarinata webbii, assembly GCF_023053635.1. Taxonomy (NCBI): domain Eukaryota; kingdom Metazoa; phylum Chordata; class Lepidosauria; order Squamata; family Anguidae; genus Elgaria; species Elgaria multicarinata. Next base: position 49,407,620 of record NC_086173.1, on the reverse strand, counting down.
AAGTATCTCCTTATATATTTTATGTCAGGCAATATTTTTCTCTTCAGTGTTATATGAATTAGGGAGATTCTACTATATAGTCCCTGCTCACCACTAAGAGGAAAAGGTAGGGATTACAAGCACCAAAGTATGGCCCAGTCATGCAGACTTGCATAGTACACAGTATGTACTATTGGGATATAGTGGGACTTATGGCCACTCAGTAACCTCATATGAGCAATCTGCATGTGGCCCTCAGAAGACTAAAGTTGACGTGCATAGGTGCTAAAGCTGGCAAACTTTTTAGATAGAGAAGAATTATCTCCACATGCTGCCTACTCACCACAGTGTGAAAATTACACTCACCACAGTCCAAACAACTGTTCGGCAGACTAGGGAGTAACATGATTGTAACATGGAAGATTGGTGTCCGGGAGAGGAAGGTTAAAATGTGTGTATATGTGAATGAGAGAATGAAAGGCTGCGTGGTTTGTGTTAGAAGCTGAGAGTGTGCATGCATGTGCATGAGAGGGGAAGGCTGTGTGTGAGTGAATGTAGGGAGGTGAATGTGTGGGTTTGCTCCCCCCCACAAGACCTCCCCAAACCTTCTCTGGAGGCTCCCCCATCTCTCGAGAGCAGATTTTGAGGGTAAATGGGAAGCTGCAGGGTGCTGTTCTGGTGATGGAAGCCATTCCATCAGCAGGATGACCTAATTGGATCCCACCCAATTGCCCTATATCTGTTAGATAGCACAATGGAGTTGAACAATTAAGGTACCACATGACCGTTAGTTTTGCTGTGACAGACAGAGCAATCTTAAGCAGGTCAGGGGCGCAAGGAGGCATATTTACCACCTCATCCACAACCCTGCTGGGTTGTGTCAATTAGAATGGAAGGTGAGGACACGGGGTGGGTGGGTTCCTTCTCCTTTTGCAACAGTGGAGTGTGTGTGTGTGTTTTTTAAAAAAATCCAATTCTACAGATTAAAAAACAGGAGAGAGTTTTTCTATAACAACTTCATTCTTGCATATGTGAGGGAAGAAATGGGGCAGCTCTGGGTCAGTAGTTCCAAAGCTGGGTTTAATCTGGTATGCCCATGCAGTTTGAGCATGCCCATGCACTTGCTACCATTGGTAGGAAAAGTTATGTGTGGGCACAGCAAGGGCCACTGATATGGCAGAGGGGCAACTTCACCAGATATTAACCTCTCTCCAACAAGTTACACTGGGAGTCAGGACTGCAGTGTAATACAACTACTACTCTGTAATTTGTCACTTAAGTACACACTGCATCAATTATCCTTTAAAAAAAAAGTATGGTGATCACAAACTAGCTTTCCTCTCCTCTTTAACAAAATTCCAGAACAGAATGATGTGAATTGCTCATTCTGGTTCCCAAGAGCAAATAAACTCTCATTCCAAGACACTTACAATCTGAAGTTCAACAAGCAAGAGATGACAAGAGGAATGTAAATTTTAAGAGTTAGCATTCAATTCTACAGGGATGTGCAACCGTGATCCACAAAACAGTTCGTATCCATGTAGCAACAGCTCATCCATTCAGATTTGCTGCCTTTCAATTGCAACCTCAGTATAAAAGATTGCTGTAGTGCCAAACATTCATGCAGTGTTTTACCAACAAAAATACCTTCATACTGGCCAAAAATCTTTTGGGATGCCACGTAAGCAAACAATTTCCACCCATGCTGCTCTCGCACATTAACAGCGTTGTGCAATGATTCTAGGTGACAATTGTCAATGACTGCTTTGACATACCTGCATCAACCAATTGAGGAGCCAGACCAGCAAAGTTAGTGTAAAGCAGCTATCATTGATCTTCATCCTACACACTTATTTATCAGTGCAGCAGGTTTCAAGACTGGTTCATGAGACTAACAGTGTATTCTATTGTGTACTGCCTTGCTACTTTTACTGCTGTTTAACAGTTGGTACAAATGGTGCATTAGTTCAAAAGATATGACGCAGTTGACTTACGACATACATTGTCAACTATTTTCAGAATGTCTGGCTTGATTGAACCCTTACATCAATACATGTGCTGAGAACCCCTGCGTAACTGTGAACCCAAGTATACTGCAGTCATTTCTGGGGCTATCCATGATAGAAAATTTAGTTCAGTAGCCAGGTCTGCTGGATCTAAACAATGCTTCAGATCAAATTATAATATAATGCCAAGAACTTACACAATCCTTCCCTGTTGCTATTCACTGCAGGAGAAGTTGGTAAGCTGTCTTTCAGGAAGAGTTGCTTACCATTATGGGTTCTCTCATTGATACCTCAAGACCAAAGTGATACTACGTTAAATACTCAGATACATGCCAAAATAGGGAATGGGCACATGAATGGGGGCAAGATTGAGACCTTGAAGCAAATGAGAGATTACTGTTAAAGCTCAGTCATTCTCAGGTACATGCATACTGACCAATTATGGAGGAAAGGCACAGACAGGGCAAAGGCATGAACATCATTTCAGATGATAAAGGTGTAATCCTACAGATGTTTAGACAGAAAAAAGTCCCACAAATCCCAGCATTCCCCAGCCAGAGTGCTGGAAGTTGTTTTTCTGTCTAAACATCCATAGGATTGCACCCTAAAGGAGATTATGCTACATACATAAAGGAAAGCTACTGGAGAGAAAGTAAGGAAAGGTGCTGCAGTATCAGCAGCATCCAAAGCTACATCAACTCAAAGACAAGTTTGTTTTTAAAATTCCCACCCACTTAAGTAGGGACCAAGTCTTATATATGACAAAAGAATATCTGTATTTTTGCAGGTTAACATTCATTAGTAAAAGCACATTTTAAAAAGTAGATGGCCACACACTGAATTAAGCACTAGAATGTCACTAGCAAATAAAATGCAGAAATGCCAATATATTCTGTGTATTTTATATTCCTCTTACCATTAAAAGATGATGTCTTTCATAATTTATGCAATGAAGCTGGCTTGTTGCCAGCCTACCATGTATCTTAATTTGACTGTTTTTATTTCAATACCTCTTTTTCACATTCGATTTTAAAGTGTTCTCTGTGAAAGGAGAAAACTACTCAGGGTGTTTTAAAATGAGTCCAGGGATACATGAAACAGAATCTAAGTCTGAATCATTCTTTCTGCTCCAGCATGTTTGCATGCAACAAAGCTGATTGCAGAAGCCTCTTATCTGGTGCAACTGTTGGAAGAGGAAAGATTGGAAGAGAAGACAAAAGTAGAAAAGCTGAGCAAGAATGGACTTTCCTTCCTTATTAGGTACCTGAGTTACTAGGTTTCCACTCCTTCTAATGAATAGGCTGTAAAACTATATAAGAGACTTGCAAACCTAAACCTTTCCTCTACATCCTCCAAGCACCAGTTTCTGCAGTCTTACAGAGCGGTCAAATGAAATACACTGCAAGAAAATCTTTACTGACTATATTTATTGAGTGCTCCCCTCTGCACGTTTCCCTACAAAACATATGCTTATTCAAGGTGCTATGCAAGGCCAGGCACCAATCCCATAGCACTCCTCTTCACACACGGATTTTTGACAATAAACTAGGAGTAGCATTATTGCCCATGGCAAAAAGAAAGCACGAGGAACCCGATTTCTCTCTACAATATACATGGCATCAGACTGGCAACAGAAACCCGGAAAGGAACCTGGAAGCATCAGCCAGGCATCGCGCGCACAAAGCAAGCTAACTTCTTCTCAAGTGCCTGCCACTTTTCACAGGCTGCCCTGAGGGGTGGGATGGGGTGAGAGAGACTGGGGTCGGGGGAGGCAGCTGTGCACGGGAGGTTCTTTTATCACGGACCGTCTCACCTTCTCCCTGGCTACAGCTCCCTTTTGAACCTGCCTTCCCAGCCTGGCTCAGGCTAGCACAGCTGCTGGCTCCCCAGCCACTCCGCACACAGGACGGAACTCAGCTCCCAAGCTGTAACACAGCTCTGCCTACTCTCTCTCTCTCTCTCCCCCAGCCACTGAAGCGGCGGGACCCTTGCTGCAGCCTCCCAGGGCAGCGAGCCTGGCCGGGCTTCTCGCGTACTCCGCACCCTCCCACTCCGCTGCCTCCCCGTGGGGTTGCTCTGCTCTACTTACCAGGTCCTTTGTGTTTTCCATCAGGCCCTCATGGGCAGGGGATGCCTCCTACGGCCGCCGCTCTCCTCCCCCCTCCCACCCCCTCGGCTCAGCCCCCTCCCCGGACTCTCCCCCCCTCCCCTTTCTGAGGGGCAGGGCCAGGTTGGAGGAGGAAGAAAGTTCAGCCTCTCACTTTAACGAGGGGGAGAGAAAGAGAGCGAGAGAGAAAAGACATTCAACTCCAAGCCTCAGAATATCAACAACATTAGCATAACCGCAATGCGCACGCGCAGAACGGCCCCAACCCACGGCGCGTTTGGATTGGCTGCTCCGCTGTTTGGCTCGTCCTCGCTCGCCGTACGGGGCGAACGGTCTGAACTATCATGCGGAAGAGGGCGACTGGCTCGAGGGCGGTTGGAGCATAGGGGTTAAAACGGTCGCCGTGACGGGCTCGATGGTTCAGATGCTAATTCTCAGTTAGCACTCGGCCGAGGCGGCTGCGAGGAAAGCGTTAAACGCTCTTGGGTTTGTTTTTAAAAAATCGGATTTTCATCTCCACCACCGAATGAGCAATGGAACAGCCCGCCCAGAGAGCGGTTCTTATGAGGAAAAAATAAACGGAAGGAGAGAATTAATTGAAAAATTAGGGTCATGTGAAAGAGAGACGGAGGTGGAGGAATCACGTGAGGATGCTTCTGAAGGGAAACGGAGCAGAGGCATAGAGTCAGAGGGAAAGCGGGAGTTACGCAGAGCGGACACTTCTGGTTCTCTATTTGACCACAACCATGTGCAGGGCGGGAGCCGAATGCAGAAGGGCTGGTCTGCGCCTACGTCTCTATGGTGCTGCGCTCTGTTCCTTGACAGTGCCGCGGCATCCTCGTAGCTCCATGGAACCAGCGGCCGCGGGTAGGAGCTGGGCTCCGTGTGTGCGCCCGTGCCTCTCTCGGCTACCGAATGGAAACGAGACTTCCGGGTCACGTGGAGGCAGATATTTCCGTTTCCGCTTTGGGGCGTGAAGGTGGACAAGAGTATGGAGGCTGAAGTTGGAGCTCGCCGTGCCACGCCGTTGGGGCGAAAACGGCCGCGGGCGGGAGACGGGTGGTATGAGGAGGCCGCGGGTCAAGGCGGCCGCGGGGCTGCCGCTCAGGAAGAGAAAGAGAAGGTCCGCCGGGCTCAGCACTTGGCCCTTCTGGCAGAGAAGCCCGCGGCCGAGCGTGGCCTGGAGGAGCTCGTCTTTGGGGACGTAGACGATGGAGAGGACTTGTTGCGACGTTTGCGAGGCTCATCCGCACAGGTACTGGGTTGCAGCCTCGTTTGCCCTTGGCTGTCCGCACAACTCTGCCTGATAGGACCTAGTAGATAAGATTCTTCTCTCCGTCCTTCTCTTCCACCGGGTTTCTGTTGGCCGCTGCATGGCAAGCGAGAATTCAGCAGGTGAACCTTTTCTAGATATGGAGATGCAGTAGTGGCGGATATTCCACCAGAATTAAGGATTTGTGCCTGGCATGTAGGCCAGAAGCTTTGGTCCACTAAAAAGAGAGAAACAGAGATGGTCCTAGTAAATTGTTCAATATCAAATGTTCAGAAGAGATGGGTGCAACTGTTGCTTTAGTAACAGAACATAGGTAAAGTTATGATGGATTTAGTCAGACTGTGGGACCTTGGGTTATATCTGTTGTTATCCCTACTTAGAGTAGACCCATTGAAATAGATGAACTTATGCTAGACTAAAATTGGATGCAACCTGTTATATCTTAATTTTTTTTAGTATGGTGGCTCTATGAATGTTATTATTTACACAGGTAAGTAGTGAGATTAGCACTTGTGATCTTCTGTCCGATCCACTTTAAAATTATTCCAAGAGGTGAGATGAGGTCTCAATACTTTAATGTATGGGCGCATTTACCTGAACTTGCACAGTGCAAAAGTGGGGATGATGGATAGTTCAATTTCTGATTACTTTGTGGTGGCTTCAATACCTGAGATCACATAAACATTTGCAAATGCGATGAACCACAGTACTCATGAATTAGGCACATCTGTTTGATTTGGGGAAGCATTCCCATTCAGGAAAAAGCAAGATCTGTATTGGGTTCTGTTACAGTCTGTTACCAGGTTGTAGCATGCGATGTTTCAGAAACAATGTTAACTTTCTAGGGTGGAGTAATGCTAATCACTTAAACTGAGTTTTCATTTGCATTACATGGAGAAAAGGATGAGCAATAGCTCACATTGAATTATTTATGTGGAACTGAAAGATGAGGTTTTAGTTAAGGAGCAGCATCTCATCTCTAGAGAGATGAAATGTTAGGGGGCAGAACTGCATTCTTGTACATTTTGGGGTGCCTCTCTTACAGTTCTGCAACAAATAGTCTCCAGTCTTATGTGGAGACTTCATCTTTTTTGTATTAGGGCAATTGTTTGAACATAAAGACTGCATTGTATCATTGTATACAATGTCTTCTTAATGGATAATGCCATCTTCCTCAAGAATTTAATATTAACAATCCCAGCAGGAAATGGAATTCACACTGATGAAAAGAAATGCAGGTTTTTACTATAAAGCAGGCTAAGGCCATACCTCAAGTGATGAATTGGGCATTGCTAAATTTATCACCTTAAATATGTCCCTTCCTATGCCAAACCAGAGGGGAGGATTCCTGTTCCTTCACAGCTAATTATGAAAGGGGTTAGGCTGCATTGGCACAGTAACAGGGCAGATGGCACTGGCATCTCTTCACTGGCTTCCAATTCACTTCAGAATCCAATATAAACTTCTCCTGTTGACCTTCAAAGCTTTTCACAGTCTAGCTCCTTCCTATCTCTCCTCTCTCATCTCACACTATTGCCCCGCTCGTGCTCTTCGCTCCTCTGATGCCATGTTTCTCACCTGCCCAAAGGCCTCTACTTCCCTTGCTCGGCTTCGTCCATTTTCTTCTGCTGCCCCTTACGCCTGGAATGCTCTCCCAGAACATTTGAGATCTACAAGTTCAATCGCAGCTTTTAAAGCTCAGCTAAAAACCTTTCTCTTTCCTAAAGCTTTTAAAACTTGATGTTGTTCTTCCCCTCCTTATTGTTTTACCATGATTTAATTAGAATGTAAGCCTAAGCGGCAGGGTCTTGCTATTTACTGTTTTACTGTTTTACTCTGTACAGCACCATGTACATTGATGGTGCTATATAAATAAATAAATAAATAAATAAATAAAAAATAATAATAATAATAATACCAGATGCCATTTGTAGACATCTGATAACCCCTTCTTTGGTCTTCAGTAAGAAGCACCTCACAGCCTTTTTCAGCCACCACAGTGACCAGAACAAAACCTTGTAGTTGCAGGTAAAATGACCTATTCTGTCTCATCTGGGCTGGGAGAATTATTTCTGGATTTAAGTGACAGCATGGCTGAGGCTGGCCTTAACAGTTTTCTCATCTTTAATCTTTTCTGATAAATAGTTGGTAAATAAACAATGGAGACATTTTATGGGGCAGTTAAACCTTAGTTCTGTTCTGACTTTTTAAAACCATTTTTTTAAAAAAAAAAAAACTTAAGGTCCCAGATGTGGTCAGTGGTGATCTTCTTGAAGGAGTGTCGAGTGACTCAGAAGTGGAAAACGAAACAGAAGACAACCTTTTTTCATCTAAGAAGCCAGTGTGGGTGGATGAAGATGACGAAACTGAGGAAATGTAAGCAATATTCATAGTAAATTGACTTGTCAATCAAAGGGGATAGGTAGGACTCATTTGTAAGCAAGTCACAATGAACTCTGTCAGACATGTCTCTTAGTTAACATGTTTAGGACTGGGGTATAAAGGTCTTCTCTCCATCATCTCAACTCTTGCTAGTTTCTGAGCTTCCATCTTTTCTTCACAAAATGATAGTCTGGCTGACCTCTTGAGATGTTTGGAACTACTGAGGCCTCGTTGCTCATAAAATTAAGCTTTGTGTGTGAATAGAAATATAGACAGCTGCTTGCAAGATACTGGCTCAGTTCAGGCAGCATGTTTCTCAACAATGGTTTAGAACTCCACCGTGGAGTTTTTACACCCCATTGAGAATTGTGTTGTCTGGCAGGAAAACACAACCCCATGTTGGATTTTTTTTGGAAAACACTCTACACTGAATATACACACTGTGCAGAGGAGAGTTCCTGCACAACAGTTATGTTGTGTGGAGGGCTCCGTGGAGTTTTCTGTTGCGTTGACTTTTCCTACTGGCTACAGAGTTCCCTGGCAAGAGTGGTGAAAGAAGCAAGGGCCATTCTAGGAGAGCCACAAGGATTGTTTTTTGCAGCAGTGGCTGATGGGATACCATCGGGAGGACAGGGAGAGGAGAGAGGGTGGAGGAACTGTCAATCAAATGTCGTGATGAATTTTACTCAACTTAAAGGTAGCCCACAGTCACACAATTTATTTATTTATTTATTTTATTACATTTATATACCGCCCCACAGCCGAAGCTCTCTGGGCGGTTTACAACAATTAAAAATGTTAAACATTAAAAGTATACAAAATTTAAAAACCATCAAAAACATAAAAAACAGCATAAAAACAACAGTATCAATTTAAAAACAACAATTCTGGGGTCCATTAAAAACAAACTTAACGTTGTTAAATGCTGTTAAAATGCCTGGGAGAAGAGAAAAGTCTTGACCTGGCGCCGAAAAGATAACAATGTTGGCGCCAGGCGAGCCTCATCGGGGAGATCATTCCACAGTCGGGGGGCAACCACTGAAAAGGCCCTCTCCCTTGTTGCCATCCTCCGAGCTTCCCTCGGAGTAGGCACTCGGAAGAGGACCTTAGATGTTGAGCGCAGCGCAATGGTGGAGTTAGAACATGTTGTGTGGAGTTTTCTCACTGCATTAACTACTGTGTTGTCTGAACTGAGTCATAATCTAGTATAGGCCTTTCCCAGCCTGCTGACTGGAGATGATGATAATCCAGTGCATCTGAAGGGCACCAGGTTGGGGAAAGCTGAGCTAGTATATGGCACAACATGGCCTGCATGCCACTGCATCATAAAATGTAAGCTACCTACTTGACTAAATTTGTAAAATGATGATCTTTGTTAAATGAATGCTTTTAAAGAACTGAGCAAATTTAGCATATGGCTTTGTTCTTCTAGAATTGACATGACCCATCGATATCGAAAAAACATGATGAAAAGTGATGCAGAAAGGAAGCTTACGAAAGAAAAACTTCAAAGAAGACTTCAGGAACAGTATGTTTTAGTAGTAACATATGAATAGGGGAAGTATATGTTAAAGACTATTCACAAGTTTCGGCATCACTTCTCTGTTTAAATGCAAGAAGTATTTGTGGACAATTTGCTTACTTCAGAAGTGGCCTTCCTATGTGCTCTCTTTCATGACAATTTGTAAATCATTTTGCACTTTTGAAGATGTATGTAGTAACATGTAGAATAGCATGCAGAGATAACTTTTTGTTGTTCCTGTATGCTGCCACAAAGTTCTAATTCCTAATATGAAGAAACTAATTTAAGTGTAAGAGAGAGAGAGTTTCAGGAGCAAGCAGAATAGGAAGGGACCGCACATGTTGAAATGATTAGGATGCACTCTGAAAAGCATTTCAGTATGGTTATTCAGAATGAAAGGCTTGAGAGTGTGATGGGGTAGACAGGATGCTGTTCATTCCCTGGTACTTCTTTTAAGTAATTTATTCTTGCGTCACAGGGTGGCTGCATGTGTAACTAGAAGGGTTCAGGGGATATGGGAGGAGTGAGCAAGCACTCCAGACTGCCTTCCTTCTGCCTTGCTGTATTGCCATGTATCCAAAACTGTTTAATTCTCACATCCCTCTTCTTCCCTCCCTTTAGCTTTGACTAGCAAATGCTATTTATATAACTTTTCTGATGGTTTTTTGAAACTTGTATTTATAAGGCTGTAGTATCTTAAGTAGTAATTGTGAAGAAATTGTTCTTTCTTAGATTTCGGAGTGCTATGGGAGCAACCCCTGCTTGGGCACAGAGGGACATAAAGAAGAAAGTAAGAAAAAGAAAAAGTGAAGGTAAACAACGGGCTTTCTTTACTGTGAATTGAAGCAGAGAAAGTAAGGTGTAATCCTGTGCACACTTACTATGGAAAATGTCTCAGTGGGAATTAACTTCTGAGTAATCATACCTAAGAGCAGGATAGCAAAAATTGACTATACTGAATACAGTCTTGACTCCCCCCCCCCCCGCCCCAAATAACTATGTTTCATTTTAAGCTGATGGTTCACATAAATACGGCTGCATGTTAATACTTATATAAGCATAGATGAAATAATAAATGCAATATTCAAAATTATTTCTTCTTTTTAAGATGACAGTGAGGATGAAGGGGATGATGATCTCTTACGCAAGACAGGCAATTTTGTGACTGTTTCAGATTCTCTACCAAGAGGCATTTTACAGGTAAAAATAATCTGCTCCATTTTGATGCACATAATGTGTTCTAATTACGATCAATGGCAATCTTATATATAGGAAATCATAGGCTTTGGGGCACCTGACTTAAATTTGAGAAAAATGAGGGCTTTAATGAGAAAAGTCTCCATATAACACAATTGAGAGCATTTTCATACCTTGAATGTGTTGCAGCAATGTTGTCTAAGCCTGAAGAAATAGTTATGTGGAGCTTCCACAATAAAGAAAAAATAATCTGAAAATAGAAATTCAGTAACTGCTCTAAAATTATTTAGTTTGCCTTATGTTGTCTTGTTGAACATCGATAGTCTTCCATGGGATTGTTCCATGCAGCAAAGAGCATTCCTTTTTCCTTTTGTGTCATGTGTTTTAGATTGAAAACCTGAAGGCAAGGACTGCTCTATTATTGATCTTGTAAAGCTATTTTGTGCTTATTTATTTAATTTATTGAGTAAATAAATAAAAACGTATTTACTCAATAAAAGGATAAAAATACCTTAAATAAAATGTTTACCAAGTGCTTGAATAATAGTTGTTTTAGGTTCTTGAGGCATTTAACCTGTGAATATCTATTCCTGTGCATTTAGGTCAGTATATTCTACAAACGAGGGAAATGGGAGAACTATCTAGAGTATTGTACTCTTGTATTTTGAATTATCATCACTTGTCCAATTAACTGAATTAGTAGCAACTTCAATGGAATATATGCCAGTAATGCACACTTAGTTCTTAAATTTTGCATTTCTATACTTTCTGTTTCATAGAGATTGCAGAACTGCGCAATGTCTATGTATATTCTTTTGCTTTTTAGATGAAAAACTGCTTGCATGCTAATAATGAACGTCAGTCAAATGTAAAACTGACAACTGTACAATTCCATCCTTCTGCTCAAGTTGTTATGACAGCTGGGCTCGATCGGTCTGTATCACTGTTCCAGGTGAGAAATAGTTGATGTAGAACGTAATAGTTTCTGCTTTGATTTTCTCCTTGCATAGTATTATTGGAACTGGTTCGCAGGGACATGCTTTGTTGATACCCTATGTGTATGAGATATAAGTAGCATGTGATACATAAAATTAAGGACTAGCAGTGACCAAAAGCAAACAGGGCTTCCACTTTGTTTAGATGTGGAAAGAGTGCCTTGTTCTTTTGAAGCTCCATCTACAGTAGCAGGCAATAGCCATCCCATGCATGTTCAGAGCTCTTGTTTACAAACATTAGTTTGAGGAGGGATATATAGGGTGTGTATATGTATTGCAAGGCTTAGGTTTTTTTTAACCAGATAGTTAAATTCAGGAAACTCTGGTAATAGCTATTTATTATACTTGTATTTATATAACTTCCTAAATATGCACATGCTTTAATTTTTCACCCTAGTGTTTTTCTCTTTAAAGGTGGATGGTATCACTAATCCAAAGATACAGAGCATTCATTTGGAAGGCTTCCCAGTCTTTAAGGCACGTTTCAGTGCAGATGGAGAGCAGGTTATAGCCACTAGCATTCGCAATAAGCTGTTCTATATATATGACATGATGGGTGGAAAGATTATTCCTGTAAACCATATCAGAGGTAGGGGTTGAACTGCTTTTTACATTTTTTTTACACATTACATTTTAAGCAGATCAATGTTGTATGTCAATAAGGCTCAAGATTATAATTTTATTTTTTTCAAAACTAGACTGAAAAGGCTTGGCAAATGTATTATCCTTATTACCACATGTCTGCTTTTGCTGAATGAATAACTGTTTCGGTTAAATGCTTTCTATAGATCAGGCAGGCTGTGGGAACAGCAGAAGTAGCTCCTGTACCGCATTCTTAATAAGTACCTTTCATGTTGTTAGGGGGTCAGGAAATACAGGTGTATGTTACATTGTTTAAATGGCTATCAGGCCAATCAGTTGATAAGGACTGCACATATTATTAGATAATGTTCTTCTGTATCTTTGGAGCTATGGGATATATATAGAAAAGAATGAAAGCATAAACATTTAAAGATTGAACCATTTATTATCCTCTTCAATGTTTTTCTTTTTAAAAATACAGCCCTTGAAAGTACCCCATGAAATATCTTTAGGGTTCCAATTTTTAAAAGCACACTTATAAGCAATAAGCAAGTTAACCCATAGCTTTTCTAATAATGTAAAATTAGAGGTTGTTTTATTAATATGTACAACAAATGACCTGTCATACCTTATGCTACAATCCTATTCATGGTTACCTAGGATTAACTCCTATGTGTGCTGGAGCTATACATCCACATCATATCTTTGCTTTGAATTTAAGGTTTAGAAGAGAAGATTGTCAGAAAATTTGAAGTATCTCCAGATGGGACATTCCTGCTCCTTAATGGGACATCAGGCTACCTGCATTTGATAACGATGAAGGTAAAATGTCTGGAAAGCAGCATTTGTAGTTGCATTATTTTTATAATATTAACTCTAGTTGATATTGACACTGAAAAATTAACGTGGTACTGACCTTTTAAAATTAATAAAAAGTTGTTCATGGGGTTGATCTGTGGATTTCTCGATTATGTTTTTGTTAAATCCAAATAAGCGTTACTGATAGCCATTTAGTTTATAAACTTTTTGAGTTTTGTTTGGTAAAAGTCTTAAATCATTAAATAAATAAGCCAGTAATATGGTAGAGTTTATAGAAGGAGAAACAAAACCAAAGGCACCAATAACAGGGAGAAAGGGCGGAGCTGAATTCAATGGAGAACACACTAGTATGCTTTTAAAGTGTCTGTGAAGAAGTATATTTTGAACATATTGGGCCAATAAAATATTTTTATGCTCCTTTAAGGTCCCCCCAACACACACACATACATTGCAGAGGGCCATTCCTCTTTGAGATCAGATTGTTTTACTTAACTATCTTGTGAATAATTTTTTTGATAAGCATTATTCATCCATCTTAGACAAAAGAGCTTGTTGGAAGTATGAAAATAAATGGGAGGGCTGTTGCATCATCTTTCTCACCAGACAGCAGCAAAATCTACACACATTCTGGTAAGACTTTCACACTTCTGCAAACATGCAGAACGTTTGCAGGTGTTCATTATTCATAAAAAGGACTTGGTTTGGTGTCTATTGGTGTTATAGTATAGGTTCCTTTTACTTAAACAGCACCTATAGTAGCATGCAGTAAAATGTTTAACAGTACCTAGTACAAACTCCCATAAAGTGAAACAGCAGTTTCTTTTACCCTTCAGGCCATAGAGTTTACCTGTCAGTACTTACTGTTAATAAAATTCCAACAGGAGAATAGTTAGTATTTCAAACCTTACTTAGGGTAGCAGAGAGGGTTATTTTGTTACTATTTTTTGATGTATTGTCAGAATGTTCATACTTTAGCAGACTTTTCCAAATCCAGCATTTTGATTTAAATGGTACGTACATATATTGTTTCTGCTAACATCTTCCTTATGTCTGTTTGTCAGCTGACGGTGAAGTCTTCATATGGGATGTGAAAAGTAGGCGGTGTCTGAACAAGTTTACTGATGAAGGTTGTCTTTATGGTACATCTATTGCAGTCTCCAAAAACAGCCAATATGTGGCATGTGGGTAAGTGAAAGCATAGCCAGTATTTGAGCTGTATTTGCATAAAGTACCAGAAAACCATCCTAATTTATCAGGTGAACAAGTTGCAAACACTTGAATTCAAGTTTGAGTTTTATAAAAGATCCTAACGATACCTTATTTATAATTGGTGGTTTATATACTGATGGCTCCCATAATTTCAAGACTTAGTTGAATATTGAGCATCCCTTTGCAGATATATTCTGTAGAGCAGGTTTGTGGCCGTCCCTCATTATAATAAAAATGGAACCACTGAACTGTAATGGGGAGCAATTGCTGCTCCTAATATGCTGTGCATACTAGTGAGCAGAATGCAAAATAGAAAATCTTTCCTTCCACCCATGTCTACCTGTAGCATAAAGGCTTAATTTGAACTGGAGCTCAATCCCAGAACCTGTCTTTTAAAAAAAAGTGATTGCAATTGGAACTTTTGAAGTAATAGAATGTATTTCTTTTCACCACTGAGTAACCATATTCAATCTCTCTAGAGGGCATTACTTCAAGGTTACATGAACCACATACAGGGCCTTGTATAAGTATTCATCCCCCTTTGACTTGTCCACAATTTGTTGTGTAACCATCTGGAATTAAAATGGATCTAATTGGCATATTTACCATTTGATTTATACAACATATGTAACACTTTGCACTCTAAAGGTGCAAAATATTTTTATTATGGCACAAAAGTTAATTAAACAAAAGCAAACTGACATTTGTTGGTTCCATAAGTATCCCCCCACCTCCAAGTCAATACTTGGTAGAAGAACCTTTGGCAGCAATTACAGCTGTGAGTCTTTGGGTAAGTCTCCACCAGCTTTACGTATCTGGATCCTGTAGTAATTACCCAATCTTCTTAGCAAAATTGCTCAAGCTCTGTCAAGCAAATTTTTATTTTATTTATTACATTTTTTATATTGCCCATTAGCCAAGACTCTCTGGACAGTGCTCAATTAAAACCATAAAATACAACAGGTATCGGACAAATTTAAATCGTGATAAGTTTTTTTTAAAAAGCAATATAAAACCAGCTAAGTTAAAATTGTTTTGAACTTTCTTATGGAATTATTTGGGTATTTTTTCCGCATAACAGATTTTAAAAAAAATCTTGTCTAGGAACAGATGCTGGAACAAATGACACTGCACAATCCACGAAACACAGATGGAACAGTTTTTATGTAATCCATACATCCCTATTCAGTTTACATGATAGGAAATGACCCTTAGTAGTTGTGGATAAACATTTGATCTTGTATATAAACTGCCGCTTTGCCTCCATTTTGTTTACTGGCTACTAACTATTATTTCTTGTAGGTCCAGTTCTGGAGTTGTGAATATATATGCCTATGATGATTGTCTTAGAGAAACTAGTCCTAAACCTCTTAAGGCTGTAATGAACTTGGTCACAGCTGCTACATCATTATCCTTCAATCCCACCAGTGAAATACTTGCAATGGCTTCTAATAAAGTTGATGATGCAGTGAAGCTGGTAAGAATTTTTCTTAGTAAGGAAATGTTCAGAGTAGGCTTAATTCAGTGACTGATACTTAATAAAATAAAACATACTGTTGTATATATAGTCTTTCTTTTTTTGAAGGCATTTCAAGTGCTTCTTAAAATTTTGTTCCCATCCCAAAAACGTTAGAAAGGCCTTTACTTCGTTCCTCTTGATTCAAACTTTAGCTGATCTTGCTGTACCAAATTTAACTACACTATAACAAAAGGACCTGTAGCCAAAGATTTGGCTGGCTTGTTCAAGTCATAAAATTCAGTAATCAGATCCCTTGGCTCCCTGATCCACATTTACATTGCCGACCCCATACTTCAAAGTTCTCTTGCTTGGCTTCAGCTCTTAGTAATCCCACTTCAAGGTTCTCCTCCAGCATCCTGGCCTTTGACTCCTATGTCTTCAAAGCACCCCTGCTCCTATCCATCTCCTCTGCCCCAATTTCATAAAAAAAAAAATACAGTTCCTCTTATAATTAAATGCTTGTTTGAACTTTTTCCTTCCGCCCAAGCTGATCATTTTCCCTTAGAAAAGTTTTAATGTTAGTTAACACTAGTGCTGAACCTTTCATCCTGAGCACTTGGCATATTTGGATGTTTTGTAGCCTTTTTGCTACTTCAGTAATTATGATGTAACTAATACAGTCCAGAAAATTCTTACCTCTTCATATATGCTAGCTTCATGCATGTTGCATAGAGAGGACATCTTGAATTAGGATAATTATTTTTGGAAATCACCAATATAACAACCACAGAGATCTTTCTGTATTGCTTGAGGTGATCTTGTCTTACCTTAAGGACTTTGGAAAGGGACGCTTTCTCATCATAACCGTGGCTTTTTCCTCTCCAGTTTCTAGCTTATTACATGTATAATAGGTACCTTCACAGACTGCTTTTAAAATTTGGGATTGCATCCAGAATATGCCTCTCGCAAATGGAAGGGTTCCTTCCGTCATAGGAGGTTTCTGATCCAGTGGAAGTATCCTGCTGATAAATGGGAGGAGAGCCCATTTATTCAAATCCCCCCTCCATCTACAGCTGTGCTCCTGAAAATTTGCTCAAGGGGATTGATGGATCCTCTGGAACAGTGCAAAGGTAGCACTGGATGGATGCAAGGTCAGATCATCTCTCTCCCCATCCCTTTCCACCATCAGGAATGTTCTGAGCAGAACCTGGCTTATGAGATGCTACCACTGATGGAACAACACTCTGGGTCCAACCTCTAGGGTGTTTCAAAAGCTTGTAATCCATGTGGGCAGCTGCAGGAGGGATGTTGTAAAGCCCTGCTGAGCACACAAAAACTTTTGTTTAAGAAGCTCTTCAGATTAGGATCGTAGTCAGAAGAGTAGCTGTAGAACTTGATATATTTGAAGGAATTTTTTTCATTTATGACATTTAATTGTGCTCTTGCTTCCATCCTCTTCCCACCTCCATTTATTTGACTGCTTTGTCCCATTCATTTAAACAGGTCCATCTTCCTTCACTTACTGTATTCTCAAATTTTCCTGTATTCAGAAGAAAGCTAATATACTTGGCTAACTCCATGGATTTCTCTCCAAGAAGTGGATATTTTTCCATAGCAAATAACAAAGGAAAAGCGTTATTGTACAGGTATGTATTAGATCATACTATTGGAATTGGGATGGTATTCTTAATGCAAGCTTTATTGCCACAAACGTTTAGACTGCTATTGTCATTGCTTCTGATACCTAATCATAATAAAACAGGTTTTATTTTGTTTTGGGGGTGTGAGGAGAAATGAATGTATTTCCAAGCACTGGATATGCTTTAGTCAACATTAAGCACTTCAAGCCATTTATTTTAATGGAGCAGCTAAATACGTGTTTAAATCTCTAGTATTTAATAAATGACACAGGCTGAGAGTCTAGGCACACCTAAACCCAATAAAATCAATGTATTTAAGTGCACCTAACATTCCATCGGACTGCAGCTTTAAAGCATTTTAACTCTGGCTGGATTACACCTATTGAGTGAGTTTACTTAACGTGTGGAAATTGTACACATTTTTATCTGAGGGCTTGCACATTTTTCTTGCTTTGCTTTTACTGTTTAAGAATTAAATAAAATAAACATTGCTAGATGAAATTGTTCAGGACTTTTTATTATTATTATTATTATTATTATTATTATTATTATTAATTTATTTATATAGCACCATCAATGTGATGTATTAAAGAGTAGGACAAACTTGATTTGTAACATTGTAGGGTGGAAATAGCTCCTAAACTCCTGCAGATTAACTCTGTTTTAACTTTGCAGGTTGAAACACTACTCAGACTTCTAAACTGGCTACTTTAGAGTGAGGTAATTATCAACTGAAGCAGAAGCACTACTGGGGAATTACTGGCTCGGTAGCTTAAACATTTTTCTTGTAACAAGAAGAGAGGCACTTCTATCAATTAATTGCAGAGGGGGCCTCAACAATTCCTCCTCCCCCTGTGCCCCTTCAAATCTGCTCTGGTGGGTTGGGGAACTGTTTTGGAGCATCTTGGGAGGTAGCATGAGGGCTGTAGAAATTCCACCCTACCTTCTTATGGTGACAGAATTCTCTCCTAGATTAAAGAGCCTTCCATCAGCAGAAGGGCTTTGGTTGGGTATAACCAACCAAATTATCAGTCTACCCTCGTTTCCATCAGTTGCATGAGTATGTGATGGACTTTTTAAATCATGAGTTTTATCAATATTCAGATGTTTCATCTGCTAAACCAGGGGCGGGCAAGTTTGGGGTGAGGGGTAGGTGGGTCTGGAGGCTGCTTTCTATACCTGGACACCCCTGTGGGCTACTCTCCTGTTGCTTTGCTGCTGAATTTGCAAACTCTATGCATGCTAAGGAGAAAGCCCCTTGAACATGATAGACCTTACTACTTATACATGCATAAGATTGTATTGCTACAATATGCACTTTATCGTGATTCAAGTGGATTTGTGTACCTTTTATAGAAAGGACGAAAGATGAAATTTAAATCTAACTTGCTTTTGGTAGTATTCCATACTGATAATTGCTTAAATGCCTTACTAATGTATAATTGTTCATAAACTTCAGCAACAAAAAGCTTTTCAAAATAAAAATGTGCTGACTTGCAGTTCTTCCTCTTCTCTTTACAGATGGTGTAACCTGTGGTTTAAGAATGTGGATTTTTGGTGTATTGCCTTAATGTTTTTGTATGTATGTACATGAGTATCAATACATAGCATTTTTTCATAAATTACAGAAACCTGTCTCCCATATTTTTCTGTTACATCACCAATGTATTTTAAAAACTTATTACAAGGATGTAAGGTCTGGCCCACTCATGCAGAAAAACCATGTGGGGCAATGCTCTTAAGATGCGCTAAAATCTCAGAAAAATACTTGGCGAGAGAGATAAAGAGAAATAGCATGTTGGAGAAATAGTTTTAGCCTAGTCTTGTTGTCATGCTGTCTCTCTGCTGAATTTTTCTCCATGTGGAGTATTCAGACATGGTTGATTTTCAGTTGAGAATAGCTAAGTGTGTTTAAATGGTAGGTAAAGATGACATTTCTCTTACACAAAAAATACTAGAGCTTAGCATTATCAAAGTTTAGTGGCAATCAGTCTAGGACCGGCATAAGAAAAGTACAATTTCACAGATCATACTAACGGAAGTACTGTTGGGCACTAATTTAGATATCTGGATTAGACACATTCATGAAGAATACGTTTAATGATAGCTATCATGCGTGGTAGCCAAAGAAATGTCTACATTTACAAGCAGCCCACTTCTGAGTTCCAGATGTGAAGATCAAATTGCATGAAACCAAACACAGGAATAGATGAACTTTTGGACTGGTCCAGTAATATATGTTTGGACTTAGACTACTTGCTCTCCCTCATGGGGTATACAGAGTTTATCTTCCTTATACTAAGAATTCCATTGATGTGTGGTGATACTTCGTTATCATTGGCTTAAGGTGCAATTCTAGGCATGTTTTGACAAAGTCTCAGCATTCCCCAGCCAGCATGTTCATAATTCCTCAATGCTATCCTATGTACTACACGTTAACAAAAAGATGCATACTAATTATTTCAATAGTGCATCTTAGTCAAAACAATTTGAGGTGTTTTTACCGTTTCTCACAACTTTCTCAAGGCAGTTAAAATAAGACTTTGTAGTAGAAAGTCATTCTTTAGATGTCCAGGACACCCAGGCTTTGAAGACTAAGACAAGTAATTTTCAGACCCATCAATAAAGTATTTTTCCTAATGTTTTACTTGTAAAGTGTGAACAGGTTGTCCTCTTCTCCCCTTAAATTTTAAATAGCAAGACAAAAAACCTAAAATACGATATCTAGGATCAACACAGTACTGGGAAAAATGAATAAACACCTGCATTTTATATATTTAAAGTTCCAACCAAGGTCAAATATCCACAATTCTAACTTCACACAATACTTACACTGGATTGGGTTGAAAGTCATAACTTCAGTGTTGTAGTCTAAGCCCCATTGATTTCAGTGTTCTATTTAAAGTGTGACGTTCTCTGTCCAGCCCACTCTCCATCCCTTCTATAGAGAACTTCACTTCATAGTTCATAACTTTATCCAATTGTGAAAGAAATGCTGTGTGTCAGCTTCCAACATGTATACGTTTACATATAAATGAGCTCAACTTGGATACAAAGGGAAAGGTAAAACTTTGCTACTCAGTGTTATACCCAATACTCTATGTTGGCTTGATCATCTACTTTTTATATTAAATAAGAATATTGTTCCTCAGAGAGGCTAGTTTTAGATACTAACAGAAGAACAAGGGGCAGCACCAGAATATAGCAGCAAAAAAGTCAAAGTCAAAACTGTTATTGTGTATGGGAAACTAAAGACATGTTTCAGTTATACCTTCCTTCACATCACTGGAATAAAGCATATTTCATAATACACAGTGCAGAAATATCCATAACTCAAAATTATGCATGTTGTGAGTGTACAAAAGTATATTTTACAAATTGCAGTCACATCAATACATTACATCTGGATCCAGCCCATTATATACTACAAAATTCCCAATAATTGTAATAAAAATAATGCTTTGTAGGACCCAGAATATTATAGTTATGAATCACAATGATCAATCTCAAAGGAAATATAGCCAGTAAGAAAGCTATAATCTAGTATTCTCTTGGCATATTTTTATATCAAGATAAATGAGAATACTCAATGTAAAAGTTTCTTTGTACTTCTTTGTGAGATGCACTCTTGATAGCAACTGTGTAAGGGAAATGGCCAGATGGCAAGTATAAATCTACCAAAAACAGTAAAGTTCAATTGTATTATACAGTTTTTTTAAAAAAACTCTTCTTGAACTTAACTGTATCTTTGCAAACTAGTCCAAATAAGTAGATCTTAAGAAACTGCTCTCCCCTAAGCGGTGGGTGGAAGTTAGGCTTGGACTTTACCAAGGCTTCCACCTTAAATGTTTATAGTTGTCAGTAATGTAACAGGGTTCTTTCTGACACCCTTGAGCAGTACACTATTCTCTCTGGTCCCTTTCTTCTGAAAAGACTGATACAATTTGATGTTCAAACATACAATCTCTGGTTGTATTTTCTTTAAAATGGGCTATTTTAGCTAAAGCCTGAAACCTATATTTTCATCCACAATATGGGGATGGTACAATATCTGGCATACCTACATGATAACAGAAAACTATTTGGAACTGTCAAGATGTGTCCTAAAGACTCTTGGATACTGTAGTTTCATGAGGCCCTTGAGAGGTCTCTGATAGCATCCCTTTGCTTCCCCAGTTTGAAACTGTCTTTACATATAAAAGTCCTTGTTTGCACATAACTCATGGTACAGGTTAAGTATCGGTTGTCGTGTACAAACCCTGCAATATGGTTTAAATATTGGTTGTTAACCATGAACCACCCAAAATTTACAGCACAACACAACAACAAACAAAGTAATTCATAGTTAACCAAAAGTTAAAAACATAGTGCAGGGTTTGTATATATTGACAACCCATACTTTGGGATGTCATGCGTGACTCAAGCAATGGTCTCATTGTATTCGCTGGATTTGTCAACATTTTTGATGGTTTTACGAGAGGATATTGTAAAGGTGATTACACTGCTGCATCCTCAAGAGCACACTGTGTGAAGAAACCTAGTTATCTATGACGAAACGTCCTCAAAATGTAGCCGGTCTCAGGGCCACCTTCGAACTTAATCTCTGTGTCTGCCCATGGGGTAATAGCCGCTTTGGCTCTTATGGGAGGGGTTGGCCAGATGCCGCCCGCTACCAAGCGATATCGGAGTGGAAGTGATTAATGAACCAACAGAGAGGCCCGGTAGGCTTTCGCCACTGGCAGTAGTCCTGCGGTTGTCGTGGAGACGAAGCGTCTCTAGGCCTCACAATCTTAAAATCCCGCCCCATTCTTGTCGCTTGACCCAGCTTTCAATCAGAGGGATGCTCCTCCGCCTCAGGCTCCACCCCCTGTTGCCAAGGAAGTGAGGTCACATAATATGGCGGCTCGGACCTAGCTGTGCTGAGGGGGGGTCCGGGTCTCGGGGAATCTGCGTCCATCCGCCCCACCCGGGGTGCGCTGTCGCTCCCCAACCCCTCCGGCGTCGAGAGACGGGGCTAAGGGCCGCGATGGTCGCTGGCATTCCCCTGCTCTGAGTCAGGGTCGTCACAACTGGGTTGGGTCCAATCGAGCCGCCTCGATGGAGTTGAGAGTCGGGAACCGGTACCGGCTTGGCCGAAAGATCGGGAGCGGCTCCTTCGGGGACATTTACCTCGGTGAGGAGGGGTTGTTCTGGCATGAACCAAGCGGTTTGGGGAGCCCGGGGTTTCGGGGGCTATGTGAGGCGCCGTGGTAGGAAAGCGACTTCCCTCGGGGAAGAGAGGTGAGGTCGCTTTACTCTGCGTCTTGCTGGGGCCTTTAGGGTCGATCTACCCCAGCGGACTGAATCAGTTTTCTATGAGGTGACCGAAGGAACGCCCAAGAGCCGCATCAAGCACGATAAGGGAAGAAATGGTCGTATCCCTACATGCTCAGCCAGCGCCATTGTAGCCATGTTTACTCTAGAGTAAGACCTACTTATTTGAGTGGGACTTACTTCCAGGCAAACACGGTTACGACAATAGCTCTAATTCTCACTGGGGAAAATGAAAACTGGAAGCCACAGTAGTGTCCAGTAACTTCCATTTGTGACCTTGGGCAAGTCGCTGCTTGTCTCTTTTCGCTCTCTCCATCCCCTCACTCCGCTTCCTGGATGGGGTTTAAAAAAACAATAGGCTGCAAGGCATTATAGGGTTGAACGGTTTTGGCCGGTTCTGACACCGAAGTCTGATTGTTTGGAGTATACCAGCTGTTCACGGACAAAAAATAATACTCGCAAGGAGCTATGTTTGTTGTGAGGCCTCCAGGAAGTAGCCCCGTTTTTAAAAGAGAATTGTGTAGATTTAGGTTATTTTGCAAGCTAATGCCTTCTTTTGTGGCTTGTCATATCCACCATGATTTTTTTTTAAATAGCTGAATTGTAATTTAGGGTGAAAGTATATCTTTGTGTTACTTCCTGGAAGAAAGACGTAGCTGGTTGTTTTCAATCTAGTCCCCTAGTTTTGATGACAATATAATTGTGAACCTGAGTCAGAGGCCTGCTAACTTACAACTTTGGTGATAAATCTTTAATAGACCCTGAGGGCTGCTGTGGATTCTCTCTTGCATTTTGTATGTTGTAAGGTAGTCTGGGTGTCTCCTTTCAAATGGATAGAGTTTATGCAAAGGTAAGGCAGAAAAAATATCTGATGGTTGAAACTGATGCTGGCAAATAATTCAGGGTCCAATCTTGCAAAGGCTTATGCCTATGCATTGCAGTATGCACTTTAGTGCCTGTAATGGGATTGCTGATTATGCATGCTGCTGCACAAGGATGTCAGTCAATCCAAGTCTGAGCAACTGTGTTTAAAAATACAGTAATTTATGCATGTCAGGGGCTGTGGTTCCTTTTGTGAAATCCGTTAATTCTTGTTAAATGGAAAGGTACCCAGTACCCCCTTGCAGTTTGCCCCCAATACAGTGCTTTGTATTAGAATATGGATGTGTAATCATATTAAATCATTTGTGTACTTCTTTGTTCTTAGCTAGCTATTGGGGAGGGTTGTGGAAGATCAATACTTTTGAATCCTTATCCAGGATCAGAATATTGTAGTATGCAGTGTTCTACATGCTGTATTATATGGTGTCTTTGCTAGTTTTGAACAGGAAATCACAAACTATTTAAACTACTTTAAGATTTTCCTTGCTGCCTGCCGCACAGTATCATCATTCACTTGAGGGTTATGATGTGTAGTGCTTCTGGAGCTCTATTAAAGGGTGTGCTTCCAGCAGCAGAAAGAACTGTCATTCTGTTGCAGCTCCACCTATAATTAAAGTTGTTGTGCAGGTTGGGAAACTTTTTATATAGTCAGAGAGGGCTATTATTTATATTCTTGTTCCTAATGTTATATCAGACATTAGTGGGGGGGTTTTGTGAGGGGCAGCTGCCAATTTGGTTATTTTCTTTTGAGAATTATGTACCAAAATGGGCACAGTTATCTTTTGCATTTGTATGAAGATGTGTCAAAACTAGAATAGTTATTTGTGTTGTTGTTATTATTAAGATTGCACACTTGTTGGTCATGCATATACTACTCATTCCTTATATTTGATTAGCTAACACAGTGCCTGTAATGTGTGTAAGCTTGACACTGGTGTGTGTTTTGGCAGTTGCCTGACAGAAATAGACTTGCCTACTAAATATACTTCCAGCCAGAGCTTTCCATGAGATCACCCACTAGTTTTGCCTCTTATTTTCAGGACTCTCACATCCCTTCCTTCTTTACTTCCACATTGTAGCACTAAGAAAGGTGTCACATCAATGGAGTGTGAGAAATTTCCCTTCAGTGAAATTAATTAGCTGAGATTGGCTTTCTGCCTCTCTTACTAATCTTACTGTGCTATTTCCTGTTTCTTTGATAACATTCTGTTTTTTAAAGTTACTCCTCCTGTCCGTAGCAAGAATCTTAGATTCCTAATTGCTTAAAATTTGTAAAAGAGCTTTTAAGGAGTTTAGTATAAACATAATGTTCTTATAGGAAATAAAGCAATTTGAAATAAGTAGGCATAGTTCCAGTAATATAAGACTTTCTTTGCAGTTTTGAGAAGGGTTTTCTCTCTTTTTTTAATTCTCCCTATTATTGCCTAAACGAAGCATTAGATTCATATAAGAGTACGTCTTCCTATTTATGTATTTTAACAGAATTCAAAAGATTTATACCTTGCCTTTCCACCAGTAGTATCCAAGAAAGCCATTGTAGCTACAATAGAAGTATGCTAAAGAGAAATTTGTTAGTTTATACAATGCATTAAAATGTAGGTTCTAGAGTCCCTGTATTGTATTACTCCAGAGCAATTCTTTAAGTCTTGCATTGTCAATGCTCTTCTTCTGCATCACCCACATGAAGGTATATGACTTTGAACACATTCTGGAAATCAGCTGGTTTTCGTTCTTTAGTTTGAGGCAAGATTGAGGTCTCAGAAAATCCATCACAAACTTCTGTCTCTAAAGAGGAGATTGTAGAATTTCCCCAGAAGCAAAGCTTCTGCTACTTGTAAAATATAAATATCTGATAGGAAGTTCTTAAGTCATTAACAGTGTGATTCTATACCCACTTACATGTGAGTAAGCCCCATTGAACATCTTACTTCTGAGTAGATCTGCCTAGAAATGCACTGTAAAGTTTTAAAATTCAGACCTGTTTCTGAAATATGGCAAATCAGTTTAGAGGTTGTGTGTTGTTGCTGTTGATAATTTTGTGTATCTTTTTAGACTGGATTAAAAACTTAACTTTCACATAAAATTGCATTATAATCCAGTGTTTGGATTATGTGGTCTCCTCATCTGGAAGTAATTTCTGCCATTTTTAATAAGAAAGTTATTTGCTACTGTAACAGAAGCTGTGAGTCTTATAGCACATCAGCATTGTACATTAATTCCAACTGGTAGCTAACAACTTCATTTAGAGATGGAGAAATCTATCTTGTAAATCCCTGTTACTTACCGCCAAACTACCTCAGTGTTTCGCAGAAACTGACCTTTAGCCAGCTTCTGTTTTCTTAAGAATTGTGAAATGCTGCCCAGTCACTAAAAACTTGTTGGCAGAAAATATGCTTACTTAAGAGAGGCTTCATTACTCAACAATCTGTAGCAAAATCAGTATGGCTGCAGTTGAACCTTTTTTTAATAAAATGAATAAAAGACGCATTACTTATGTCTGTGGTTTTGCTTGGGGACTTAATATTTAATGTGCCATTCTACTGAGAATATGCAGTTAAATGAGTGACCCTTTAAATAGCCTACTGCTTTCATCCTTTCCTGTGTAGCTCTCTACAAATACAAGATGGAAGACTTAATATGAGGGATGTTAAAGAAGGCTTCTTTAGTGCACATGGGGGTGAAATCATGGACCCATATCCCTAACCGCAATCTAAAATAAAGAGATCTGGATCTGGTTTTACAATATAGCACTGCAGTTGCATCCAATTTGGCAAAGTTTGAGGTCACTTAGTTTTCCCTTGTTACCTTAAAGGGTAGCCTTATTTGTCTCTTATACGATCCTTGCAGGTGGTGATAGACAAGAATAATCTATGTGTTAAACACTGAGAATAACTGTGAGAGTCTTCCAAAGAAGAACATGTTTAACGAGAGACAAGTGTCTTAAAAGCAGATCTCTTGGTTAAATGAAGATCTGATTATGCTGAATGCGACCAGTTGGCTTCAGGGCCTGTATCTTGCATGCATGTATTACCCCCATAAAGCTGAAAAACCAGAAGTTCATATTGTCTATTTTAATGTGTGCCTTGGGAATCAAGAAGGGAGCAGTCAGTGAGTGAAGGAAACAAAGAATTCAGAGGTTGATGGGGGGAATCCATGGTTTGTTCAATCAGTTGCCAGACAAACCTGGGTAGGGCAACAAACTATGTGTTAAATAAACCATGGGTTAGCATTATGTGCACACTAGGTCATTGTGTTCTTTGTTCTACAATCTACAACAAGCCTCACTGTGTCAAAGGTTTTTGTTATGCCAGAAGAGTATTCTGGAAGTTAGTGCTACCAGTGAATTCCAGCCCTGGTGGCTATATATTAGCTCCATTATCAGAGACAATATGCCTATGTACACCAATTGCCTATGTACACAACTGGGAAGGTGCTACTGCACTCATATCCTGCTTGTGGGTTTCCCCACAAACAGCTGATTGGCCACTGTGTGGTCCTGTGAAGTATACGGTGCTAGCAATTGTCTGATGCTAATTCTAGCCTAGATAAGCTATGGGTCAGATCTATAAGAGCAATACTTGTGTTCATTTCATTTTTGAGTGTCTTGGATTATGATGTTGGATTTTCTCCTCTCCTTTAGGTACTGATATAGCTGCTGGAGAAGAGGTTGCCATCAAGTTGGAATGTGTAAAAACCAAACATCCTCAACTCCATATAGAGAGCAAAATTTACAAAATGATGCAGGGTGGAGGTAAGCATTATCTGTGCTGATAAATTATGTGGGCACTAATGTTCCAGCTATAAATTAAAAGGGGCATATAGAAGATGTGTGTACATGATTGCATAGTCACCTTCCCTGCCACTCATTAGCAAACTGTAGCTAAATAATTTTAATTTGCAGAATGCATTTTAGCATGTGCTTCCTTAGAGTTCATTGGGCCTTACTCCTAAGTAAGTTTGGATGGGATTGTTGCTTAATCTTCATTCTCAACGTTCCTGTATGGTAAGGGGTTCTTCTGGTTGTGAGGCTGACAAATAATTGTTGACTGAGAATACCCAGTGAGCCTATGGGAGCTTTTCAATGTGAATAAGATTCAGGCATGACACTACTCCATTGATTATCTGTGTGCAGTTCAGTCCACCTGGCAGTATTGCACTGCTCTGGCCTGCCCAATGATCAAGCTGGGTAGCTTGTCCTGAGTTGCAATGATGGTTAACAGAACATGTATTGCTTAATCTTCCCAAATTGCTGATATGCTTGAGAGAGAGGACTGTTCAGATACTGTCTGTTTTTCTCAGTATTAAATGTGACTCTAGTTACTGGACTCCTTTTTAAAAAAAAATCTGCAAAATATCACCTCTGAGTTCTAATATTAAAGGAAGGAGCTGTTGAATTACAGGTCTTTGGTATTGCATTAGAGGTTTTCACCCTGACATGTGATATATTTTCTTTGAATTATGTTCTGCCAAAAGTGTCAATCTTACACTGACATTAATAAAACTGGTCCTGTGTTCTAGTTTGACAGTTGATAATCTTATGTGATCCTGGACAGTTAGATTTCACAGGACAACTATTACCATGGCCCCACTTTTGGGCCTCCTAATTGGATGCATTTATTCTTAGATGGCTGAGGGAAATGTATCACATTGGGAGTGTATTTGCCCAGGGTGCAACAATACTTTCCTCCAATTCCTGTTGTCCCCAAGAAAAATATTATTTTTCAGAAGAAATTGCTGAAATTTAGATAATTATCTGTGGAGACATGAAAGATATTCTTGGCCAGTATCTTATATATACTACAATTTTCATCAAGTGCTGGACAGCTCATTGAAAACGTCAACCCAATGTGTAGCCGCTGTAAAGAATGCTAACTCCATGTTAGGCATTATTAGAAAAGGAATTGAGGATAAAACTGCCAGTATCATACTGCCTTTATACAATTCTATGGTGCAGCCACATTTAGAATACTTGTGCAGTTTTGGTTATCACACCTAAAAAAAAAGATATTGTAAAGCTGGAAAAAGTGTGGAAAAGGGCAACTAAAATGATCAAGGGGCTGGAGCATCTCCCCTATAAGGGAAGGTTATAACAGCTGGCATTGTCTAGCTTGGAAAAAAAGGGGCTAAGGGGAGACATGATAGGGGTGTACAAAATTATGCCTGGTGTGGAGAATGTGGATAGGGAGACATTTTTCTCCCTCTCCCATAATACTAGAACCCATGAAGGTGATTGGTGGGAGATTCAGGACAAATAAAAGGAAGTACTTCTTTGCATAGTACATAGTAAACTATAGAATTCACTATGACAAGATTTGGTGATGGCCACTAATTTGGATGGCTTTAAAAGGGGGTTGTATAAATTCCTGGAGGAGAAGGCTATCCATGACTACTAGACCTAATGGCTATGTGCTACCTCCAGTATCAGAGGCAGTAAGCCTGTCTAAATCAGTTGCTGGGGAACATGGGTAAAAAAAGTGTTGCAGGATGTCCTGCTTGTGGGTCCCTGGTTGACAGCTGGTTCGCTGCTGTGTGAACACAGTACTAGACTAGCTGAACCCTTGGTCTGATCCAGCATGGCTCTTCTTATTTATTTATTTATTTATTTATTTATTACATTTTTATACTGCCCAATAGCCAAAGCTCTCTGGGTGGTTCACAAAAATTAAAACATCCAACAATCTAAAAACCCAAATACAAAATACAATATAAAAAGCACAACCAGGATAAAACCACACAGCAGAAATTGATATAGGATTAAAATACAGAATTAAAACAGCAAAGTTTAAATTTAGGTGTTAAAATACTGAGAAAATAAAAAGGTCTTCAGCTGGCAACGAAAAGAATACAGTGTAGGCGCCAGGCGGACCTCTCTGAGGAGCTCGTTCCACAGCTGGGGTGCCACAGCGGAGAAAGCCCTCCTCCTACTAGCCACCTGCCTCACTTCCTTTGGCAGGGGCTCACGGAGAAGGGCCCCTGTAGATGATCTTAAGGTCCGGGCAGGTACATATGTTCATATGTTCACAAAATACTATGAATAATCCATTTTCCTTGTTCTAGTGGGCATTCCCACAATCAAATGGTGTGGTGCTGAAGGTGATTACAATGTAATGGTGATGGAGTTGTTGGGACCAAGCCTTGAAGATCTCTTTAACTTCTGTTCAAGGAAATTCAGCCTCAAGACAGTCCTTTTACTTGCTGACCAAATGGTATTAAACAATTTTTTTTTCTTTATTGCATAGGAGGGTTTCCTAAAAATAGTATTTGATTATACTGTATATGTTTTCTATTAATTGTTCTACATGAGGGGAAGTACAAGAAAACTTTTACTATAGACTCCGGGATGGGCAACAACTGGTCCTTCAGATGTTTTGGCCTGCAACTCATTAGCCCTAGCCAACATGGCCAGTGGTAAGGGATGCTGGGAATAGTAGACCAAAACATCCAGAGTGCCAGAAATCACCCACGTCTGCTTTAGAGGGCAGTGACAAAGGTTACCACTTAAGCTTTTCATATACCAGCTAACAAACATGTTCAATACCAATATTTATTTTTTGCCCATGTGAATCTGACTCATGTAGCTATAGCGGGAAACACATTTGTGCTCTTGTAAAATACTCCCCCCCAAAAAAAACCCCCATGATCTTATGAGGAAAGCATCTGAAATGGCAATAAAGCTGGACTCTAAAGCATTTCCCTACATGTCGTGTGTTAGGTTGTTTTTCTTATTAATCTCTTTGGAAGATTAACTTTTAAATTCCGTGTAACTTGTAAAATCTGTAAAACCTTGCGTTAGCTATTGTTATTCTTTCATGACAGACCAGCTTTTAAAAGTAATTGCACATCAAGTCAGATGGCTTTTTATTGTATTTGTAGACGTTACAATGAAACACTTGTGGGTTTCTGGTGAATAGCTGGTTGGCCACTGAGTGAACAGAACGCTAAACTAAATGGTCCTTTGGTCTGATCCAGGATGGCTCTTCTTATATTCTTATGTTCTTAACACTGACCCACCTAATAATGTAGGAGAAGATTATTGAATACAGTAATCTGTAACATATTAGACCATGGAATCATCTGAATTATTGATAGCCACCTGATTTAAAATGTTGCTTGTTGCCACCAGCTGAAAATTCAGCCAATAAGCTGAAAAAAATTCATAAAACCTTACTTCAAGAATTATTATTTCAAAAGAAGTGTAATGGCATTTTTGTTTGTACTGCCATATAAAGATTAAAGCTCACAAGAACTAGTTGTTTATGGAGGAAACCATAATTAATGGCTATTAAGTGTAGCATCCGAGGGGTGGGGAGGTGCCTTTCAGAAATTTAATTTCAGAAAGGTTGCATGTTCAGTAACTTTGAAATTGTTTTTCTATAATTAGATAAGCCGAATAGAATATATTCACTCGAAGAACTTCATTCACCGAGATGTAAAGCCTGATAACTTCCTGATGGGATTAGGCAAGAAGGGCAATCTTGTCTACATCATTGATTTTGGGCTGGCCAAGAAATATCGGGATGCTCGAACTCACCAGCACATTCCATATCGTGAAAATAAAAACTTAACAGGAACTGCCCGTTATGCCTCCATCAACACTCATCTTGGAATTGGTGAGCTAGTAGCTGACTACCTCTATTACTGTCATACAAATGCTCATCCAATAAGAGTCCTGGAGCAATCAGATTGTTTTGACTACCAGTGTGTATAATTTCCCAAATGTGATCAGAGGAAGCTTAGTGTGGGAGGTTTCTTCACTTCTGTACAAATACAATAATTGTCTTGCTATATAAACTTTCCAATGGCAACAAAAAACTCTCAAATCATTAGGGAGGTTATAGTTCTGAAGGATATCGGTTGGAGAGCACCTTGCCTTTTATGTTGGGCCATATTTTGCAAAAGTGAGGGATAGTAATTTTGCAGTTTTTCTTGGTTGTCAGAATCAACTTCAGCTAAGTGCTCTGAAACTATTCTTCTACAGTTTTCCAGTTCTGTATTCTTAGTACTGTGGTCTGGATTGCCTAGGCTTTCAGGGCTCTACAAACTTCCTTGCACCCCTCCCTCACATTCTGCATGTATTGAAGATAATGCAAGGGAAGGGTCTCCCTCATCATGTTGGTTGGCAGAAGTAGCACATGAAACTACAGAAGCTTTGGCGATCAAACTCCTCCCTGCCAATCTTCTAGTACATGTAGACGATTTGGGAAAGGGAGAAGACAGTAGCAGTAGCTGGCTTGCTAGTACACTAAGCCAAGATCTCTCACTCCTGGCTGATTGGCTGGTGTGTGGATGAACAATTCTACTTTTCTGTAGGGATTTGGACCAGATGGCCTTTTGGTCCTTACCAGTTCTCTGCTAATCTTTAGGAATAATTGCAAGAATAAATAATTTCTCCTAATTTATTGCAATCTTAAAATAACTGTTTAGCCATGTTTTTCTTGCAGGTAAGCTTTTCATTGTGTAATTTGTTGCTTTAAACATCTTTGCACCATTTCATCAGATGATAGAATCTAATGGTTCCACTCTTATACTCCTTGTAGAACAATCTCGCAGAGATGACTTGGAGTCCTTGGGCTATGTACTCATGTATTTTAACCTGGGCTCCCTCCCCTGGCAGGGATTGAAGGCAGCTACAAAAAGACAGAAATATGAACGCATCAGTGAAAAGAAAATGTCTACACCCATTGAGGTTTTGTGTAAAGGATACCCTTGTAAGTTTATTCTTTGGAATCGATTTCTTGGATATTGATTTTAAAGCTAACTTTTCAGTGACACTTGCTTGAACTTAAATGTCACATGTTCTGTTACATCTCCAACTTAGAAATTATTCTAGCACTTGGTTGTAGAGAGTAACTCTGTACTGTGGTAAATGAATGTCTATTGTTTTGATACTCTATAGATAGCTTCCCCCATCCCCTCCCCGCCTCTCAGAGAGCCTGTGTACAATGTTTCTTTATCATGACAAACTGCTGACTTAGTATCTAAGGAAAATAAGGTTTATGTTCAGTCACCACATGTGTACACACACTGTGACTTACCCATAGTTGCTAACAAGGTAGGACCTTTTTTTAGAGCATAGCTAATAACTATGTTCTTCCTAGATTGCATTTTATTGAAGGTTATTTTAAGACTTGCAACCCTGGATACTATGAGTTAATCATGGGTTAAAACAACCCACAGTTAACCTATGATTAGTTCTTAGGTTAACCATGAGTTGTTTTATCCTCAATTAACTCATAGCGTCTGGGTTTGCACATTACAAAATAACCTCCAATCTGGTCGATCAGAGGTTACAAATTCAAAATGGCAGCAGCACACAATCCACCAAATTAACCCATGATTTACTGGCACTATGTGCGAATGGGCCCATAGTGACCATCATGGAAGCACTTACAATGTGTGAAAAAGAACATCACTTGCTGCTTAAATGTGGGGCAGATTGATTGCTAGAAACACTTCAAGGTTCTGTTATCTCAGCTATTACACAAAGCACTGTGGAGAACTTTGGACATTCAATGAGCTGATGAACCTGTGCTTGATCTTTTTTGTTTGCACTGACTTTGTGGTAATATGATCAGGATTTCTTATTACAGCTGAGTTTGCTACGTACCTGAATTTCTGCCGCTCGTTGCGTTTTGATGACAAACCGGATTATTCATATCTAAGGCAATTATTCAGAAACCTCTTCCATAGACAAGGCTTCTCCTATGACTATGTATTTGACTGGAACATGCTCAAATTTGTAAGTAGCCAGTAGTGCTAACTTTTTTTAAAAAAGTGGGAAAAACTGGGAATTTTCCAGCCTTGAAAGAGATTGACCTTGTTTTTGTTTAAATATAATGTACAACAGGGCTTTATTACCTCAAAGCCTGACTAAATGATCAATATTCTTCATGTTGAATGTTATGCTGAAAGTGTAAAGCAGCCTTTAATTTAACAATTCACTTGGTAGCAATAGACAACCAGCAATTCCATGCAAGTGGCTAGCAGTGGAGGAAGGAAAGCCTCTTCCTCCATGCCCAGCAGAGAAACCAAGAAGGTTGCTACTTGATAGAAGGCATCCTTTTTTACTGCAGCCAGCACAGAAATGTAGGCTACTAGCCTCTTAGTAGGCTAGTAAAGAATTCTGCAGGCTAGCAACTTGTGTGGGCTTATTTACAAGGGTGGTGTAAAGGCTGGTATTCCATAGTGCTTATGTATGTTTATAGCAAATCGTAACCTGTGAGCTTTCACAGGCTAGTAAGATCAAGGCAAGCCTTATCTCTGTATAGGACTAATGGTTATTTAACCTTACAAAGTAGGATGCTAAGAACTGCAAGCAATGTTCTGCTCTTAAAACAGAGCTTTTCCAGCTCATTTCACCTGACCCCGATGCCCCAAGCCACTTTGGTGGGGGGGGAGGGTTGGGGAAATCCTTGGGAATGTACAGGATGTGGCAGAAGGAGCTGCAACTGGAGGAGGGAATTGGGAAGGGCTACAGGCTAGTAAGATCAAGGAGAGCCTTATCATAAATCAATGTCTAACTTGGACCCCAGTCTAAATAGAATGCTTATCTTCTTGAAAGTGCTGACTGTCTTTCAGTAGTGCAGATAAGCTCAAACTCTTCACAAAAACTAAGATATGTTATTCACTACATAATAATCTGAAATTCAGTGTAATGCATTTGTATTGATGCAAACTCATTTTGTCTAATACAAGTGTAGACAATATAAATAACAGTTTTAGTGATCAGGTATTCACCCTGTTATTGTGTGACAGCTGCATTGTACAAAATTCAGTACTCTATCTCTAGCCATATCACCTGGTCTTGTTGCAGGGTGCAAGTCGTGCAGTTGAAGATGCTGAGCGGGAACGGAGAGAGAGAGAGGAAAGAATGAGACATACCCGAAATCCAGCTGTTCGTGGCTTACCTTCTACTGCCTCTGGCAGGCTGAGAGGGACACAGGATGTAGCTCCACCAACCCCTCTTACCCCAACTTCACATACTGGTATGGTGAAGAATGCCCTGACGTTGTCTTTCTCCTAGTTTCTGGAGATATTTTCTTTTAAATGCTGCTATTTTTCTAAGTAGTTTAAATTCTATTAAAAGAAATGACCAGCTGTCATGGAATCCTATTGTGTCTTTACTACATTGTTGTTGTTATTATATTTATTTGTATCCCGCCTTTTGCCCAATACTGGGCCTCAAGGCGGTCTTACAAACATACATTGTAAAACCTAGGAAAAGAAATGTAAAAAAACCCCAACATTTAAAATACACAACAAAATTATAAGTCATTAATATAAAAATGTTTAACATGCCAATGTAAAAACAACTGGAAGTTCTTCATCGTGGTCTCTATGCATCACACATATGGGCTTTGCGCCTGCGCAGAGACCAGACCGGAATCTCCAATAGCTTAGGGAAACGCTTTTGGGCGGGAACCCCTCCCCCACGCTACCGCGCATGTCCACGGGGTTCCCGCCCTTCCCTCAGTTTTTTCGTCGTCCGCCATCGTGCACAGACGTAGAAACCGTGTTCTCTCCAGCTTGTGTAGTACTTACCTTTTTTTGCTTCGCTATCTGACTCTTTTTTCTGCGCTGTTCTTCTTTTTCTTGTCTATCTAAAAAAAAAAAAAAAAATATATATATATATTATTGTTGTTTCCTACTCTTTTTCCAGCGATCTTTGATCGCTTTCGGCGCCTGAGGCGCATGGCCGTAAGGGCCCCCTTCAGGAAGTGCGTTAAATGTGGCGCTAAATTGCCACCTAAGGACGGCCATTCCCTGTGTGTGTTGTGTTTGGGTGAAGCGCACAAGGTTCAACAGTGCCACCACTGTATGGCATTTACCAAACAAACACGGAAAAATAGATCAGATAGACTGCGGTCTATACTGTGGGAAAAAGCTCTGCGAGCAACTGAACCTTCGCCTCATAAGCGTAAGGAGCAACACTCCTCAAGGGCAATGGAAAAACCTCTTAGCCCAGAAGTCCAATCAGTCGTTATTGGTGAGGAGTTGATGGCGGATAACAGGGCCATACCCCTGACGCCAGGCCGATCCCTAGCGGTTTCCGCAGCCAAGAAGATTTCAAAAAAGGCTCGGACCCCTAAATCGGCGGAACAGCTAAAGAAAAAGAAGAAAAAGAGGAAGGACGCAGAAAAATGCTCCACCTCGAGGGTCGATACCCTATCTTCGATACCCACCGAGCCTGCCAGGTCGGCGCCGACCTCGGTATCGACGCAATTGCCGACGCAATTGCCGATACCAACACCTTTACCGACTGCGAGGAGTTCGATGTCGGAGGGTGAAATTCGGGACTCCGTATCGGTTGCGTCCATACCATCGGCTCAGGTACCGTGCACGACTGAGTTGGAAGAGCCGACTAGGCTTGTTCCACATCGGCGGCACCGATCTCCTGGCCCGGACTTCGATCGAGTGTCTCAATACTCTGAATATCAACGGGACTACCCTTATGATTGGGAGTATTATCGGCCTCAGGGCTATTATCCTTCTGAGCGCAGACGTATTGAGCATTTTGCACAGCCTCCTCCGAATTCAAGAGTCTTGCAAATTCCTCCAGATCCTCGATCCTATACACCTCGCAGCCGTGATAGCAGGACTGAGCGTATTGAACACCGATCGATGCCGACTGCAACTGTCGTTGCGCCCTCACCTCAACATGAACGAGCTCTGCAGCCAGTGCATCAAACGGTGCGGGCGGTTCAAGAGTCTCCTGATGAGGACTATAGGTCTGATTCAGACTCTATTGTGTCAGTAACCCCATCTATGCCTTCACCTGACGATATTGTAAATAGTAATGAACCGGTCTCCGCCTCAGAAGATGTGGGGAAATTCTCTGACCAGGTACTCCGAATGGCCAAGTCCCTAGGTCTCGACATCGATCAACCAACAGAGATCGATGATGACCCAATCTACGATGTGACTCGAACGGAATCTAGCTCGACCATCGCGATTCCCTTCCCTCCTACACTACGGAGGACTGCACAGATCTCCTGGAAAAATCCGTGTGCAGCACAGTCGACATCTAAAAGATTGGAGTCAATGTATAAAGTCAAAGAGGCCAATGCCGAGTTTCTATTCCAGCACCCGAAACCTAATTCGATAATCGTGGAATCTGCCCAGGGAAGATCACAGAAAGTGCATTCAGCTCCTACCGATAGAGAAGGCAGAAAATTAGACTACCTCGGCAGAAAGGTGTATGCCTCGTCTTCTTTAGGAATAAGAACCTCTGCGTACGAGGCAACTATGGCCAGGTACCAAATATTCATTCTAGAAAAATTAAACTCTCTCTCTGACCATCTGCCCGAAGATAAAAGGGAGTTGGCGAGGATTTTCCATACCGAGGCAACTGCAATAGCCCATCTGCAGCTCAATTCTGCAAAACATCAGACGGATTCCCACTCCAAGTCGATGATGGGTTCTATAGCCCTTCGACGTCATGCTTGGCTGAGGTCAGCCAACTTGACAAATGAGACGAAGACTAGAATAGAAAGTCTGCCGTTCGACGGAGAGGGGCTATTCAACAATAAGACCGACGAGTCCTTAGATTCGATATACAAGGCTCGCACGACTGCCAAGAAGATGGGTTTCTCACAACCCCAACCACAATTTAAGCAAAGGCGCTGGACTAGACAACCGTACCAGCAGATCCAACAGCGCCCTCAGTTTGACAAGCAACCTCCAAAACAACAACAACAGATGCAGAGAAAGAGACCTTATCAAGGTCGATACCAGCAAAGCAGACATCAGCCGGATTTCTCAAAGAGGCAGCGGCTTTGACTTCTCCGTACCAGGCCTACTACCCTTTACAGACCGTCTAGCACCCAAGTACCATCAATGGGAGTTCATAACATCCGACTCCTGGGTGCTCACTATCATCAAGACGGGTTACGCCATCGAATTCGATGCCCTTCCTTTCTCTTCGGGAGTGAAGATAACAGCACCATCCCCTCCTCTGCTGCTCGAGGTACAGACCTTACTATCGAAGGGAGCCATCTCTCCCGTACCTACAGAGGAGCTCAATCAGGGATTTTTCTCCCGTTACTTCACGGTCCCGAAGAGAGATGGAGGTCTTCGACCGATCATGGACTTAAGACAACTGAACAAATATATCACCCCAAGGAAGTTTCGTATGACAACAGTCACTTCTATTCTCCAACTGTTGCATACAGGGGTTTGGTTCGCGGTAGTAGACCTGAAGGATGCGTATTTCCACATCGCCATCAGGAAGTCGCATCGAACTTACCTACGTTTCTCCATCGGCGTCGAGCAGTTCCAATTCAACGTCCTCCCTTTCGGCCTCGCGACGGCACCGAGGGTCTTCACGAAGGTGATGGCTGTTGTGTGTGCCCACCTGCGAAAGAAGGAAATACATGTTTATCCATACATAGACGACTGGCTCCTGGTTGCGGAGGACAGTCACACGCTCCAGGAGAATATAACCACGACTCTAGAACTTTTAGAATCCCTTGGCCTGTGGGTCAATCAGGAAAAATCTATACTGACTCCTCAGCGAACGATAGACTTCATAGGAGTGACTCTGTCGTCTCGAGATGGAAGAGCTTACCTCCCGTTAGCGAGGGCAAAAACACTTCGAGACCTGATTCTCGATGTCGAAACCCAAGCAAGACCTTCGGCATGGACAATCCAACGATTGCTGGGTTTGATGGCGGCGACTACCGCTGTCATCAGATTCGCCCGATTGCGAATGAGGATTCTTCAAGGGTGGTTCTTGAAGACCTTCGACCTTCGACGCAACGCTCGCAGGACTTACCTTTCGATACCGATTCAGGTTCGGGCGTCGTTGAAATGGTGGCTTTCGATGGGAAACCTCCTGGAAGGGATTCCTTTTCAGCAAGGAGCACCGTCGCTTACCATCACGACAGATGCTTCTCTCGATGGATGGGGAGCTCACTGCAATTCGCTCACCGTCCAAGGTCGATGGTCCCCTGGGCAGAAAGGGGATCATATCAATCATCTGGAACTTTTGGCTGTGGAAAATGCTTTGAAAGCGTTTGCCCAGATCATCGAGGGCAAGGACGTTCTGATTGCAACAGACAACACCACTGTTGTCTGTTACATAAACAGGCAAGGGGGAACGAGGTCATACCCCTTAACCCGCTCTGCACTCAGGATTTGGAATTGGTGCATAAGGAGACAAACTTACCTGACTGCGATCCATGTAGCGGGGAAGGAGAACATCGTAGCGGACTCCCTAAGCAGGTCCTTCCACGTCGATCACGAATGGGAGCTCGATATCGAAGTAAGAAGCAACCTCTTTCGATATTGGGGCGATCCGTCTGTCGATGTCTTTGCCACTGCAGAAAACGCAGTTTGTACCAACTTCTGCAGCAGAGCAGGAAGCGGAAGGAACTCGCTAGGAGACGCTTTCGCAAGAACCTGGACAGGGGGACTACTATACATTTTCCCACCGTTCCCACTACTGACAAAAGTCGTGGCCAAGATAAGAACAGACGGCACAAACTGTATTCTGATCGCGCCGTGGTGGCCTCGACAACCATGGTTCCCTCATGCTCTTCGACTGTCGAAAGGGGATTACATCGAGCTACCATCGATACCGAACCTTCTGTCTCGACACCAAGGCAGAGTTCGACACCCAGACCTTTCGACTCTCAAGATGACGGCATGGAGAATACTGCCATAACCTCCGGCACCGAACAGTTGACGGTACAGAGTATTTTGACTGCATCGAGAAAACCTTAGACAAGGAAATCATATGCGGCTAAGTGGCAGAGGTTTTCTAAATTTGCGGTGCAAATGAATCACATCGCTGAGGCTTGTCCCATGTCTGTGATTCTAGAATACCTACTCTCACTGTTCCAAGGAGGCTTAGGACTTTCGTCCATCAGAGTCCATTTGGCTGCCATCACTGCTTTTCATGAAGGTGTAGAAGGGTTCTCGCCTTTCACCCATCCTACATCCAAGGAATTTTTAAAGGGTTTGAAAAACACCATACCGACTACTAGAAACATTGTACCATCATGGAGCTTGTCGGTGGTGCTCCATGCATTGATAAAGAAACCTTTTGAGCCCATGGCTACAACGGACTTAAGACTCTTGACTCTCAAGACTGTGTTTCTGGTAGCCATAACTTCAGCAAGGCGTGCAAGTGAGCTTAGAGCTCTAAGAATTGATGCGCCATATACAATTTTCCATAATGACAAGGTCGTGTTGCGAACAGACCCATCCTTTTTACCCAAGGTCGTGACACCCTTTCACTTGGCTCAGGACATTATTTTGCCAGCCTTCTTTCCAAACCCTACAACGTCTGCAGACACTGCTCTTCACATGCTGGACGTTAGAAGAGCTCTTTCTTTCTATAGAGCTAGAACTGAAGGATTTAGAAAATCCAAACAACTATTCGTATGTTATGGGGAGCCTTATAAGGGACTCCCGGTGTCATGCCAGCGATTGTCACGCTGGATAGTAGAGACAATTGAACTTGCCTACTCTATCTCTAAACTAGAGATACATCGACCTGTGACAGCTCATTCAACCAGAGCGATGTCGACGTCGGTGGCCTTCAGCAGGGGTGTTCCACTTCAGGACGTTTGTAAGGCTGCGACTTGGTCCACCCCTTCTACATTTGTCAAGCATTATAGCTTGGACACTCGATCCAGACATGACTGTTCGTTTGGAAGGGCGGTGCTCTCGGAAGTGTTGAAATAGTACACCAACCCACCTCCAAGGTATGTGAGCTTG
Source organism: Elgaria multicarinata webbii (assembly GCF_023053635.1). NCBI lineage: Eukaryota > Metazoa > Chordata > Lepidosauria > Squamata > Anguidae > Elgaria > Elgaria multicarinata. Next base: position 49,367,533 of record NC_086173.1, on the reverse strand, counting down.
CTACTCGCCCATATGTGTGATGCATAGAGACCACGATGAAGAAATGCAGGTTGCTTACCTGTAACTGTAGTTCTTCGAGTGGTCATCTATGCATTCACACAACCCACCCACCATCCCCTCTTGGTGGTGTGATATTTGATAATGACATGATTGACTTAGATTTATTTTATCTTATTTATTGATTTACACTCATGTTTATGGGGGCACGATGTCGGACTCCTGTAAACTGAGGGAAGGGCGGGAACCCCGTGGACATGCGCGGTAGCGTGGGGGAGGGGTTCCCGCCCAAAAGCGTTTCCCTAAGCTATTGGAGATTCCGGTCTGGTCTCTGCGCAGGCGCAAAGCCCATATGTGTGAATGCATAGATGACCACTCGAAGAACTACAGTTACAGGTAAGCAACCTGCATTTATAAAGAGTTGTTCCAAGGTGATATCAGGTGCTATTTGTATAGCTGAAAAGTTTTCATTGCTCTGATTACAAAATGATGCATATATTTCCATTTTAATTGAGATGTGATTTTGGCAGCCATTTTGGTTTTTTAAATTTCTATTTTCTCAGCATCACAAAAGACTACTTCATACATCAAACTATATGTTGCTTAATGCTCTAGGGCTGATACATTTGATATTATAATATACTTTGTACATACTTTGCATTGTTGCCCAAAATAAATTTCAGTGAGATACTATAGTGTAATTTTTTCAACGTAAACTTCTAAAAACCTTTGGGATAAATATTAGGCTTAATATTAGCTTCCTTAATTTAATCAAAAAGTTGGTTAAACAGTGTTGGTTCCAAGGGCACATTTATCCTATAGTTGGCATGAGTCATCTTGGCTTAGAATTGACCCTTGGTTTAGAGTCAATTCTAAGGTGTATCGCTTAGGTACAGATGGATTTGGATTGAGCAGGTCAAAACACATAAACACCCAACCAAGCAATTTCCCTCAAATAGCCTCAACTTGAGAAATTTCCTTGATTATATGGCCTATTTTTGACCTTTTAGCCTTGTTACTTAATCCTGGTAGAATTTGAAGTGGTACAAAGTTGCTATTAGGCTGGCAGCGTGTTGCTAGAATGTAAAATACATTTCTGTGTTTTTTCATTCATAAAATCGTTTTTCATTGCTGGTAATGTCTGTAGCCCATTAATTAGCTGCACATTCATTCTATTACTCAAGATTTTATAATAGTTCCTTATGGCCCTAGGTAGAATCTTTTTCAAGGTCTATCCTGGCTGATATCTAAAGAGCTACTTCAGAGTTGTTGTTTTTAAACTCTTTTCCTTTATAAAGTAGACTCCTGGTCCATATTACAAACTGTTTTGAAAATCCTACCAATTTCAATATATGAGTGATGGAAGAGCTGCTGTTTTACAAACAGAAGTCTAAAGGTCTCTTAGACACACAGAACTAGCCACACAGTGCTTTGGATTCAAGCCATCTGTGTACCTGGTGTCCCTGTCCCCATATTGGACAGTTATAAAAAGGAATTCTATTCCTGTTAGGATTAAAATGTTACCTTATCTTGCTTTTCAGTTGTTTATACATTGCTTAGAAAACCTAGAACACTCCAAGGGATATTTCATTTTGGTCTCTCCTCAAAATATGTTGTATATATATATATATATATAGCCCTTTCTTGAGACCTGGATTATTCAACTACTTCTTGACAAATACCAGTATCGAAGATCCACAACTTCCTAAGCAGTTTGTGGCACTAAGATATCTTGGAACGTCCTCAATACTATAGTTTAAGAACAACAGCATTGTATAAAATGTATTGACTTAAAACCTCAAAATATGCATGCAAAAGGGGCTAATGGTTTTAATTGTTCTGGCTCATACTGTTAGAAACTTCCTTAAACTGAAAGCTCAGTCAAGAGAGGCCAACAGAGGGCAAGAGTTACTTTTGGCCAGTAACTACATGCACAAAACTATATATATATATATATTTTTCTCTCAGCAAACACATCTCCTCGGCCAGTGTCTGGAATGGAGCGAGAACGGAAAGTGAGTATGCGATTGCATCGTGGGGCCCCAGTCAATATCTCCTCGTCTGATTTAACAGGCCGACAAGATACCTCGCGCATGTCAACCTCACAGGTACAAGCCAGTTCTGTTCGTTTTTTTAAAGAAATGGGGAATAGGAGGTTTCTTTGACATGATCCTCTAATATAGATATAATCTGCGTAGGAAAGTTCACCTCACAATTGCTTAGACATGCAGTTCTCTTATTTTATCTGAATCAGCGGAAGAATGAAGGCCCCCAGCTCTCTAATTTTGAGGCTTAAATGTGAAGGAGGGTGTCTTATAGGTTACTGAAATGTAGGGCTGGGTACCTCCCTTATTTAATGCCGTTTTTGGATGTTTGTGTATTCACAGGGTACAGACTTTTAACAGCCATGGAAATTTCAGTGACTTTTGCTATACTATGTGAATCATCAACTGACTTAAAGGTCACTTTTTTCTAACCACTGCAGATCTCGGAAGCCTTGTGCAAATGAATGAATACTAGTATTGGTTACATTTCATGGTGAAGAATGATCAATAAGTGCTCTCCTTTTATCCTTAGTGCAGACTCAGTTTGACTCAATGGACACTATCAACTGTAGCCTTAGTCATCCATCATTTGTTCTGCTGTGTCTAGTGGCAAAAATGTACCCGCTTGGAGATTCTGACATAGCTTTGGCTGTATTTCCAAATAAATTACTGTTTATGGGAAATAGTTCTGATATAAGAAACTGTAATCGTATCTGGAATAAGAGAAGTGTACTTAAAACTACTATAGCTCTGAATTTTTTATGCCTGATGAAAAGAGAGGTTGGAGAGGAATGAGTCTGTCGTCTCTGTCTTTCAGCCTTTGTATTTGTTAGGGATTATTCCTGCAACTTTGATTTTATTTTCTAGCACTTTTAGATACTTCAAACCTCTGAAGTTTGAAAAGTAAACGTGGTTTCCAAGCTAGCTTTGTCAAAAGTATGAAGCTAAACTAGATTGGCTGTTGTGAATGAATCTGTTCATGTCTGCAGTAACTAGGCTTCTTGATTTAGGACTGCTAATTGTAGGTTGTAACTTTTCCCTTGCAGCACACACAATTTTTTTTGGTAATGTATGTCAAATATTCAAAGCACTTCAGTTGAATGGCAGAATAGGTCACATAACAGGCTGTAAGGGTAAATGCTTATTGTATCAATAGGAGAATGTTTGGAAGATAAAATACATTCCTGCATGGTTGTGAAATGGGATGACAATTGCTACTATTTTGTTGGTCACTTTTTTGGTAGTGTTTCCAAGGAGAGAAGGAAAATATAGTCAGTCTGGTGCTTGAAGAGATGCTATTAATTTTGGTAGCAAGGGTTTTTACTTCATTATGAATTCCCCCATAAGGTATATGTGGCATGCAACCAAATCGAGCTGAGATCTCATACAGGTCCTCTGGTATGTTACAAAACTGGGCTTTATCTCATGCAAGTTACAGCAAGGAAACATGGACCCCAGGAAGCAGAGTCTATGTGTTACTTTCCCAGTCCAAAATAGTAGCAAAAAATAAACAAACGAAAACAGTTATGAATTTAAAGGCAATAACTTACTGTTTGAGACAGATCCATTATGTGTGTATGTATGTATGTATGTATGAATGAGATAGGTGGACAGAACATATGAACACGCGCTAACGTTTTGGGAAGGCCAGGTCAAGGAATTGGCTGTTTTCAGGTGTTGACAAATTGGTCTGTGACTCAAGGGACAAAAGACTCTACAGTTGAATAGGACATAAATGTGGATGTTACAGTTACAACAAATGTTTGGAGCATCACACATCAAAAATGAGCCAGTCAGGAATTCTAGATAGTCAGCAGGTGAAGAAAGGGACTTAAGAAAATTATAGTTTAGAAATGGAAAACTCTAAAAACCTGTGGGATGGGGGATGTTGAAGAGGTAATTATGGATGAAAGTGTATTCATATCTGGTATAAGGAAGGAAATTTGTTAATTACAGTTAACTTTGATTAACTGCTGCAGTTACAGTAAAGTGAGACTAATTCACATTTAAGGCTGCAGTCCTAAGAACTCGGAAGAAGATTTGTTGTACACAGTGGGACTTGCTTTTGAATAAACATGCTTAGCATTGCTCTTTAAGACTGCTTCCTTCTAAAAACAAATAAAGCTTTGTTTCTTGATGATGCCATATAAAAGCTTTTGTCTATGACCAGGGGGCACTGATGAAGATATGTACTTTGAATCTAGCTTAGAGTACTTGAACCACCAGTCTTCTAAGATATACTAAGTGGTCTCTGATACAAACAAAAACCTTTTAGGCAGACAGAGGCCCTTCATGTAGAAGAGCACGGCATTTCAGTTTCAGCACCATGGGGACATCAATTCTGTCACCCAACACAAACATTTGCAATAAAGTGCTAGAAGATACCATATCCTAAGGCTGCAGAGTGAAACATTCAGGTATTTAAGTGGCACGAATAATGTTTTTTCTGCAAGCCTTTACTCTGCACTTACTAGGCATTATATTGACGATAAAGACATGTGTATGCCATACTCCTGCTTCTCTTGACCATTTTCCATTGAGAACTCATTTCATGAGCAAATTAAATATTAGCCTTCTGAATATGTTTTAGAATTTCTTGTTCCCATTATCAATTTCCATGAAATAGGAAGTGAGGGAAAACATTTTCTTCATTCACTGTACACTGGCCAAATTTGGTAAGATGGTACTCCTCGGCCCCTAATCAAAGTCTTACATTGAATGCTGGGATGGAGCAAGGGAAGATGTTTCTATCTACAGTTTGAATGAGTATGTCCTATGGGTATATTAGGAGCTTGCTAATTTTGAAGAAATTAAACTTTGTGAGGTTTTGAGACTCTCTCTTTTATCCTTCTATCTGTAAAGCCAAGCTCCAGCAGACCTCGAAGGAAGAGGAAGAAAGTGCGTATTTTAACCACTTAAATTACCTGGAATAAAGCACTTTTAGACTCTGAGATGTAATTGCTTGCTTTCCTTTACGTTTGGGTCATTGAGGCCCAGCAGGCTGTGCTGTGTTGGATAGCTACAAATCTCATTATTTTGATCACTGAATTTAGAAAGCACTAAACTTCCAACCAGTCTTGCCTTAGAATCAGTATCAGTGTCTCTGAGTAGGATCTCATCGTACATGAACACTTGCACTGCATGCTTGCTAGGAGTAGAAAGCAAACAGTATTTGGGTTATTAGTCATTTTAAAATCTGATATGGAATATGAAGGTTCACTTGGCTACATTTAGTAGGTAAAATGTGGTGGAAGTTATTATGCACCTCAAAAAAGTTTGTCAAAGGATTTGAGGGCTTTTGAATGACTTGTACTTGAGTGAAGAGATTGAGGCCCCAAGATGGAAATAGCTATATTTCCAGGGATAGTATTCTTCATGTGCACAAAGGCTCAATTCTACCATCCTGACACAGCTCTGTGTATTGTTTTTCTGATAAAAGAATTTTAACATTGCAGCTTGGACCTCCCTTCTGCCCCATAATAGTGGTACCAGCTCATGAATTTAGTACAGATGGTAGTGAATCTTTTTTTTTAATGGTTGATTACTTGATTGATTAAAAGAAAAGTTGATTTAAGCCTTATAAATTGGTTGACTGGCATAATTTAAATCAATTCAGGCTTCAGTCCTGTACCCACTTACCAGGGAGTAACCCTTATTGAAATAAATGAGACTTACTTCTGAGTAGACAAGTACAGGATTGCGGCATTAAAGTGTTTCAGGCTGAGAAGATTGCATCTCTTTTTGTCCAGATGTGTTTGATTTTTGATTTCAGAGGGACAACCTCTCTCCAAAATGCATTTCAGGTGGTTAACCAACTTGTTAGTTGGTTTTGTGAAATAAATGGGTTACCTAATGGAAACCTGGATAATTAAAGCTTGAGAGTGCTAAATAGTGAAATTACAAGTTTATAAATATCAAACGGCTAACAACTGCATTCCTTGCCAGCTCTATTGCTGCTCTTGCCCCTCCTTGGACTTTCTGGCCCTAGGCGGTGCAAAAAGCAGATCCCGACTTATCTTCATGTATGTAAGAACTATTCAAGGTTTAAATTGCTAAAATCAAACCAAAAAGGATCCACCCTGTGTCTCTAGTAGTCCACGGCTTCGATCCTGTTTAATGCAGCGTGGATTATGTTCCATTCTTTTGTAGATTCACCCTATCTGCTACAAAATGGTTCATCTTAGTACAGTAGTCCCCTTGCAACTCCCTAATACTTCTCAGAGCCTGCTTTGTAGGAAAAATTCTGACAGAAACGTTATTTCTGTTTGAATAATGTGTAAACACATCTTCTAAAAAAATAAAGCACAGCTGCTTCAAAGAGCTATTTAATTTAAACAGCAATATATTGGCTGCATCAACACCTCACACTAAACCATGGTTTAGTACAATGTAAAGAACAAGTCCCCGTGAGCTTGGAACACTGCTCCCTGCTGCATGACTTGGGAGGACTTAGGAAGTTCTCTTTCGGTTTTGTTAACTGTCTGTTTGCTGCTGTAGCATTGCTGTGCTTTCATCACCAGAGAAACCGCACAATGCTTTGATGGCTACTTGTGTGGCCTTCTATGTGCCTATATACCCTTCCTGGTTTTGGTTTTAGTGTGGGGAAGGGACGACTGACAGCCACCACACTGTTGTGCTGTGTTTCAACACACCACACTGTTGTGCTGTGTACAGTGGCAGCCAACAAGGAAGGAAGATCAGCATTCAGGTCAACAACAAAATACAGATTGACCAGTTCTGGGAAGAACAGTATGTTACAAATGTATGGCTTCTACTTATCTGTGTGTGATGGCACACTGAAAAAATTAAAGTTCTCACTGTCTTGCTCCCTTTGAACATTTGGCCAAAGAATTCTAAAATCTCTTTGCTGTTGCTTTAAGAGTTCCTTCTTAAAACATTGCTTTAAGTGTTCATGATCCATTTTATGAGTGGAATGCAGCATGTTTGCTGTATTTATAGTATTCATAGTTGCTTACATCTCCGCTAGGAAATTTTAGTGCTTTTTTGGAATAATTTTCAAAAGTTTTAACCTAACCAAATTGGCCTCTTCCAGAGTGTGATTAAATTGTGTGAATTCCTATCCTGGCACCCCAGTTAATAATCTATCAGCATTAAATCCCAGTAATATCTTACAGTCAACATTAACTGTTTCCTTGGTGACCACTCTAGCAGGTACACCAGGGGATGGGGTGTAAGTGGAGCCTACGGGGAGCTGAGAATTTGAAGTTGCTGCAAAGAAAGAAGTGCAGAAGGAAGAGCAAATGAGACAAAAGGCAGAAGACAATGAAGAAAGAAGAGTTGATAAAGAGCAGAGAAGTGGATTTTAAAAGGACGTTTTACTTCTCAAATGTTTGAATTTTATTGTATAGTATTAAATAAAAGTGCTAAACTTCTAGGTCTTACACACTGGCCAGATTCTTGCTTTGGCCTCTGCTGGAATTCTTCCAATACAAATAATAGGTGACTGTGGAGTGGACCACATGAAATGATTCTACACTTACTTTTTCACCATGTAAGTGATCAAATGGGGAGTCCTTCAGGATTAGTGCTCTGCTTCATGTAGTTTGCTTCAGTCAGAGAGCCTTTAAGTAGTGTGGGTTTAGAGCCTTCCATATTGGTGGATAGAATGAAAGCCAGGTTGTAGACTGGAACTGCAGTCAGCAGTCTTTACCAGCTTGGATGGGATTGGGGTGCGTAGGTGGGTAAAGTTGGTCAGAGGCAAGGTTGGGTAAAGCAATTTCAGGAATCGAGCAGGGAGTATCAGGCAATTTAAAAAATGAATACACAAGGTAATATTTATTACCCGCCTCTCTTTGGATCGAGGCGGGGAACAACATTAAGTACAACAATACTATAAATCAAATGCATTGAACTGATTAAAAGAGCATATAGAACTTATACAATATTAAAATAGCAATCAGGACATCTTGATTGTCCGGTCTAGAAGTGCAAACACCTGATATATCTCTGCGTATTTTGCACAGCCTGGTGCAAAACCTTAATCTGCACCATTTCAGGCTATAATGACTAAATGCTCCACTGTACCCAAACCATTAGAGTTCCTTCACTAGAAAACTAAATATTGGGGGAAAGTGTTCTAGCATAGCCTTCTCCCTAAACTTCCTAGTTTTATATATGGAGGGTATTTTTTTCCTTGTATGAATGAGAATTTAGCCAGGTAAGCCTGTACCAGATGTTTTATGAGGTACAGAGTAGACACGAGTTTACTGACTCAGTGAGAAATAGGCATTGGAGGCTCTGTCTTTAAAGTGTTATAGTCCAAGAAGTGAACAATTCTGGTCAGTCGAAAGACTAATCTTAACACTTACTTGGGTTCGATTCCAACAAAGTATCACCAATCCATTATCTCAAGCTAGGTTCCCCAGAAGATGGTGGACTACAATTCCCATCATCCCCCACTGGCATGGCCAGTAGTGATGGGACTACATCTTGGGAGAAGCTGGTGATTGATGTTCAGAAATATTGTGTGTGATGGGACAGCAGGGACATTCTCAGTACACCTATAACAGTATTTCATACGTGCATGCACCTGATCTTCCCTTCAATGGATGGAATGGTCACAACCTAAGTGCACAGTTGTGTTTGTGTACACACCATAGCATAGCACATCACACGTTGTGTGTGTTAAGAACAAGGTACATGTCCTGATATCCATTGCTCTTGTGGAGGACTGGCAATTCTGATCCATAACCTCAGTATTGCGCTTTCTTAAATGCCTCAACTAACTTTATAGGCTCACTCAGTACTTGTAGTGCTACTATATGAAATTCTTCACTTAGCAGTTCCCTGTATCTTGCATTGTTTTGTACAAGTTGACCCATATTTAAATGATGCAGTATTTGATTTCCTGACTTTACTATAATTTTACTTCATGACAATTAAAAACACACACAATTTCTCCAATTAGAGATGTTCTGTTCTCTTTCTTAGGAATTATATTTTTCGGTTACCCAGAGAAAGGTGCAGTAGCTTCTGTTGGTAGGAGTAGTTTAAAAAAAATGATGCTGCACTTAATAATTATAATGATTATCAAGCGCAGCATCAATTTTCTATATATTTTATCTGATTAAAAAAAACTTATTGAGAATGTTGGTTTCTGGGCTCAGTTAGCTTCTGCATAGTGGGAAAGTGTTGGTCTGTCTTTCCTCTAGCAAAAAAGTCTTGAACTTTCATTTCTAGATGCCTAAACTATGCAAAATCAAAAATCTATACAACTTTGCTGAACTTAGCATTTCCTGCTGCATGCTGGGGGCGTTAAGACATAAACACTGCACATTTTGTTCCAGTGGGGCAGTGATTAGTACTCTTAAGAGAAGAGGATGTTTTTTGCTTAGTTAAGTTCCACCTGCTGCTAAGAAGGGGTGTTGAGGTTTGTATATGTGTGACCATGCATTGTCTGCTGCAGTGTGCCTAAAAGAAAGAAGGCATTGAGAATGAATGTGTGGCAGGGGTGGATAATTATCCTTACTCAGCCAGACTGGATGAAGAAACATAGTATTTATTAGCATTAAAATTTATATCCTTCATCAAAACCTATTTCATTGGGAGAGTATGAGATTCTTTTGAATAACCAGCAATACACAGAAAGATGTGTTGAATCTTTTGGATTTACCAATGATAAGGAATGCCAACAGGCACACAACTGCGTGTCAATTTTAACAATTAAATCAGACAACAATAGTATCAAGAGTCAAAATAATGACTATTTTTTGTAGTTGTATCAATTTTAAACAGTTCAATCAAGCAAAGATTGTACCAAGAGTCAGAATAATGACTTCTAAACCATTATATGGATGACAAAAACGTAAGGCAAATGGTGCTTTTTTGATATCTTAATAAAGTTATAACAACAGACTGAATTATTTATATTAACAGGAATCCGGTTATGTGTCCCGTTTCGTCTTATTTCAAACTTCCTCAGATGTATAGTCTTTAAAGTCTGTAAATAATTAAAAATTACTTGAGTAAATAAGCTTACTGGGTGACAAAATTAACTTTCAGAAAAAACGTTCAGATTCCATATGTGGATTACACAGAGATAAAGCGCTCACCGCCACATACGATCAAAAGCCAGGGGGTGTAGACAGAAAATAGTAATTCCAAAATTACTTCCAGTTTACAGGCAGAGCCCTTTGAGGGAATTTTTTTCTGCATGATAAAAAGAATTCTTTAGCTGTCTAGTAAATTTATAGAGACCAGCTACAGAGGAGAGTTTAAAACATCACACCTTTTGCCCCGGCTGAGAATGCATTAGCTTCAAAACAGCAAAAAAACCAACAACAACACCAGTCCATCAGGTGATCTCGCTCAGGCTTGTTCATTAGTATTATATATATGAGGCTTAAAGGTACAGCAATATAGCCATTCCTCATGCTGATTGGCAAGCAAATATGGCCTTATTAATGCAGATAGATACACAATCAAGCAAATATGGCCTTATTAATGCAGATTGATACACAAGAAATTTCCAAGGAAGGATGATAATTCTAAGCTGACATTTAAACTATGTGGATGTACTGAATTAAGTTTAAAAATCCAGCTTTTTTTCTTAAAAGAATGTTGTCATGGTTATTCCAATTATACTTGTGGGGATATATTCTTTCTATAACAAGGAACCAGAAATTACCACGTCTATGAGCCTTTTCAATGAACTGTTGAACCAGTGGGGCATCTGCTATTCGATGTTTTAATTTGGAGCGGTGTTCCAAAGTGCGTGTTCTGCCAATGTAAAGAAGTCCACAAGGACAGATAATTATGTAGATAACTCATTTGGTTGCGCAGTTTGAAAAGTGATGCAAGCCCAGAGAGTTTCGGCTATTGGGCGGTATAAAAATGTAAGAAAGAAAGAGAAAGAAAGAAAGAAAGCCGTTGGTCTCTGAGGTATTCAAATATCTTAGTTTGTAGGGTTAGGGTGCAGACTGAGCATCCCCCACATTTGAAATGACCCTAAACTGCACTGGCTGTAACGTTGGGTGGATCAATGTCGGAGTGAACCAGCAAGTCTCACAGATTACTTGTGCGTTTTAATCCAATTTGAGGTGCAACACCACACCCCGGTAAATCCCCCACAATGTGCCAGTGTTTATTTATTATCTTCATAATTGCATGTGCCAAATAAGTAAGTAAGAGAGCATGGTGTCATCAACAATGCCGAGAGGAGAGCACCTTTGGTTCCACTGTTGATGTTACAGAATCAGGAGCCCAATCCTGCAAATAGGATTACATGCCTGTTGGCATTCCTTATCATTGGTTATCCACTGCAGCCTTCATGTGTTTTGAATCTTTTGGATTGCCAAGTGTGCAGGGATGATTTAGGGTGTGTCTGTGTGTGCATGTGCGCACACACAGTCTTGGACAATAGAGAGGTATAAAGTGGTTGCTACTTTAGTGAATGTGTGAGGCATGTCCATGAAAGCTTATGCCAAAGTAAATGTCTTAGTCTTTAAGGTGCTGCAAGACTCTTTGTTACTTTGTGAAGAGTTTGATCTTCAAGGTTGTCTCTGTATTTGTGAATTGTAACCAGAGAGCTCCAGATTGAGCTGGCACACGATTTAGTGCATGTGAGAGATGAGGATTTTCTTCAGTTATAAAGAGGTTAAAATCTCTGCAAGATAGTCACTGTGACAAAGGAAAATGTTTTTTTGAATCAGTGGCCAGGGCTGGCAATAAACAGTTAAAGTGATCCTTCTGTGCTGAGTCACTGGAACAAAAAGCACTTCCAAAATACTGTTGTTTGCCACCTGTTGCTAAAGCAGACTTTCTTCATACATCAGTTGTCAAAACACATTCCATCAAGCTGTGAGGTTCTCAACTTTGGGGGTGGGACAGGGAGCTTCTAATCAGTGGACCAGTGTCTGTGAGACGTCTGAAATAAGCACTGTTCCAAATTAAGAGCACCTCCAGATAGAATCTTAGTTTGAAATTATATATTGGGCAGTGGAATTGTTACAAATGGCTGTCTTTTCCCCCCCACCTCAGAATAGCATTCCCTTTGAACACCATGGCAAGTAGCTGCTCGTCTCCTCGTTGGAAAGCAGCACTGGGTGAGTCGTTCTCGCTAGACACCAGCTTGGTGGGGTGGGGACTTCAAATTGGGGAGGGGGCTTTTCATGTTAATTCTGCACTTTACTTCCTTCTGCCTTGCAGATGACATAGCATTAGGTGTGTTTCAAATTATTATTTTTAAAAAAACCTTCCTGAAAGCTTTCGGTACTTCACTAGGACAGCTCCACCTGTGTGTTCATAAGAGAAACCAGGTGGTGTGTATTCTCGCCAAAATGCAGGGCAACCTAGTGTGGTAATGGAACAGTTGGGGTGCTTCATGTGGCATTTTTTCTTGCACAGAGATGATCTCCATGTAAGAAAGAATGTGCATTGTTTTGCCATGAGTCTGTTTTGTTGCAAATACATAGATTGAGAAGCCCGTGTAGGAAAAATGTCAAGCCTGAAAAGGGACCGAAAGTTCTACTTACTTCACAAGATTACTACATGTTTGTTACTCACAGGTTACTAGGATTGCAAGGAACGTTGTTGCAGAATTTGAACATTAAATAGCATGCCTCCAAGCACTTCAAGCAAGTCCATTTTTGTGAGGGAGAACATAAATTAAAAAGTGTTTGCTATCACACACAGAAAATCATCACATCTTATGCAATAATCAGAGCAGCCATTCTCTTACAGCTATAAACCTTGAAATAGCTTATTACTGAAAAAGGCAATATAACAATCATCCGCGAGTTCCAGCACTGTGAAAAGTTACCCTAGGATAGTCTTTACTACCTAATTTTAGGTATGATTACCTCTTGGCATGAGTAGAACAGAACATTAATGCAGCCTTTTATTCTTTTCCCTTTCTCACAAGCAGCCAAAGATTAAAAAAACATTTTCAAAACTGATAATGAAGCTGGACTCTTTACAGGAGACTCCTAAACACCTATGTTGATAGAAGATGAATGAATGCCTGTGATAGCAACAGTTCTAAAGCTTATCGGTTGATCTTTCTTTTTGACGTGACAGTAGATAGGGCTTCACTAGAGCAAAACGAATTGTGTGCGAGTAATCTGTAGCTTGTTTTAGAAGCTGTTCCTTTTGCTTTTTCAGTCGGATTGAGAAATCTTGTTGCTTAGGTTCTGTTCCTGGTTGCTCTCCCATCTCCTTGCCATTGATAAAGCTCCATATTACACTAATCTCTCCTATTGGTGTATTATTTCTCTTCTCCCTGCTGCTTTTGTGTTTGTCTGACTCCACAGCCCTTTACTTTGTTAATTACATTAGCAAACTGATTATCCATATGGGCCAGATCATCTGGATAATCCAGCTGTTCAGAATGTCAGGATTCTCTTCCAAACTAACTTGAATGCAGAGTTCACACTGGGCTGTGCTAAGTGGATGCTTCCCTGTATTTGTCTGAGAAGAACACCCTAATAACAAAGACAGGACCACAACAAAGATGTAAGCTCTGGAGAAAATGAAGACAGGGATGGGATATGCTGCATGCAGTTGGTGGATTGCCTAGTAGTCATTCAGCCAACTGACTTTCAGCTAGCTACTCCTACATGTCTTTTCAGTGGGCATCAAATAAAAATTGTGGGGATGACAAAGATCAACATTTGAATAATTGAGGTGGGTAATAGTCAAAGCTGTCTATAAATTGCAACTAGAAGAGTTGAGCTGTCTGCCTTTAAGCACAATTGGGGAGAACTGCAGGATCCAGTCCACTATCAAAGTCCTTGTCTGTAATAATTAACCTCTTGCTGCATGTCAAAACATACTTGCTACTGCCATTTGACTTAAGACCAAGTCCCTGTGAACTGTGCATCTAAAGGACAGTCCCATATGCCCATGTGGAATTGAAAAATGTAAGCAAGCTATTTGTCATTTCAAATATTGCACAAATATGACTAGCATAACTTTAGCTGCTATGGTCTTGCCTCACTACAGAGTTGGGACTGCTTTAGAAAGGATTGAACTAGGTGGGACGGATGCTTTGAAACTCTTTTCCCCACCCTCAGCTTTGGGCCAGCTGCCCTCCAAATACTCCCAGGTTGGGCAAATGTTTGTCCCCTAGCTACCAAAGCTTTATTTTGTAATTGTAAACAAGGGGACGTCTTTTGTGAACAGTGAAGTGCATTGCACTTCTTCACAGTTATTTATTAAAAATGGTGAATAGTGGTTTTCCATCTCATACATATATTTTAAGAGAGGAGGTGGGGCAAGTTTTAGTCTGGTTCATATGAAGCAAACCTCAGCTTTCATCTTGAACAGAGATGGAGGACCTTCACAGAATTTATTGATGGCTTGGTGGCACATAATCTATGTGTTGGATACATTGGGAATGCAATGTAGCCTTGTAACAGAGGAAGGCAGTTACTCCAAAATTGTTTCTACACTCAACTGTTCATTTTGCCTAAGACTCAAGAAGGCTACGACTATTTGATCATAGAGACCATCTAATTCTTGTTGCTTTCATCATCTTAGTAGGAATTGACAACTACCAGTGCCAGATTTGGCACAAATTTCTGATTGCAGAGTTCACTGGGCCTTGCTTAACACTGCATTTGCTATGGAAAGGATATTGTAGAACATATTCAAAACTGTATTGCTGCTAAAGACAATGATCTTTTAGGTAACACTTGCATTTCTCACCTTGCCTCTTGATTTGAGTTTCATTACTGATTCAAAAGGTCACCCGAGTCATCAGTCTATTCTTTTTTGCCCAGCATGTGCTTTTTTCTGTCATTCTTCATACTATTTCTCCTTGCTCATGAGGTGCCTTTGTTGCCTTAATTTTAACGCAGGAGGGAAATGCCATGGGTGCTACAGGTGGGTCCAACGTTGTTTCTGGTGGAACATCGATTTGTGCATTCTGACTTCATCCTTCTGAAATGGATGCATCTGCTCAATTGTATTTATGGGAAATGGCTGAGACAACTTTAATGGATCCATTTTATGCAGTTTCAGTAGGCGTGGGCTGTTATTGACACACTGTCCTTGGCTTCAATAGATTCCTGCTCTGGCGACGACCAGCGTTCTCCAGTCTGCTGTGCATCGGTGAAATGTTGCCATTGAGAGGCAGATAATGCATGGCTGCTCTCCTATGTTACCAATGGCTTTTACTAGCAAAAGTACCCCAAACTAGAGCAGAAGAAAATATTACAACTGGAGCTCTCCTTGCCACTTACTAAAGATACTCGCAGGAACATGGACAGAATCCAGCAGCTGCCACTACAAGAGGCTTTGGCCAGAAACCTGATAACCTTATGTGAACTCTAGCAACAGGGCTGGAAAAGGAAGAGACGGTTTACAGCATTAACCGCCTGTTATTTAATAGCCATTTCAGTTCTCCCTCCACAGGCGGCAGCCTTTACCCCCTTTTTATTGTTCTACTGTAACTATAAATCTTTTACTTGGTTTAAGAAAGTTTTGTATTCATTTTGCTAAGATTATTGGCTTAACTCTTTCTGTAAAGAACTGTCTCGCTTTTGTCTGATTTGAAACCTATGTAGAAATGTGAACAATCCTGAAACTTAAAACAAAACAAAAAAGACTTGAAACTTCTTGTAAACTTAAGTCAGGCAGGGAATGTGTAAATGAATTAGAACAGTCTGCTTTTATTTTACACTGTTTACTTTTGTATGGTCCCATTCTACAGAGGAGGAGAAGAGGTATTCTCAAAGGTTTTTTTTTTAACCATTTTATTTTGCGTTTGGCTGTCCTGTTCTTCCAGGTTTTTTTTAAATAAAAGTTCCATGCAGTACAGAAACATATATATTTTTAAAATGTTTATTCGTCTCTAGTACTGTCCAATAAAGAGCAGAATATACTTTGAAGAAAAATAACCTTACCCAGTAGAGGTGATAAGAATTACTTGGTAAACTGAAGAACAAAAGTCAAAGTTCTAAATAAAAGCTATTCAGGAAGGTTTTAATATTGAATGTACAATATATGTTCTCCTTTATTCACAGAAGATAACTTCATGTGAGAGGTTCCACCGTTTCTGCTTGGTTTTTCGTACAGATGCCAATAAAATCTGAACGTTGCCACTGCAGTGTGAGCAGTGTTGTAGTAGGTGTGCTCCTCTTGAGTACACAGAGAACAGCAAGTGCTTACAGCCTGCTGCATTATGCCAAGGCTCAGAGTTATAATAAACAAAATGTTCCTGCTGCAAGATGCCAAGACTTGAGAATATTCAAGCTTCTTGAATTCTTTAATATTTAAGTGTGCAAGTCTGGAACAGCTGGCCCTCAGCTGAAGATATATACTTATATAATGGCCAAAACACTTACCTTAGCAAATGAGTGTGCCAGCTATAAAATATGGAAGAATCTTTGTTTTCATGAGCAATATATTTATCCCTTTGTAATCTGGGAAAGTAGAAGGCATGTGAGTCATACCAAATACCACTCAAAGAAACAGCAGCCCCATTTGGGGAATGAAGATGCAATACCTAGATGTGTTGTGTTACTACTTTTTAATCAACAAATGTGAGATTCTTGCCTCCTTGGAAGCTTGGTGGCTAATACAACTCCATGATTTTTTTCTGTTTATTTGCAAGCATTTTTTATTATTCCAACGCTTTGCTGTTTCCTTTTTAGTTTTGTGGATTTAAGGATATGAACGATCTTGTCACTTTTCTTTAGCTACTTTAGACCACTAACCAAGTGCTTATTTGTATGTTCAAGGTCTGATTTGATGCAACCTACGATTGGGGAAGTGCAATGGGAATGTTTTTAATGTTGGTCCATGGAGAATTTTTTGAATAACTGTATCACTTGGTTACTGTAGATGTTGGTTCTTCGGGCATGTGCACTTCCATTTGTACAGTTCTACACTTCAGTGTGCTTTCTTTGTAAATACTTGTGGTCAATGATGTAATGTTAGAGACTTATAAAGGCAGCCTCTTCTTCTCTATATATATCTGGAACCTTCAATTGCTGTACTATACTTAAAAAGTTGACTGATGCAAATTTCTCAACTTGTACTTGGTTGTGGGCAGCCCTTGCCCTTCCATTATAGTTGAATCCCGCCATCACCTACTGAAAATATAGTTAGAATGTCTCTATAAACCTGTGTACTGGTAACAAATATCTCGAAACACCTCATTTGTATTACCACTGTATTTGTGTACTTTAATAATTGTGTAAATAAATTCATAAGAACTTCTAAATTTTGTTTTGCCCTGTGGACATATTTGCATATCTAATGGGTTTCTGCATATAAAGCAGACCAGCTACTAAATATTAAAGGCAAGATGGTTTGTCTTGACTTCTAAAAATTCTGGTCCAGAGTTAATGTGACGCTTTTTGGTCGATTTTTCTTGTTCAGTTTGTAACAAGACTCTTTCCCTGTCCCCTCCTTTTTGTGTACTTGTGTATTCAGCAACCAAGATTATATCTAGATGAGATAGCAGCTGTGAAGACAGGATTGTTCATTCTATTGAGATAGTAGTGATGCTGATTGGGTTTATAGTAACTGAAACTGGATGGAGTTGTTCTGAAAATAGGTTCTGAGTATGTGGTGGGAGAAAATAGGAAGTTGAAAAAGAGGGGAAATGGGGAAGGGTTGTCATAGAAGGTGTAGGAGACAATTGAAAAAAATGTTACAGTGCACTTATACTGTTGCAGCACAGGATAATATGTATTTTGTAGATCTGAGTCTCTTTCACTATACTTTTCATAATTTCTGATGCCAAAGAATTCAGTAGCAAAAATGCTGTTAATCACTGAGTTGAAAGTATAAGCTTAGGAAACTTGCTGCTGTAAATTTGGTCCTTTTTAACCTGCCTAAACCAAGGTAGTGCAAAACGGAAATAATTCTTACCATTAGTAGACTTGACTCTGAAGCTTGGCCTTCACTGATTAACATGTTGGTCAGAAGCTATATATGCATGCACTTAAGTTAATATTTTATAATCCACCCAGAGATCATTGGTTATAGAGCAGGTTAAAAATAAACTTTAAAAAAAACACAAACCTTACTGAGGAACACTATCTCAATTAAAATTGGAGGCTCACTTTGCTCATGCATCTGTTAATTTTCACATGTGTAAGAAAAAACTCTTAGAAGACACCCATCCCTTGCGTTTTTGTGTGTGCCACTGTTCTGAACGTTCCTTCTCTGGTGGAATGTTTATTCTGTGTGGAAAAGGTTATTTCTGTTCAGTTTAATCAGCTGCAGAAATGTAGCAGAATGGCTTTCCACCTACAGATGTTGACTGGAAGGCAAGACCCAGAGTAGTGAACACTTGTAGAGATCCATGAGGCAGATGCCTTTGGGGGCTGTAACAATCCCCCCCCCAAAAAAAAAATCTGCAGGAAATTTTGCAGATAACTTTTAACCCAAAGTCTGTGGGGTTATTGCCTTTCAAACAAATGCCGAGATTATATAGTCCCCAAATCAGCTGCCATGAAATTCATTTTTCCCAATTTAACTTGTGGCCTGAAAGAAAAGATGCCAAACCTTGGAAGATGTCCATAATGTCATTTTACCTGATATTTACATGCTCAATTTCTTTTGTGAATACTTGGGCGGAATCCAGCGTGGTTATTATTATTATTATTATTATTATTATTTATTTATTTATTTATTTATATAGCACCATCAATGTACATGGTGCTGTACAGAGTAAAACGTCCCACCGATTGCATTGCACAAACAACCCCACTGCTTATGCAACAGTGCTTTAGCACTCCAGGGCAACCTAAATTAGCAGGAATGGTCATTTTTGGAAAGAAACACGTCGGTGGACCTTCCAGAAATTAGTGTTTCTGCTTGTTTCAGAGCTTCTTCTAGAAAACACTCAGCCCTTGGGCTGAAAAATGTTCCCTAATCCTGGGTTAGAGGCTTGGATGAGGGGGCCGTAGTCTATGGTTCAGTTACCAATAGATAATCTAAATTAACTTGGGCAACTTGCAATCTGATCTTCATCTGTAAAATGGGAATTGTGACTTATCCCATTTATTACATTTTTATCCTGTCCTTTTGTGGGGGAAAGAGCTGTTGTGAGGGTGCAGCTTATTCCCTTGTGCCCTCTTAACACTGCTAAGCTCTGATGCTGTCCAATTGGCCTCCACAAAGCTTACTCACCATTGTTGGGGTATGACCAAGAGGAAAACACCACTGTTCCCTCATAATAAAGGGCTTGTTCTTGTGGATATTTCACCTTCTGTTGTGGCTTTAATCACTATTACTTTCAACAGAGTTACAGCTAAAAGACAGTAGGGATGCTCAAAATCCATCTTACTCAACACCATCCTGTGAAGTTTTGCTCTATAAATGAATCCCGGTCACCAGTACCTAGCTAGTTGGAAATGCAATTCTGGCTGTATTTAAAGTTTAGTGTGTGCGCGCGCACACACACACACACACACACACACACACACACACACACACGTCTCTTCAAAACATGCATGCTTAAACAAGCCACACACAAACACCACCACCACCTTTTGATTGAGATTGCTTGAGTTCCAAGTTATTTTGCTTGAGGTTTAATGTGTGTGTTCTTTCCTAATTTAGGTTGTACAAAAGCTATCGCCATCTGGCCTCCATCTAATTCACACTCATTCAATATTCAGCCATCACACAGCAAAGTCTGCCTGTTATTTTGTCCTAATTGTATTCTACCATATGGTCAGCTGCTCAAAATAAACAAAAACAAAGAAAAATCTAGATTTAACCTAGATCTGAGATACAATAATCCGAAGGATCTTAATTCTACAACATAAACTAAGTTGTAGACTTTTCATGCAGTACATTACACATATTGGAATAGATTGTTTTGCAACTAAATATGTTTGATAGTTAAAGACATTGGCCCTTTCTAAATGTCTTTCAAGAAGTGTGCCTGCTGTATTTTATTTTATTTTTACTTCAATGATTCACTTATATATGTTTATCTTTAGAATTGTGATCCCTATACCAGCTCTTGAAGAAATGTGGTCACATTACAGTATCCTGTTGTTGATGCATAGGTCCAACTGGCTTCCACTGAGTTTGTTTGTCAACATAGATTTTGAATTAACAGAGCTAAAAGCCTTCCAGGAACTCGTGTCTGTTCTGGTGACAGGTGATTTTAAATGGCATGTTTACACCTCTGTTCTGCTTGTGCTATGTGTGAATATTTAGTAATGCAGGAGAGCCATTTAAAACAACAATAGGGATTCTCCATTACCACATACTGTATTGTATAAAGCATGCCTAAATGGAGCATTGTTATGAAAAGAAGAAAATGCTGCTGATGATATCCTACGTCTTCTCTAAGCCATTATGGTGGAGGTTTTGATGATGCCTGGAGCAATTCTTTCTGCTGAAATAGGATTTTCATATCAGTAAAATAAATGGTTTGGCCCAAATCAGTCTTTGTGAACTTTTCTGTTTTTATGTCAACAGTTCAATCTAGCAATGATGCAGGTGATCTAATAAAGATTTCACTTTTTAAAAAAAATTATAACTAGTTGCTGCTCAGGCCTGCAGCACTGAGACAAATGGGGTTACCCTTTTCCCCTGATTTAAATCCTCCCCCAGTAGCTACTTGACCTGCAGAAGGAAACATATGTACCATATAATTTCTGCACTTTCTCAGAAGCAATGTCATCTATTTTTGTTTCAGTTTTCAAAACATAGCATAGATACAAATTATGCTCTGGCTTGGCCCCAGAATAAAATGAAAGGAGCAGAAGAGCAGCTGCTATATATTATGATTCCTAATGCAACAATACTGACAACAGAATAAATAACTTTATTCACTATGGTTGAAAGAGTTCACTAGAAAAGCATAAATCCAAATTACATTGACAACCACATATTACATTAAAGTGCATTTACATGAAAACAGGGACAGAAGTGACTCCATTTGCCTCAAACCTGCCACAAGCATGCACTCGTACACAGCAATACATTGATGCACACGCGCACACTCTCACTTCTCAATGACAATTTAAATACAGATTCTGCACATAATAATAAACGTAGCACACAAGAGCTTTGTTCTCTTGGAAACCCTCCGTCCCCACTGCCTTACAGTCCTTGACGGCAGCATCAGCTGCGCTTTGAGAAATAAAGAAGGCAAATGTTAAAAGTGTGTCACGTGGTGATAATGGTTGAAGGGGACTTGTTTTTGTTAAAGAGGGAAAAGAATTGCATAGACTCTGGATAGAATAGCATAGAAGGGAATTGATGTGAGTGATTGGGAACTACCAGAATGAATGGGTCCTAAATGTGTTGGAATCCCCCACCACCATACCCCTGGTTAAATTGCTAGCAGCAACTGTGTTGAGGGGAAAGAAGGCTTCTGATCACTCTTTAAATGTCTGTTGCATCATTTCATTATATTTGGTTCAACTGCTTTTCGTTCATGCTGCGACTGGATAAAAATATAGATATATATATATATTAAAAGATAACAAAAATAATTATTTTGGTTTATGTCGTAGAGAACCCATGTTGGTTCTTTGCCTACTATGGAAAATCCAACGCCCAATTCCAGTGATTTGAGCATTATTAGCCACACGCCATTTCCCCTGCACAGTGTCTCTTCCCAATTCATCTCAGAGGAGAATGCAGAACTATGCAGTATTCCCTTTACATGGGTGGACTGGCTGCATCCTTTCAAATGAATGGGAACCTTAGTCCATGCAAAAGATGTGCGTGTACACTTGTGCATGTACAGGTTTCTGGATCAAGGAGTATGTGTGTAAGCTGCTGCAGCTCATTTTCATTTGTGGATGCATATGCATTGTACTGCATTAACACCTGTGCTCACATAGTGCTCACACATACATATTTACATACATTTCTTATATAAAAAATGCCAAAGGGGACAAGAGAAAAGAATAATCAAATATAGAACACACAACCATCATTTGGCAGTGTGCAAGTTATAGTAGGTATATAATAAAAAAAACATTGAAATTTCCTGTACTTAACCATACCTAAAGGTAAGGTTCTTTTATTCCTTATGGTTACCAAAGAAACCTGTGAAGATATTTTCAATTGTCCATTATGCATAGGGTTTTTTTTCTGGCAGTAATTTCTAATACCCAGATTTTGGCCCAAGAGAAGGGATATAAAGGTGAATGGATATAGTCAGCTTTTTTTTTTTTTTTTGGACAAAAAAGCTGTAAGCTGTGTTCTGTCTTGCAAAGAAATTTGTGAAGCTGAAATGCAATGCATTTCCTGTCTCATTCAAAGAAATTGTCCCTGTAAAAGGTATCCCCTTCCTTCTTTTGTGTCTATGATCTCTGAGAGACTGCTGAACAAGCTAGTGAAATTTGTGTCCCTAAGAAATTACAACTGTTGGAAACTTTGGACTGAAGGGGATAATGGGAGCAAGATTTCTGTAGCATTTGTAGCTGTTCAAAATGACAATTTTGGTAAATGGTTGGTAAGTATGAACAACTTCAGTATTGATTCATCTTCCCATTTCCAGCCTCCCTTCTTTGTGTGTTTGTGTGTTCCTTTCTCTTATTTTCTAATTGTGAAGTAGGCCATGATCCAAAGAGCTTCTGAGCTCCATTTCTGAGTCTTTGAAAAATCATTTTTATCTCAATAGCAGTCCTGCTCACCTTTTGACATGCAGCTTTTGAAACATGAAGAGTGGGAAAGTAGTTAATGTTTTGCTTTTTGCTTCTTCCTGTACACCATATTAGCAAAACCAGCATATTGCTTTCCAGGACTGAAAAGACCATTTCACTTTCAGATCTAATAATGCAGTGTCTAATATTTGCTGAGGGCATGTCGCCTTTTTTCCTCTTTCTTTTTTTGCTGTCAGTATAATTCAAAAGCAGATGTATAGCCTTGATAAGCTCTATGGTTACCCACAGGAGTCAGTGTAATGGAGCACATATTGTGTCACAGACTTAAAACCAAGACAAACAACAGGCATTGCCAGATCAGGAAGAGGACAAGAAGCCTGTACGATGTTACCAGTGCACTGGGTTTTCTGATCAGCCAATGAGCAGATTTCCAGGAAAACACCATTTTAGAAAAATATTGAAAAATCTAATCCCTACCGTTAAATATCCTTTTAATTCAATTAACTTGGATGTGGGTACCAAACATTCCATTCTCACTAAATCAGTGGTTATTGAACACTTTATTAAGGAATCTACCAACACGTTTTTGTCTATACATGCACACACTACCTGCCCAGTTACTTCTGTGTTGGGACCTTCTCTGGACTGATGGACTCAAATTTCTGGGCAAAGGGGCCTTATTTTTCTTTTCTGACCAGCTTCTGCAAAGACCTTATCATTCTCCCTAGCAATTCTTACATATGTATGGTGCAGGGCAGGCATGAGATGAGCAACCTGTGGCCATCCAGATGTTGCTGGACTCTCTCCTGTCATCTCTTCCCATTCTGGAGGGCCAGAACATCAAGGTGCTTTTGACATGTCATCCTTACCTGTGTTCAGAGCCTGTGGATCTAAACCATAGTAGGGAACTTCTATTTGGCATAGACTATAAAGTCCTCTGAAAATAGGGACCAGTGCTTGACTCAAGGTTATAACCAAAGTAAACTCTCTAAACTTCTTTTATGTAGATAAGGGTTTTTCATTCAGGACTAGCAACCCTGAGACACATCTACCTTTTGAAAGAATCTTAAACACCTGTGGTTGTTAAGCAAAGATCATCCATTTACTATCCTCATTATGAGAAAATGGCAATCAATGTGTATTTGGTTATATTGTGAATCCCAGGACTGCTTCCACCATTGGACAGTCTGATGGGAAGGACTGAGTGCAGTCTATTTTCTCCAGTACCGTGCTTTCGACTGACCCCCCCGTGGCATCCCAACTGACAAATGCAACATTGCAGGATCAACTATACTTCTGCTCTCAAATGTTCCATTTTGCCATCTGGTTGCCCAGACATCACTTAAATAGTTACTGTGAGTCCCAGAAGGCCAGTTGCAGCACCAGAGGTTTCATTCTGAAGACTATGGGTGGCAGAAGGCAAACCTGCCTCCTTCACCCTAACTTCTTCCTTTTAAGTCCCATCCTTTTTTGTAACTGCCGACGACTCCATGAATGTCTCACAATTGAATAATGGGAGCAATACACCATTTTACCAAAATTTATTAGTTAGCACCTTTTAATCATTTTTAATCCTGACTACATAAACCATATGGTCTTACCCTCCTCAGTTTAATCTGGAGCCCACAAATGTTGGAGACTCACTTCTAGAAATTAGTATCCACCCTTTCTCTTTTCTTTTTTTCTATTTCTTTTTCTTTCTTTTTTTGGTAATGGCTTCCTGTGCGAAAGAATGATTTGTAATTCATTGATGTTCTGAAGGGAGGGTATTTAAAGCTGAGGCAGCGTACAGGGGTATCCTGCTTGCTCTGTTGGCCTGTTAGAACTAAACACAACAACTTCCATTTTGTTTTTTCACCATGTGGGAACAGTCAGTATGAGGGTTCCCAAGAAGCATTGCAGTGCCCTTCTTGGTACATGTATAATATTTCCTGTAAAAAGGACAATTAAAACGAAACAAAAACAAAAAACCATCCCAAATCATAAAAATACATTGACAAAAAAAAGTCTAGAAAATTGTACATGTTATCAAAATTAAATTAGGGCTGAGCCAACTGATCTAAAAAGATTTGGAAATGGGTAGGTTTTAAAACCTACTAGAAACGACCAAGTCCCTGAGATTTCTCCTTGCTAAGCCATTCCTCCTAAAGCAGACACAGACGTGGAAGTTACATTGAGGTGCACCACACACACACAAACAGATGGATATTTCATCTGTATTACAGGAAAATATACTTCCTTTCTAATTAAAATATTTTCATCCAAGTGAGCATTTTCTGGTGATGCATAGTGGGACCTCTACATGTGTTTAGAAGGCCATTTGCTTAGCTTACAGTTATGCCCAAGCAGTTTAATTTGAAGATCAATCCCATTTTAAGCAGGGGAGAAAGGTTTTCTAACAAGCCATCTTCCAGAGTGATTTCATGAGCTGGTTGGCCTCTAGTTCTCAACCAAGATGGCCCAGCCCTAAGCTAGTTCTATTTCTAAAATAAATAAAGAGTGTTGAAATCATCTGAATCTCTCCCTAAATACCTGGCATTCGTCCTTGTCACACTCACACACACGTTTCAGGGTTAGTTACAACTTCCCCGTTTTTTTCATCTTTCAGAAAGTGTTCCACTTCAATAGAGTCCACCTTGGAGCCTCCAGGTTGTTTGTTTAACTCCTCTCTTTCGGATGGATCTTCTTTTGTGTGTGCATGCGCTGGTTTTTTCATGCAGAAGGCATTCCCTACAACCAGCACCACAGATGAGATAACAACTTCAACGCCAGCCATAATAAAAACAAACATGTATTTGTGTGTTGCATCCAAGAGTTTGCCTGGAAGAGAAAATTTAACAACCTAGTCAGATATTTTTGTAAAAAAATTCTATTAGTGTAAAAAGACATGTTCAACAAATTTAGAAGCAAACTTCCAGGTGAATATTTCCCCCCAAAAGCCTGCCAGAGACCTACAGTATATATCTTTAGTGAAAGACTTTTCCTTATAAAAATGGATTGGGGTGGGGGGGATGATTAAAAAAAAAAAGTGGTGACTTTGGATCTGGATTTTTTACGTGTATCTTTAGGATCTTTAGATTTTTAACTAACGTCTTCTATTTTATATTTGATTATGTTAGCCTGCTAGTTTCAGCTGAGAGAAGAAAAAGGCAAAAGCATTAAAACAAATAACGTCAATTTGTTAACTAAATCTTTGAAAACACTTGAAACTATTTCCTGATATATTTAATACAAAGCAGAATATCCCAGAAAAAGACACAAATCAGAGTTCCAAATACAGATATGTGGCAACACTGGGGAAATTCAGGCATCTCTATGATTTAGATCTCTCTCTCTCCCTCTGTGCTTTAATCTTTTAGTGCGTTATGTGAAGGTAATATTTCACGGGTGACTCACATAGGTAATATGTGACAACACACAGCCAGTCTGCACTTTTGCCCCTGATCCTCAATCTGCTTTTACATCTGTTTTTGTTCTTGTGGACTTTAAGGTAGGGGTTGATACTACCCTTGTGTCTCATTCAGGCAGTTAAGAACATAAGACAAGCCTTGCTGGATCAGACCAAAGGTCCATCTAGTCCAGCATCTTATTTTTCACAGTGGCCAACCAGATGTCTCTAGGAAGACTACAAGAACATGAAGGCAACAGCCTTCAACAGTTGTAGTGCTCCAGCAACTGGTATTTATTTATTATTGTATTTGTATCCCGCCTTTTTTTCCTCCAAGGAACTCAAAGCAGCGTTCATAATCCTCCTCCTCTCCATTTTATCATCACAACAACCACCCTGTGAGGTAGTTTGGTCTGAGAATCTGTGATTGGCCCAAAGTCACCCAGTGAGCTTCATGGCCAAGTGGGGACTAGAACTGGCATCTCTCAACTCTCAGTCCAACACTTTAGCTACTACACTACACTGGCTCTAATTCTAGAGGTAGCATATAGCTATCACGACTAGTAGCCATTGATATATTCCACCCCCCTCCACAAATGTGTCTAATCCCCTTTTAAAGCCAGCCAAGCCAGTAGCCATCACCGTGAGGCCATTTTCAAAGTCCTGTGGCAGCGAATTTCATAACTTAATGACCCCCCCTTGTGTGAATAAGCAATTCATTTTGTTTGTCTTAAATTTGCCAATTAGTTTCAGTTCTGAGACAGGAAGAAAAACCTCTGCCTAGCCACTTTCTCCAGAACATGTAGAGCAGCGGTTCTCAACCTGTGGGTCGGGACCCCTTTGGGGGTCGAATGACCCTTTCACAGGGGTCGCCTAAGACCATCGGAAAACACATATTTCCGATGGTTTAGGAAACTGTATTGACTGAACTATGTCATGTATCATCTTTTGTATTATTAAAGCTATTGTTATGTATTATTTTCATTAGCAAACCATCCCATGACAATGGATCGTGTAGAGAAGAACGAAAATAATTTTATGGTTGGGGGTCACCACAACATGAACTGTATTAAAGGGTCGCGGCATTAGGAAGGTTGAGAACCACTGATGTAGAGTTTCTCCTATTTCATTTTGTGCTCCTTGGGCCATAAACTTAAGTGACAATCAGCTTCACTTGGTATTGCATGGTTAAGGTAAATGTTCCTGCTTTTGGACTTCTTAAATTATCTCAATTTGTGTCTAGGAATATGAGATAACAAATCAGCCTCCACCATTTTCCAAGCTACCACAGCCAAACTAGGGAAAGTAGGATAGATGGTAACGTAGTAAAATGGACACAGCATGTGTGGGAGGATTCAAAACAATGGTTGCCTTTCATATCCTCAAAATATAAGACATTACCTTCCACAGAAATTCTCATTACATTCCATAAAATGCCCTCCTTAATAAACCATTAGTTAATTAACTGAATAGTGCATTTACCTGCTGAAGGTGGTCCAATTAGAACAGCCAATGCCTCAGCCAGAAGAACTAAACCAATGGCACTAGAAAACTTCTGTGTACCAACAATAGCCATGAGGACTTCAAATTGAAGAGCACCAACCATTCCATAGGAAATGCCAAAGAAAATGCAGAAGACCACTAGGCCACCATAGTCATGGGCCATGGACCCCATGAGATCGGTAAAACCATTAAAGAACATTGCAAAACTAAAGAGGTAGACACAGCGGGGCCTAACCCACTGCAAACCGGCTATTATTCCACAAAGAGGCCGAGCAAATATATCGATGAATCCAAGAATGGTCAGAAGAAAAGCTGATTTGGTGTCCTCATACTTCAGATCCTTAGCATAGCTCACCACAAAGACTGGTGGCACAAATAAGCCCAGCACCATGATAGATGCAGCAATTGTATAGATTAGGAAGCCACGATCCTTGAAGACACTGAAATCCAATAGTTTTTTCTTTTTTTGTTTCTCAGAAGTCTCTTTGGAAGCTTCGGGTTTTTTAGGAGGGTTCAAAGGTCTCATCAGAGCTCCACAAACACAGCAGTTCAAAAGCAGTCCCCCCAAGATGAGAAATCCCCCTCGCCACCCATACTGATGTTGCAGAACCTGCCCCAAGGGTGAAAGCGCACAAAGAAATACGGGGCTTCCAGCTGCGGCCAACCCATTGGCCAACGGTCGCCGTGTATTAAAGTAGCGATTTAGCATGATGAGCGACGGCTGAAAGTTGAGTGCCAGACCCAATCCTGAAAAAAACAAAAACACATGCCGCAGTTTAAACATAAACTAAGTCCAGCATATATAACAGCGGTTAAACATCGTTGAATAGTATACGTTCGACAGTGCAGGAGCTGCATGTGAGCAATTCTAAACCCTGGAAAACAAAAATAGGTATGATCTTTGGTATGGCTATGGTCATGTTATGTCCGCATGTTATTGTGGGCTATGTCCTATTATACAAACCTATGCAGAAGGAGACATGGAGCAGCCTAGATCAAGTGAAGTAAGGTCCGTAGCATCTGTGTCCCAGGGAAAATTATAACTTGCCCTTACCAGATCTAGCTCTTTTAACCGAAACAAAGATGACAGCACAAGCTTGTTCTGCGCCTCTTTTAAGTGAAAGAAATGTCCCACTTTCCAGGAAAACACGTGTACTATAATATCCACATACATATCTAAGAGATCTAATCTGATTTCATTTTTTAAGTTCCTAATTCTTTAAGCTATTTCAAAATAAGACTAAACGGCAATGCTACTTAGCAATCACAGAGGCAATTATGTCAGATCAGCTGGGGACTCGTGCTTGGCAGCTAGGTGTGGGCAATTGTGAGTGAAGAGCAACAGAAGACTTCACTGACCCCGCAGAGGAACAAAGAATGGTAACTGATGCTTGACTGCTGAGAAGGGGAAATGAGATGAGACCTGAAGCCAATAAGCAAGGCGAACGGAAGTGGAAGAAGGTTTGCTTTGGAAGTTGAGGGAAGTGAGAGACAGGAAGAGTGTTGTGAACACAGGAGCTGCTTTACACATGCAGATCTTTCAGCCCCTCCTAAAACAATGATTGGGTTTGCACATCATGCTAAGCCACTGTGGGTTGTTATCATGGGTAGTTTTGCGTAAACAGGCCAGCCTGAGAACTCAGTAATAGAGTATTA
Organism: Elgaria multicarinata webbii; assembly: GCF_023053635.1. Classification (NCBI taxonomy): domain Eukaryota; kingdom Metazoa; phylum Chordata; class Lepidosauria; order Squamata; family Anguidae; genus Elgaria; species Elgaria multicarinata. Next base: position 49,338,389 of record NC_086173.1, on the reverse strand, counting down.
ATAGCATTGTTTAGGATGGCTTGTTCTCATGGTGCCTTACTGTGACATCTGAACCCAGCAAGGTAGTTTTCTCACGGGTTGTCAGGAACAGCTAGAGAGTCTGTTGGCAAACGCAGCAACACCCTGCCATGCCTCATAAACTTGTCGGTGCTGCTGCCATTCTCCCTCATCCTTTTGATGGATTTTATTTATTTTGTAGGAATCATGAAGAAAGGACATCAGAGAGTGTCCCGAACAGGTTTGCAAGGTGTGTGTTTTTATTTATTTTTTTCATTCCTGCGCAAGTGCAAAGGAATGAATAGCCACCACTGCTAGGAATTTCCCCTCTGTTTTACTGCTCTGCTATGAGATTTGTGCAAGACCACAAACAAATAACAAACAAAAAACACAAAGCTTGCAACTAGATTCCTGCATTCATAAGGGGTCAGAAAATCATTTTGTTTTTGCAATATGTTGCAAGCCATTGGGTTCGCTTGAGAAGGGCCAAAGTGGAGAATGAAACAGACAAGGACATTTGCAAGGGGGGAATTGGGCTATGTTGCCTTACTAGTGGACAGGCGGTCTTGAGCATGACCCCAAACAATAAATAAACAAACAAATGTGAATATGTTTGTCCCTTCATAAGAGCTCAGAAAAACATTTCCTTTTTGCGAGCTGATGCAGGAGAGAGAAGGAGTTTCCCTTGTCGGCTGACAACCGCAGCAGACCAATTGCAGAAAAGGTGCTAATGTTGGGAATGAGAATTCTCTTCTGCCACGTCCCCTGGATTACATGCCAGCAGCAGGCTGGAGAGCTAAGAGGGAGACAAGCCATGGCAAGCTGCCAAGCGGGTGATCATCTGTCAAGAGTAGTGGACATGCCACCCACCCACCATGGCTTCTTCTTAGGGTGGCTTAGCATGATGTGTGAATGTGCCCAATGCCACTTCAGAATGCCATTAGGAGATCATTGTTCCCCTACACAGAAATCTCGTTTTACATACAAAATTAGCACATTAAAAAGAAGGCTTATACTCCTGCTCCTCCACCCAAAAAAGTGTAGATTTGTCCAGTCTCTTGTATGACATCTCCTCGTGTAACATTACTAGTATACCAGCTAGTCTACTTGGCTGATTCGATCAAATGCTTTCGCTAGTACTTACCAGTAATGACACCAGCAGAAAGATAGACCTGAATTATATTAGTGGAGAAGGAAGCGATGATCATCCCTGCTGAAGCAAAGAGGCCACCGACCAGCATAACAGGACGGCAACCAAACCGATTGACGCACATACTGCACAGGGGACCTAAGCAAAAGAGAACATTAATTGGTAGCTATCCGTTAAATTTTGTATTTCCTGTCATATTGCACCCAGGGATGCAGTGCTGCGAAGATTTGGAGTTTGTGGTTGTCCAGTATGCCGATAAGACATGTATTTTATTCTTTAAAATGCTTGTTTTATATTTTTAACTGTTCTATGGCATTTTTAACTGATTGTAATCTCCCCAGAGAACATTAGTTATTGGGTGGATTAGGAATGTAACAAATAAATAACTATCTTTTCTTTTCCATCTGACTCAGGCCCTGCAGTATTGGTGCTTACCTATTATCTGACCATAGTATAGGATTGGCTGCAACTGAGCTGACTGAATCCAGAAAAGAATGAGGTTAACATGTTTAGTGGGTCTGGTAACCTGGTGAGGTAGGCCTTGATTGCCAATTTTTTTTTGGGGGGGGTGCAGAAAGCTGAGAAATCTAAATAAATAAATAACAGTTGTTTTTCAGCCTTCCCTATGCTCTAAGGGTTGCAATTTTTGGATGTCTTTGGACTCACAGCTTCATCTGGAAGACCAGGTTGGAGGGGCGGCCAAACTTGCTTTTCGCTAGTTCAGTTTTGTGAGAACCTACAACCTTTTCTAGGTGAACAGGTAAAATGCTTGATGGGTCTTGTGACTTGGTGAGGAGACTTCACTAAGATGAGGTAGGCCTTAAGTGTCGGTGTCGGGGGGGGGGGAAGAGAATAAATTAAAATAAATGAATAAATCATGTTTTTCACTCTCAGGCTTGCAACTTTTGAATGTCTTTGGATCCACAGCTTCACCTGAAAGACTAGACAAGCATAATATATAACTTGGTAACCTCAAATCTACATGACTGTAATGCAATCTGAAGGGGCTGCCCTTCATGACTGACTAGAAACTTCAACTGATGCAAATCGCAGCAGTTCATCCCCTAGTGAATGAATTAACAAGAGCACATTCCACCAGTAGTCTGGTACTTACACTGGCTTCGCTTTACTTTCTGTACACAAATTCTGACCTGATCAGCTAGAAGGGCCTCTGAGCCTGTCTAGCTCTCTTACTGCTGGCAGCAGGCGGGGATAGGTGCTAGAGAGACCATAGGATTCTGTGGATCCTGGCCTCACTTTTCTCTTCCCTTCCCCACCCACCAAAATGCTCTCTTTATATCCTCTGTGAGGTCATCCCAAGGTTGCTATTGCAACTTCAGAAAGCAGCTGCTGCAGTTCTTTCTGTGGTGGTTGTGAGGGGAAGGCTGGAAGGATCCGATGCCAGATTCCCCTTCTTGTCATTGTAAGAATGTCTACGGCCTTGGGAGAGGGAATCTGAAATATCCTATGGACCCTGGGACACTCTCCCAGGGACTCCATTGGATTGTTCTCTAAATTACCCTTTGATACTTTCTCAACCAACTGCAGGGCCATGCACTCCCTCACCCTGATCCAACACGAGCTGAACTTTTAAAAGTTATTTATATATGACTTTATGCGTACATACATGTCAGAATAAGAACGGGAATGCACATTTTAAACATACATTCCATTGAAATGAATGCAGTGCACAGTCATCATGCACACTTAAATGTGCATTGCATTTGTATTCAAATCACATTTTCACCCATGGTCCCTAATACACCAAGTGATGCAAGTATCTGAGGCAAGGGAAATAGGAGAAAAAACATGACTACTTTGTCTGATGCTGACAGGCTTCCTATGTGACCAGAGGTGTCCATGCATTTAGGTACTGAAAACCAAATTACATGTGATAATTCTGTGAATGTAGTTAACGTGCATGTTTTTTAAAACATTGAATTTTAGGCTAGGATTGCCTTACTTTTCAATCCACCCCACTCCACTTAGGAATCCAGCCTTTTGATGTCTGTCTTGTGCCTGATGAAGACCACTTTATTTCCCCATAGTTTTTAACTTTTGATGATATGTTTTATTCTGCCTTTTATATTTTAATGTTGATTTAAAATATCTTTTAAAATCTATTTTAAAGTGTTTTATTCTGTTTTTATTTTATTTTATCTTGTACACTGCTCCGAATTTTTTAAAAAAAAATTCAATGGGGAGTGGTATATAAATATTGTAAATAAAATACATAAATAAATAAATTTTATAGATTTACTATTTTAGCTTATTTTATGTACTTGTTACTTTATAGTTTTTGGATGTTTTTTTAAAATACATTTTATTGTAAGCCACTCTGATAATTGGATTGTGAAAGACAGGGGTCTCAATCTTATTAGATAAATACAAAAATAATTAATAGAATAAAATGCTTTTAAAAAATTTCTTTAGTCCTACTATGTTAAAATTTAGAAACTACTTACCTGTTCCATAAAGCATAGCCAATAGAATGGAGGAAATCCATGCGGTGTCACTATATCCAACACCAAACTCCCGGATAAGCTCCTTAAAGAATACGCTCATGGCCTTTGGGAAGGCATAGGAAAATCCAGTGATGACGAAGCACCCAAAGAGAACAGCCCAACCCCAGCCACCATCTGGGGCTTTAACTCCAGATGGACCATCATCAAGCACCACAGCTCCCATGATGAGACTTTATGAGTTTCCTAAGACATAATTAAAAAAATAAATGTAATGTTTAAATGTTAAAAATTAAAATAAAATGAAATATAATTTAACATTTCAATTGTATAGCCCATGGTTACTAGGAAAATTAATCAACTCAGTCTTTATTACACAATGAAGAACTTTGCTGGCCCATATGCTGTCAGTCAAGAAACAGGCAGTGAATTTATTGATGTGCTGTCCAAAGATGTCACCACCAAGTGGTACCAATAACTCATGAGACAACAACAAACACTGATTATTACAATGTATGATTCACTTAGTGCTTGGATTCTGTATTAAGCATTCTGTAAGATCCATGTATGAAGCCAGACTTTGAGCCAACCTGCTGTCTAGACGGCTGAGGGCTGAAGACGTGATCATTCAGAGACCTTTCTGTGACATTTAGGCCCAGCACTGCACAGCTTAGAAGAAACAATTTCACATTCAAAGCTCCAGAAATAAACCTGGCAGAGTGTACCCGAGCAGATCTGTTGCATGAAGCTGCTCTTTCAGAAGGAAAATGTCCAAATGTTTTTCCTTCATCATCTCTTGATGCCTGCTAGAGTAGATTTAGTTACACTAAATTTACAGGCTGCCTGAACTACATAGAGATAAAATATGAAGCAAGCACAAAATCATCTATCTCTGTATAAAGGGCAAAAAGACAGTACAACCAGTTCCATATGCCCAATGTGGTTTGGGGTTTATATTTCTTGAACCCTGCAGACCTCATTGACCCACCCCACCTTGCAATCTTTTGAAACTGAGGGGATTTTCAAAAACTTTTAAAGTGGCATGGCATCTGATATTTGAACGGAAAGAGGGTTTAATAAAAAAAACACCCACTGGGCGTTCTAAACTATGCCTAAATCAGCTGTTTGAATTCCAGCCACAGAATCATTTTTCTCAAAAAATATATGGAGAGATATATGTCCATATTTTTGTAAGTAATAGGAGTGACATTACTGCATGAAAAGGCTTGCTGTTTACACTTACAGTGGCAACAAGAAAACTACAACTTGTCTTTCCCACATCTGCTGTTCCTTCCTCAATTTATGTTTTGCAATGCTGATGTGTGTCATTTCCTGTATGCATTTCTAACGCCTATCCTCTGAATTTCTTACAGTAAAAGGTTATCTGAGGTTCGTCCCTCTACAACCAAGAGAATTTATGATCTTGTCAATCAGGCATCCATCTGCAAAATGTCCCAGTAGGCAGATGGGCTGTTAAATCAATGTTTAATGCTAAACAGCAGCATGAACATTTTTCTAGAGAAAAAAGAGAGAGCTTGTTTTGAATCATCGTTAACTCCCACAATAACTGAACAGTACAAGAACTAATACGTGAACAAATGCTTAAATCCATCATCTGAGCTCTATTGTTAAGAGAAACTGTTTCAAACCAGGAGAGAGCAGAGTTTCCCTTGAAAGAAAGCACTGTCTTTCTCACATGTACAGTTTGCCTGACAATGAAATTGTTCAGAAATGAATTGTTGTATTCCTCATGGGTTCTAGCTCCAAAAGCCAGCTCTACATAATATTTTTATTGGATTTAGTCTGTGTGTGTGAGTGGAGGTCATTTTGTGATCTGACATGGATGTATTTCCCAGGGATACAGCAATTCATGTTGCTAGGCTAACCAAAAGATCACCCAAAACTGTGCAGTCTTTCAAGATCCCCAATCTCTTCATCAGGCAAGATGTTATAAAAGGTAGATGGGGGTAGGGGAGTGAGTAGATCATAAAAGCCACATTGTCTGCCAAGTTCAGACTAGTCCCATGGTTACAGAAAACTCCTGCTGCCACTTGTTATGCTGGGAAGGTGTGAGGGAAGATGTGATCTTCCATTTTGAGGAATATAAAGGCCAGCTATTTTCTGATGGAGCTTCCTGTTTTCTTATGGAGCAACCATCACATAGCCTGCTGAGCCTATTTTGAATATCTGCAGACTTGTACAGAACTTTACTAAAGATAAAGAGAAGCCCTCAGCATTCTTCCTGCAAGAGACCCTCTTCCTCTAAAAAACAGGCATTGTATTGGAGGAGATAGATCAATCTGTTCCCATGGAAACTTGTAGCCATCCATGCATACACCTACTCTCAGCCAGCTGTTCATTCCTGTCCTACAGCCATTCTGCCTCACGGTAACTCAGGCAGAAACTCAATGGCTAGACTGTTCACTGTGTACATAGCATAGGCAGAACACTTGACATTCGTCACCACATCAATCACTCTTTGGTGACAAGGCTTTCCCCCCACTGCTCTTCTCTAAAATATGGCCTTCTGTCTGCCATGACGGTGAAACACTATACCAAGCTAAATGATTTCACAGGCTTCCTTCACCCACACATTTTGTCAACTTATCCTTTATCCCAGCCTTCCCCAACTTGGTGCTTTCCAGATGTTTTGGGCTTTGACTTCCATCAGCCCCAGCCAGCATAGCCAATGGTCAGGAATGCTGGGAGGTAGTGGTAAACATCTGGAGGGCATCAGGTTGGGAAAGGCTACTCTGTCACCATGAAGCCTTCCAAGAGAGACCCACCACCTGTAGGATTCTCTCACCAACATTCTCAGCATCTTGTGGAATCCAACTGGATCTGATTTCTAGCAACACTGCAAGGTGATCATCTCCAGAGAAAAGCTGCTGCAACTATCGTCTTAGCTCAGATTCGTCATGAATTGGACACCACACTTAATGCAGCACCACTAGTAGAGGTGTTCAGAGCGCCGTCCGGCTCAGTTTTATTGGATGAGTTTCAGTTATTGAGGCCCGAGGATGTGGACAAGGTGCTTGGCCAAGTCCGGTCGACCACCTGTGTGCTTGACCCTTGACCCTCGTGGCTCATTACATCAAATAAGGAGGGGATCGCCGGCTGGGTCCAGGAGGTTGTAAATGCCTCCTTGAGAGAGGGAGTGGTGCCGGCCTCTTTAAAAGAGGCGGTAATTAGACCACTCCTGAAGAAGCCTAATCTGGACCCGGAGGATGTTAACAACTACAGGCCGGTGGCTAATATCCCTTTCCTGGGCAAGGTGCTTGAGCGGGTGGTTGCAGGACAACTCCAGGCACTCTTGAATGAAACAGATTATCTAGATCCATTTCGATCGGGTTTCAGGCCTGGTTTTGGAACGGAAACTGCCTTGGTCGCCCTGTGGGATGACCTCTGTCGGGAGAGAGACAGGGGGAGTGCGACCCTGTTGGTTCTCCTAGACCTCTCAGCGGCCTTCGATACCATCGACCATGGTATCCTTCTGGATAGGTTGTCTGAGCTGGGAGTTGGAGGTACTGCGTTGCAGTGGTTCCGCTCCTACTTGGATGGCCGATTCCAGAAGGTGGTGCTGGGGGATTATTGCTCTGTGCTGTGGCTCCTAAGCCATGGGGTTCCGCAGGGTTCTATTTTATCCCCTAAGCTGTTTAACATATACATGAAGCCGCTGGGGGAGGTTATCCAGAGATGTGGACTGAGGTGTCAGCAATATGCGGATGATACCCAGCTCTACCTTTCCTTTTCATCAAACCCAGGTGAGGCAGTGACTGTTCTGAATCAGTGCCTGGGCACGGTAATGGACTGGATGAGGGCCAACAAACTGAGACTCAATCCAGACAAGACGGAGGTACTGTTAGCAGGTGGTTCATCTGTCCGGCGAGGTGATGTTTGCCCTGTCCTGGACGGGGTTGCACTCTCCCTAAAGGATCGGGTCCGTAGTTTGGGGGTGCTCTTGGATCCAGAACTGTCACTTGAGGCACAGGTGAACTCAGTGGCAAAGAGCACCTTTTATCAGCTTAGGCTGATATACCAACTGTGCCCTTATCTGGACAGTGATAGCCTAGCTACAGTTATCCATGCTCTGATAATCTCTCGTTTGGATTACTGCAATGCGTTATACGTGGGGCTGCCTTTGAAAACGGTCCGGAAGCTTCAGCTGGTACAAAACAGGGCAGCCCGTTTACTAACAGGGACTGGCCGACGAGATCACATTACGCCAGTCCTTTTACAACTTCATTGGCTGCCAGTCCAGGTCCGGGCCCGATTCAAAGTGCTGGTATTGACATTTAAAGCCCTAAACGGTTTGGGGCCAGGTTATTTGAAGGAACGCCTCCTCCCATATGTACCTACCTGGACCTTAAGATCATCTACAGGGGCCCTTCTCCGTGAGCCACTGCCAAAGGAAGTGAGGCAGGTGGCTACTAGGAGGAGGGCTTTCTCCGCTGTGGCACCCCGGTTGTGGAATGAGCTCCCCAGAGAGGTCCGCCTGGCGCCTACACTGTACTCCTTTCGTCGCCAGCTGAAGACCTTTTTATTCACTCAGTATTTTAACACTTAATTTTAACTTAAATTATACTGTTTTAACTCTGTATTTTAACCTTATATCAATTTTGCTGCATGGTTTTATCCTGGTTGTGCTTTTTATATTGTATTTTGTATTTGTGTTTTTTAACTTGTTGGTTGTTTTATGATGGTTTTATTTTTTGTGAACCGCCCAGAGAGCTTCGGCTATTGGGCGGTATAAAAATGTAATAAATAAATAAATAGACCTGAGGTTTATCCTGGGGTCGTCCTGGGGTCGTCCCTGCCTGCTCCCAGGATCCCGTGTGACATCTGGATTGACAGGGATGATCCCGGGACAATCCCGGGATATAGGCCTGGTCTAGCCATGACCCGTCTTCAACCACAACATTGCTGCTTTCCTGCTCTTCACTGAAAGTAAACCACCAATTGATAGCTGGCCATTGGCGTTAAGTGGACAGATTTTTCAAAATAAAGAAATAGGTAGGGCGTGCACACACCTTTAGTATTGGGGAAATGGTGGTTGTTTTTTGAGTGGTAAATAGATTTGAGTAATGAGAAGTGTCCTTTGCTCTGCTCCCTATCCACCCTTCACTCTGTTTTCATTTAAATCAGTGGGCATGAAAAGAAAACACTATATGTTAGCCTGCCTTTGATGAGTACTTAAAAACTTCAGGTAGTGATAGTATAACAGCCTGCTTGTCAACAGTTCTACCTGCAAAAAGCATGTTACATCAATTTTGGACGTATTTAAAAGGCTTTCAATTTGTTCCCAGATCCAGTGAAGAGTGGTAGCTTTAACCTTTAATGCACAATCTGATGCAAGTTTAGACAGAAACAGTGTCCTACAATTCCCAGAATGCCCCAGCCAGTTGTAGGAGTTGTTTTGTCTAAATATGCATAGGATTGCACCCTTAGTGCCCTAAATGGTCTGGATTCAGAGGCAAGGATGGTGAGTATCAGGAGCAGGACCTTTTCAATCACACTGCCCACTTTGTGGAACTTGTTCCCTGATTAGTTTTGTTAAACCTGTTCTCAACTTTAGGAAAAAATTAAAAGTCCTTTAATTTTAAACAGCTTGAGGGACAAGTTCATTGTAACTTGTTTTATCTCGTCAACCTTTCCTACTCTTTGAATTTTATTAATAGCTGATTGTTGTGTTTCTAAACCTGCTGTGTTATATATGGATTTTGTGAGGGACCTTCGGGACATATTTTCAGTTAGGAGGGTGGGATATAGAAGAGATGGGGAAATGACGTGCTAACATCTGCTATAGCCTCTGGATTATAACCTCCCATTCACTGCTCTTTTTTGTGTTTGGTCAACAATCTTCTTTTGAAAAAAACAGAATCCCCGTTATATGTTTTCCTTTACTCCCTGTTCTACTCTGCTTCCTTCCAAGTTTTTCCTTTAAATTTTAAACTAAAATTTAAAGTGTGAATGTTCCTTATTTTCCAGCCCTTTCATACAGTCAGCTTTCTTCTCTTATCTTCAAATTTTTAGGCCTTTGCTAGACCTAAGGTTTATCCCGGGGTCGTCCCTGCCTGCTCCCAGGATCCGCTGTGTGTCATTTAGATGCACAGGAATGACCCCGGGATGATCCTGGGATAAACCTTAGGTCTAGCTAAGGCCTCAGTCTCCCCTTCCTTCCCTACCAGTGAGACTCTGAATGTCCTCCACAGTGGAGTCAATTTCCCCCCGAGTTTTGCTAGTATTCTGTATCTGCCCATACCTGTTTATTTTAACCTCAGATAAACTTGATCTTCCCCTCACTGTTATGCATATTCTTGCCCACGGGAGGTATGTGAGAAAGTGGGTTGATCTGTGTAATTTGGGATCTAATTAAACACATTAAAATTTAATGATGAAATGAAAATGAATTTTGAACTCCCCTGTGGATGTTTATGGAAGAACACCAATGCCATTTTCCACTAAAAGCTAACCCTGTACCTATGAGAGCTTAATTACAGAAAACACATTTTAAGGAGCAAACACATATAGAACTTGCTTTAATCCAAAACTAAAGTCATGATCCTCTAGTTTACTTTGTCGCTCCCCATCCAGATCCCTGCCATATCAAATTGCTCCTTACCATTGCCAAAAACAGGAGATGTGGTTTTGTGCTTTAAGGCTGAAGTTCTCATTGAGCAAAGATGGCTCAATATCTCACTGGTCGGGGGCAAGAAGTGACATGAGGCCTCCCTTTCAGACACCTCAGCCCCAGTGAGGTGTGTTAACAGCAAACACCCAAATCTGGTATCCCCACCAAACCTATGCCAAAGTTTTGTGCTGTCTTGTGATGGCATGAAACTTGGACTTTGTGTCACAAACAGCACAAAACTTTGGCAAAGGTTCCGAGTGGAGACAATGTGAATTTTTGTGTGGTTCATCTCAACCCCATCACTGGGAATGTCATTTTTATGCTTGGGTTTCAGCATGAGTCTCAGGGTTTGTGGCACAGGTTTCCAAACTTTAGCATAGGTTTGGAGGGGATACGGCAATAGCTACGAAACTGTATTTAATGGGCCTGTTCAGACGACACGCTAAGCCATGGTTTGGCCGCTAACCCTTTTGCAGCAAATGGTTAGTGTATGTGTTTAAACCATGGTTATATAGCCACTATGTTTCGGAATGATTCACGTGACACGTTAAGCCATGGTTTACATGATGCACTAAGTCATAAGTTTAGCTCAAAATGCTTAACCACTGTGGCTTAGTGTGTTGTCTGATCAGGGTCGTTGTATCAGAACACACTTGTGGGTAGCAGCACAAAACACGGCCGTTGTAACACAAAACAGCACCAAACTGGCACAAAACTTTTACACAAGCTTGGAAGGGTGGATACCAGGTTTGGCGGTTTGTAGTTAACACAGCACCTGTCGTGAAAAGAGCCATCTGTGCCATCACCTTAGACAGCAAAAGCTGCAGTGTTGTAAAACTAAAGCCACTGAGGATTTCTCCAGACCAGGTGGAAAAGCAGGTTTCTGGAGATACACCATCATACTAACACGAAAACAACCAATAAAAGAAAGGGAGGACTGCCAGGATTTCTTCACCAATTCAACATATGTTAGTGATCAGAATGCTGCTAGTACACAATACAATTCAACTGTAAAAAGTAAAAACTAGAAACTTATGTAGGGACTTATTTAGGGAAATAAGTCCCACCCAGTTCAATGGAACTTACTCCAAACAAGTATGCACAGATTGCAGACCAAGATGGTTGTTAACCGCTGAGCAAGGGGACATTTATTTCACACTTCCCCAGCAAGTTTGGGTACCACCACGTTTTTTCTTCCCATTTACAGTATATCTTCAGAAGACTATATCTGAGACCATGACTGCCCTCACCCAAAGAGCATTATAGTTGAACAGAACTTTCAACCCACACCTCCCTGACCACGTTCAGCATTCAATCAACTATACCACACTCTCCTTTATGTTCTGTGGTGTTATTATGCAATAAGATACACAGGATCATTTAAAAGCAGGCAAGGTTATATAACTTCTGTGTCCTGTACAGTGACCAGCATGCTGCTGTCACTAACAAAATGTTCAATATTAAGAGTATGCAGGAGCCCTTTAGAAATCAGTTTACTTCTGGTCTGTGGGTAGGGAAGAATTACAGGTGTAATAAACTCACTGAGAATGAGATGGCCTGGATTAAGGTAGAAGCTAAACATCAGCCCTGGGTGGGAATGTGGGCACACAGATACACACATAGCTATAGAGAAAAATATCAAAGACCAGGAAGTCCCAGAGGTATAGTCCGAACATTTCTATGCAAAGCAGCAAAGGTAGAAATGTGGCTGCGACGAGCAGGACACCCTAAGACAGCCTTCTCCAAGATAATGCCCTCCAGTACTTTTGGACCACAACTCTCAGTATTCCTGACCATTGGCTATACTATCTGGGGTTGATGGAGGTTGAAGTCCAAAACATCTGGAGGGCATCGGGTTGGGCAAGGCTGCCCGCCTAAGACATACTTCCCCACCACCAGCTGCCCTACAACATCCATCATCCCCAGCACGATGGGAGTTTTTGTCCCAACACATGTGCAAGGCACCAGGTTTAAGGAAAGCCGCCCTAAGAAGCCGAAGTTGCTTCCTGGTTCCTTGGGAAAACCCTGGCAGGAAGACGCGCTGATCGCCCCCAGCGGGCATCGGGGAGGAGTCGGCGCCGCTCCAGGGGCAGCAGCACTGTTGGGAGCCTTTCCTCCGTCTCCTCCCCATTCCCGCGCGCCTCCAAGCCCAAGCTGGCCCGAACCACAACGCGGGCGGCGCGCACAGGCCGGAACAGTTGGGGGCGCCTTCCCGCATGCAGACGTGAAGGACGTGACCGCGGGAGGCGGTGGACGGGAGGTGCCAAGCTACCGTAATTACCAGGAGAGCCACGCGCTCGCCTCGTGGGTCGAGCGCCAGGGATACCGTAATGCCGAGAGGGGTTATGAAAGACTGAGGGAGAGAGCGAGGGTCTCCGCTCTTCCCTTCCCTGTGTGTACCTGCGGAGAAAGCGAAGCAAGCGAAGCCTCCCTCCGCCATCTGTAGGGGAAATATCAGCACACACACATGCTCCCATTAAGCCGATTTCAGTGTCATTATCTCGATAGCGCAAATACCTGGTTCAGAAAGAGACGGTGTGTGTGTGTGTGTGTTCTGACATGAACTCACTTCAGTTATAAGCAGAAGTTTACCTCGTTAGGGGAAGACCTCACAGAGGACGCTGCTTTCGTTCAACTACCCAACTTCCTCCAGTACAATACCGTGATGTGACTACTAAACTCGACTTTTCAGAATACCTCTACGTGGAAACACTCTCGTTTGGTACAATCGGCGTCCACCCCATAGTTCCACTGCCCATTCCATAGAATGCACAAAAGAACAGGGCTCAAACCGTCACTGGGCATCTTATGTTTCAAACACTGATCGGGAAACCGCGGTTGTCCTAAGACCAACTCTACCGAACTCTGCCCGTTCGCTCCTTGTTGTTACCACGGCACCACCGAAACGACCAATGGTGACTTTAAGAATAAAACATTTGTGACAACAAGACCTGTCCAAATGGAATTAGGGGCGCGCGACGGGGGTGGGGGCAGAGAGAGAACACACAAGTCTGGAAACAAATGAATTACTGTGCTATGGAACAATGTCACAAGTAATAAAATTTTATCTAGAAAACCTACACCTAAAATACCTACAACAGTATTTGAAAAACTGCACTCGTTTTAAAGATACCATTAACAACATTAACAAGGGACACATAATAATAAATAAATAATAATAATAAATTTATTTCTTGCCCGCCTCTCCATTTTGATCGAGGCGGGGGGGGGACAACAATAAACGATAAAATACATAATACTCAATTAAAACATAACATAATATACATTGTTAAAAACATCCTAAAAGACATCCCAGTTTAAAAAGCATTCTTGGCATCTCTTGTTAAACACTCACAAATGCACACTTTATTCTTGCCCCTTTTTCTGAGTTTGACCCACAATCCGGAACAAGAGATTGTTGAAGTCAGCAAAGCAGCTACCTACATAGATCCTATAATCCTGTCCTTGCCCATCCTACTACAAGTCCTCTCCCAAGCACACATACAGACTAACACTTACATATTGATGGTAACCTTACCTATCAAAAAAGAAGAGTGAGCTCCAAAAGTGTGCTTCTGCTCCCAAGGCTGTTGCCTTAGAAACCAAGGAGGAAACAATATGGATGGATGAGGCATTCACTTAAGTTGACTCAGTTGTGGGTGTTTCGGTGGGTGTGCTTCACAGCCTGTCTCACTATTTTTTTGCCCCATAAAATCACATGAACCAGTTGAGACCTACTGCCTTCATTAACTGAAGGGCTCTCTGCATGTATACGTAGATAAAAGGAAGTTATGGCGCAACTAAAGTACTTTGACTAACAGAAAAGTTTCACCTCCCTCTTCCTGCCTGTGTACCAGCATATCAGGAGCCACAGACGATTAGGATTTTTTAAAATAAAATAAAGCACAAATTTGATTATTATTGCTATTTTAAATTATAGCCGTATCACTCATGACAGGAGCTTAGCCTGCGTGATAAAGGAATAAAGAAGCCATGTTTCTTAGCTTACTAGACCTGTAGGTAAGAAACATGATTTCTTTACACAGTATAAATTGGGAATGCAAGAAGGAAGTGTTCTAATTAAAAACAGAAAAGCAAAATTGGTTTTATTCACAATCTCTCAGGACTTCACTTGGACTTGTTAAAAAGTGTAAATGACATTACTTAATTAGCATTAATTTAGTTTGTACATTAATTTAGTAAGAAGCAGAAGTGATCACTCATATGGTTATATTATTGAACATAAAAATAATAGAAAAGAAAAAGAAAAGAAGCAACATTCAAATTAGGGGTCTTAAAGAGAAGGCAAAAGGGAATGATCTAATTGGTTATTTATGGTCACACTATATTAACTTCTTAACCCTTTCCCCTCTGGCAGTTTTTCTGTTAAAAAATCCCCTCGAGTTGCTTTATGCCTTCAGGGGGAAAGATACAGATAACCATGGACATGGGCAGTGGGGTGGGGGCAGTTTTAAGCAGAAAAATCACCCCAGGGGCAAGGGTTACAAAGCCTCTTCCCCATCCCATCCCCCATGCATACTGTTGTCTCTGCAGCTGCATTCTGTAAAAGAAATGTGTCAAGGAAAATTACATGCAACTCAGTGTCACATGAAGTTTGGCCCTTTGTCAAAACCATTTGCTTCAATTTTAGCCTCTGTAATGAAAATTACCAAGAAGTGGTTAAACTTATCAAATTAAATCAATTCTAGCATGTACAAAGAAAGATTAGGGACCCCAGAAGAGCGGGGAAAGGGGGCAAGAGCCCCGCACCCATGATTAGCCTGTGGGCTGCCCGACCCCTAAATAATCAGGCAATAAAGACTGCTATTGATCATGTATCTGAACATTCTGCCTTTTCAGGGTACAAGAGAAGACTGATGAGGATCAGACTGCTTTTCTAAGATAAGGGCCAGGATCTATGCTTTGTGTCAAATTATGATCCCATCATGGTAACACTATATCCCTCTTGCACATTTATACCTCATAGATCACACAATGGCCAGATCTACACCTTGTGTCAAATCAGGCAGATAACATAGGCATAAACCAGGACAAAAGTATAGGTGTGATGGAGCACAATAACTTCCTCAAAGCTTGGTATAGACAATGGAGGAGGGAAAAGTAGAGTTGAGTAGGAAGCACATGAGCACAAGGCTTGCTCTTGGTTCAATACATTTTGGTTTATTGAACTGAGATTGTTATACCTGAATCTGAACCAAAATTGTACATTTCTTTAAAAGTCTGTATGTCGATGTTAACTTTGGCTAATCTTAAAACATTAGTTCAAAGAAACATTCACATTTATTACTGGATACATTTATTACAGGGGAGTGTCTCACTGTAAAAAAAAATTAAGAAAATTGTTATTTGGGCGATGAGGATGAGGATGTTTATATACCACCCCATAGTCAAAGCTCTCTGGGTGGTTTACAAAGATTAAAATGTTGAACATTAAAAATTAATATACAAAATTGAAAAGCATAAAAACAGACAACAGACAAGGACAATATATATTTAAAATAACTGTAAACTCTAAGCCAGGCCTAAATATAGATCTGAGGTCAATTAAAAACTCAGCATATGCTGTTAAATGCCTGAGAGAAAAGAAAAGTCTTGACCTGGCACTGAAAAGATAACAATGTTGGTGCCAGGTGGGCCTTGTCGGGGAGGTCATTCCATAATTGGGTGCCACCAGTGTGAAAGCCCTCTCCCTTGTTGCCATCCTCCAAGCTTCCCTCAGAGTAGGCACCCAGAGGAGGATCTTAGATGTTGAACATAGTGTATGGGTAGGTTCATTCCGGGAAAGGTGTTCCATGATATATTGTGATCCCAAGCCATGTAAGGCTTTATAGGTTAAAACCAGCACCTTGATTTGGGCTCAGAGACATGCAGGCAGCCAATACAAGCAGGCCAGAGTTGGTCTTATATGGTCAAACCTCTTGGTCCTCATTATTAATCTGGCTGCTGCATTTTGCGCAAGCTGCAGCTTCTAAACCATCTTCAAAGTCAGCCCCATGTAGAGTCCATTGCAGTAATCTAACTTGGAGGTTACCAGAGCATAGATAACTGAAGCCAGGTTATCCCTGTCCAGATAGGAGTGTAACTGGGCCACCTATCAAAGTTGGTAGAAGGCACTCCATGCCACCAAGGCCACCTGAAGCTCAAGTGACAGAGATGATTCCAGGAGAAGTCCCAAGCTACAAACCTGCTCCTTCAGGGGGAGTGCAACCCCATCCAGAACAGGTTGAACACCCTCCATTTAGTCAGCAGAACCACCTACTAAAGGCATCTCAGTCTTGTCTGGATTGAGTTTCAATTTACTTGCCCTCATCCAGCCCAATGCTGTGGCCAGGCACTGGTTCAACACATCCTCAGCCTCACCTGATGAAGATGAGGAGAAGTAGAGCTGCATGTCATCGACGTACTGATGACAATGCACTCCAAAAATTCATGTAGTTTCATGTAGATGTTGAACAGCATGGGGGACAAAACTGATCCCTGAGGAACCTCATACTGGAGAATTTATGGGGCCAAGCAATATTCTCCAAGCACCACCTTCTGGAGCCGACCTACCAAGTAGGAGCAGAACTACTGCAATGCAGAACCTCCCACTCCCAACTCAGCCAGTCGTCCCAGAAGAATACCATGATTGATGGTATCGAAAGCCGCTGAGAGATCAAGGAGAATCAACAGAGTCACACTCCCCCTATCTTTTTCCTAACAAAGGTCATCGCACAGGGCGACCAAAGCTGTTTCTGTGCCAAAACCAGGCCTGAAACCCAACTGAAATATAGAAGAAGATGCTCAAAGTTCTGCTTCTCAATATGGTACTACTATACAAGGGTGACCTAGGTACTTGACCTAGGGTTCTGTTTTCCTTGGAATGAGGCTCAAAGAGTTGGGGGGGGGGGTCAAGCTGTAACAAAACTTTATCCACACAACAACCCTATGTATTGCACTAGCCTCTCCCCTATAACTTGATCCTAATGGTTTGTCTCTCTGACATTCCCTTGGCCACATTGCTGCCAGCTCATGCCCTTCACTTTCTGATTAGCAGAGCTGGCTTTCCACCACCACTTCTCAGAATTGCACTAATTGAAACTGAAGTCTGTTGAGAATAAAGACATTTGGTTCCCCACCCCACTGCAGAGGCATTGCTACTGGCTTCCTACCCACAATGTATCATCCTTACACCAGAGCTTCAGACCACCACCTCACCTTATACAAGTCTTTGTCTCTGCCATGGGTGACCTTATCATAGGTTAATCCCTTGCTGCTGCAAGTCTCCTTGGATCAGTGTTTGTGTTCTTTCAAGATCTTTCTTCACCTCTTAAAGCAAGTATACAATTGCCCCCATCATCTCCCCACCCCTGCTCTATGTGCTTTATTGGTCCTCTCTGGCAATACCTTCCACCAATCCATTCAAGTCTCTTCGGTTTCTCTCTCTTCTCATAGTATCCACAGTATATCTCCACACCTGTACTAGGACCTTTCAAACTACAGCACAGCGGATGATCTAAAGTCTTCATGTAGATTCCTTTTGTATCCATTAATTCCACAGGAAATGTAACAACTTGAACACAAACTCCAAAGGACAGTACTCTGTGCAAAGGATGCATAGCAAGTTAACCAAACAGAGGCAATGTGCATCCTTTGGGAAGCCAGATAGATAGACAGACAGATAGCATTGCCACTCTGAAATTGCAAAAACAATGTTAAAATACAGAGTAAGAATGGACTAAAATACCATCTGATTCCTCCACCATTTGAGGTACAACAGATGGTTAATGGGGAGAGGGCCTTTTCAGTGGTAACCCCACACCTTTAGAATGCTCTCACAAAGATCCTTGCCTGGCACTCATACTGATGTCTCTTGGCACTCGGTAAATACCACTTTTATTTTCCTAGGAATTTTTACTTTTGTGGCTTAGTTTTCCTTAGATTATTTTAATGTTACTTGCATAGATTTACTGTTTTATTGTATTTTAAATTATGAGTTAATGGTGTTTTAAATATTTTATTGTAAGCCACCCTGAGAATGTATTTTGAATGGCAAAGTATAAATTTTAAAAATAAATCATGTACTGGCATGATTCTCAATATTCTTCAGTTTCTTCTTTATCCATGATCATTTTCCCCCTGAGTGCTCAAAAGCAATTCACACACAGTATAATCTTTACAGCATCCATGTAAGGCTTGTCAGTATCATTGTCTCCATATTATGGATGGGGGACAGACAGACAATGATTCATCAAAGATGACCCAATCGTTTTCCGGCTGAGCTAAAATCTGAGTTGATGCTTATCATAGAAGAAAATATCTTTTGACCATTTGAATACTGGAAATGGGGTATGTCACAAGCAGAGGGCAAGGATGACTGTATGCTGGCCATCCCTGTGCACTGTGTACTAGCCAAAAAAATCCAGGTGGTATGTCTCATGATGCAGAAAACCTTACAGAACTGCTAGACAATGGGGTGGGGTAGAGAGAGCCAATAAACAGGAAGTCCTTCTCAACACTCAGGAATTAGGTCACAGAAGGTAAATGGATAGATTAGAATCTAGATCTAGACCTTTAGCGCTTAAAATCGAAGAAGCATTTTTCACGTCTGCTTTTCCCACACTCTAGAATTCTTTTCCAGGAAGACTTGCCAACATCCAGCTGTAGGAAGCACTCTCCAGCCTTTTTATTCACATTTACTTTGGGTGGGATTTAACAATGCAATTAGTAGATAACATATTCTTTTTTACCTGCCCTGAGCCCCTGGGATGAGGTGGCCTATATGATTAATTAAATACATGTATGCATGCATACAGATGTTCTGGACTACCAAGTCACCTGGAATGTAAAGAATAGGTCTTGTAGGGCTGGGAAACCAATCAGGTTCTGGATATCACCACCACCACCACCACCACCATGATTCTTCCGCCCTTCACTAAAGGAGTGTGAGTCTGAAATGCAACGCTGCTTCACACAACCCATTCCAAATGTTTCCTCAGAAATTTAGCACTTCATCCAATAGCCGCCCCCCTCCAACTGACATTTCTGTTTCCCCAGAGGAAAGTAAAAGAGAACTAATCAGGACAATGCCTGTAAAAAATGATCCTATTAAAAATCATAAACCCAATGCCATCCTTGAATACCCATGTGTATTTTATATCAGAAACTTTGTGATGATGTCTAAATGTCAGGACCACAACCTCAAATCTACCCTGGAACTGAAAGACTGGCTACATTCTCTGCTCTGGCTTCATGCGTAATTGCCTGCAGGCTTTTCTGCTCCCATGGACACACACGCAGAGAGAGAGAGAGACAGAGAGGGGGGTGGGAGAGAGAAAGAAAGACAGTTCGTTGCAGGTTTACAAGGGTTCTTGACGGGCTGCTAGCAGTGAGTGCACAGATACACCGCATTTGGTAGAAAACCTTTCTTTATTTTGCTAGTTTTCCATTGTATTAAAGCATCTGGAGAGTAAAACATAGTGACTCTGGCTGCTATGCCAGAGTTACAACTATATATTTCATGTTATAAAATCCTCATGATTTTAGTTCTGGAGATTAACAATTAAATCCCTATGGCTGAAATCTAGTAATAAGAGCTTCATTTAATAGTTAGAATTCATTGTGCTGGTCCTACACATATTCATGCAGTTGAGTAAGGGCTGATATGTCAGCAATCACTCCGAACTTACTGGATTATGCTGCTTAAGAAGCTCAAGTTACTCACGTGAACAAATGTTTGCATGATCGGAAAGCAAGTCATGGGGAGAACTGAATACTCTGGAGGAAGACCTGTTGAGTGAGGGTGTCATTTTACTGTCAGTTCTCAGAGTAGAACTGCACTTTAGACTGTGTTACAAGGTATGCAGCTGTGCATCTTGAGAATGTACCCTTCAGAAGGAGCAGACGATGTCAAGGGACATAGAAATTGAGGAGCCACATTAGTGCCCCAAACCCAGCATGTACTAGGCCTTAGACCATTCTTCATGCCATCAAAATGAAATCAGGTTAACTACAGCAGCAGCCTCATAATATATTAATCCATATTAATTTATTTAATCTATATTAAACTTTACATTTTTGTTTTAATTTTAGTTATAATTCTTTTCCTTCATTCCTGTTATTATTATTGTTATTGTTATAGATAACAGAAAATCTTAACACATTGCTGACACGGAATGTTTCTAAATATTCTATAATATCTCAAAAATATGTTAATCCATATCTCCACACTCTGCTCTACATTGCATCTTCAAATTGCTCCTCTGCAACATCAGAATAATTAATATGCCCACTTATTTGAAAATCTATTCCTCTGAACTCAGTAGGATTTCCAAGCAAACATAGGAGGTGTAGCTACAGGCTGTCCATTAGCTGTAATATACAGCTATAAATCAATCTAGTATCACCAATACTTAAAAAAATAATCAATATCAGCACAGATGTCAGACTTGATATTCCTAAGTAAGCAAGCACCAAAGCCACAATTCCAAACAAGATGGGATAAATATCCAAATAACACAGATAAACAGATTCAAATCCATGCCCTTTAAAATTAATATTTTGGTATGTTATATTATTTTTTAACATACCAAAGCAAAGCAGCAGCTAATTAAGAAATATTAATGATGCCCACAACATTTGTTTACAAAGCTGATGCCCGAGAAGATATTTTGAATCCAAGCAAATGTCCTAGATCCATCAAAAAACATTGGATTAAATGAGGTCAGTAGCTAGGATCAGAGCACTGGCTGGAGGAGCCAATGAGGCTCCAGCAGAGTACAGAGACAAGCCAAGATAGAAACGCCCAAATGAACCTACAGATAATTTAAGTTTCAACTAAAATGATTTATCTCAGTTGAGATTGCTTGTATAGAGAATGAGAATGGATTTAATCTCCTTTGTTTGGAGGTGAGATAATCTCGTCCCTTTATTACTAGATTTCAGAATTCCAAGGATCTCGAGTGGATCCTAGCACCAGTGAGGAGAAGGAAATATAAGGACAGTAACCATAAACAAAACTTAACCTAGGGACCTTCTTTAATACCACAATCCAGCCTGGAGGCAAAACAGCCCAGAGGGCATCTGGGAGCAAAGTGCCTCTGAGAGACATCACAGCCCACCCTGGGGCTTGGGGACGGGATGCGGCCTCCAAATAAATTTGAGCAGAGCCCTGAGGCATGTATCCCTAGAAACTAAACGCTTGCCATGTCCCCATTTTTCACTTCACAACCTTCTGCAGATAACATATACAAAGATGGCTTGACCTTCAGCCTATTCCCTCCCCCCTTGCCCTGCACTCCCCCTTCTATATTCTGGGCCCCTGGCAGAGTTTAAATCCCAGGGACAATTATGGGGAGGGAACAGCTAGATGAGCTCTTGATCTGGCTTGAGAGCCAGCCTCCTCCCCGCTGAAGGCCAGAAATCCGGCTATGCTGTGATCCGCGGCATACCGACCCCCGACCTCCTCCTCAACATCGCCGTCTACATGAGACCTTTTTTATGTTTAAAGAGGCGGAGCCATGGGCACATTCAGACGTACGATCTCAGCCCAAACTGAGGAGAGCCGACATCTGGCCCGAGGGGGGAGGCAGGGGAGAGCTGTGTAGACAGGCAGGCAGATCGATCGCCTCAAAAAAGAGGACGCGAAACAGGCACGAGAAGCAGCGTTCGTTTGGTCCAACCCCAAAACGAATCTCACTCGGTCACCGAGGCGCAGGTGAAAACGAATGCGCTTATCAGGCAAGGAGGCGGAGATGCTCCAGCCAGCCCGGCGCGGTTGTGCCGCCCGCACTCGCAGGGGGCGCAGCGAAGCCCTCGGGGGTCATCACGACCAGCCGACTGGAGCCTCCCCCACCGCGCCGGTCACGGCGACACAGATGGGGCGGGGGTGGGAGACGGGGACAAAGGGATCCTGGAGATGGCGAAGACGGGGGCGGCGGCGATGGTGTCCTAGAGGCTGCCAGGGAGTCCAAGGGGCTTTGTGATCCTGACGGAGGTCCAAGAAGGCCACTCGTTCGGAGATGACCCCTGTTGCACTTCCCTCCCTCCCCCCTCACATCTCTCGCAGTGGGCCGAGATCCAGGGAAGGCTGGTGGCTCCGATGTCCGTGGGGCGGTGAACCCGCTCCGGGTTTCGGTCGGAACCAGTTCAGGATCCGTCAGAACCCCGAGCGGATCCTCGGCAACACGGACATCGGAGCCACCAGCCTGCAGTGCTGAGATCTTGGAGCGACCCCCTCGCTGGGAGCATCTTGGGAAGGCAGCGGCGCGCCGGGGGTGGGGGTGGAGGTGGAGCGGGAGCCCACTCCTCGCCTTCCTACCCGGCTTAGTAGAGACAAGAAGCCCCGCTCCGCTTGCCAGCCCTTCCCGCTGCTGCCCCCCACCCCGCCACTCGCCCTGCGCCTCCATCCATCTCTCGCCCGGACTGGGCACCAAGGGCAGCGAGCAAGCGGCGTGCGTGCGTGCCTGCTCGCACGCTCGCTCGCTCTTGGTCAGTCGGACCCGCAGGCAGGGGTGCCGCCGCCGCCGCCGCCGCCCCCCGCGCCGCCTCCCGAGCGCCGGCAGCCACCTGCACGAGTCCCTCCCGAGCCCGCCCGGCCCAGCCCAGCCCAGCCCAGCCGCGATCAGCATCTCCCCGCCGCGGACAGCTCCGCCTCGCTGCGCTGACCTGGTCCGGGCTGCTGCTTCGGCTCGCGCGCTGTCGGGGGGGCTGCGTCCGGCCCCGCTGGCTGCTGTGGCGACAGCGGCGGCTCTTGTCCGGGGCGATTTAGCGCCTGGAGCTCCGGAGCAGCAGCAGCAGCAGCAGCGGCAGCGCAGCCCGCTCGTCTGGAGAGCGCGTCAGAGAGAGGCAGAGAGAGCCGCGGGGGCCAGGAGGGTCCTAGCGCCTCCCACGGGCGGTTTCGGTTTTTGGTTGCTGCGGTGTGGGTTTTTTTTAACAAGGGGAATCCGGCACTCGGAGGGGCACAAGGTCAGCAGTGATTCCGGTCGTAAAGGCGGATCGGAGCAACTCAGACCACGAGATTTCAGCAAGGGGCTGGATGAAAACAGCTACGACTAGAGAGTCCAATGGTGGAGTGCAGTGGAGGCTGGTGGCTCCGATTTCGCTGGGTCTGTGAATCCATTCTGTTCAGAACCAGCCAGAACTCTAAAAGAGATATCCAATGCTGAACGCTATCTTCAAAATAGATTCAGCACCTTGGAGAGCTCCTTTAGAGTTCTGGCTGGTTCTGATTAAAACCCAGAATGGACTCACAGATCCACCAAAATCGGAGCCAACAGCCTCCACTGGTGGAGTGGAACGTGTTGAAGTGCAGTCACTCATCATGACAGTCCCCATAGCCCCTCCCCCCACCGTCCAAAGATGTTCCAGAACTCCAGGCAGCAGCGTTGATGTTTCTCTGTTTGAGTGTAATATGTCTTTTGCAGGTCTATTGTAAAACTGCTCGGTTTAAATGGCCCATTCCAGATCAAGCCATACCAAAATGTTTTGCATTACATTGCAACAGGGAATATATTGTTGCTGGGGGGAAATTCATTCCCCTCTCACCTGCTAACTACTGTGAGGATTGCATAGCGAAGCCTCATGGGTTGGCAAATGACATCTTTGTCCCTGCTAATCAAAATATTCTGGTGCTTTGAGCCTGTGAGCCCAACTCCACTACACCAGAGACAGAGCCATGCATTCCAGAACTGGATGGGAACTAGGGAAGGCTGTACATCAGCCTTCTCTCCAACCTGGTGCCCTCCAAATTTTGGGACCAAAACCCATCATCCCTTAATATTGGCCATGCTGCTGGCTGCAGCAGATGGGAGTTAAACATCTGGAGGGCACCAGGCTGGGGCAGGCTGCTATAGACACTAGATTGGATAAGAATCAGAGAAGCCATGGGCCAGGGAACAGCTGGGAGCAGCTAGAGATAGGGATATGCGCACTATAAAGCCATGGGGGCAGGGCACAAAATCAAAATAGCTAGGCTCAGGGATAGAACTAGAAATACTGCGATTGAACTAGAAAGAAACATGGGTGGGACAAAGATCCGGATCAATAGAAAGATCAGGGAGATGTCTTTTTGCCCTCTGGTGTCACTGAAGGCTATTTTAGATGGTCATGCTTGCTTTCATCTGTTGCTCATCTCTTAACAGTGCCCTTGTGCATGGCAGCCTGGGATGCCTTTCCCCTCTCTCAGAACTTTGCTGACATTTCTCTTGGCCATTAGAGCTATTTAGCATTCTCTGGCAGCTGTTCCTGGCTCCTGGGACCACCCCTACTTTTAGATCTGAATTAAACACCTAACCTTCAAATCCTGCACCTAAAACAAATTGTTTAGAGGGTCAAATTTCCCACTGAGCAGACACCCATCAACAATGTCCATGCCATCTGAATTCAATACCAAATTATCAGTTAGACATTAACTTGGAGAAAGAGGAACTTTCCCCTGCAGCTCTAGTGACATGTCTGTTCTTAAACATTTAAAACATGAATATGAAAATAAAGAAATTGGTGTCTGCATTCAGATATCATGTAGCAACCTGCAATTGGCCTGATCAGGAGTTGAATATTCAAAAAAGCTGCAGAATGCACTATTTGCTGCTGTTACGTGCAAACAGCCCCATTGGCTTCAAAGCCCAGAAGACACACCAATTTGAGTGAAGTATGTAGGAGTGCCATGAGTTGGATTGGGGACACCTCAAGGACATGATTTAGACGGCTTCCCCAATATTTATTTATTTAAAGCATTTATATTGCACTCTTCAGGTAAAAAAGCTCCCAGAGGTCTTACAGTCAGATCAACAAAAGTAAGACAGTCCATGCCCTGAGGCTTACAATCTACAAAGAATCAACTCAAAAGGGGGGTGGAAGGGGCTGGGGTGAGAAAAGACAAACAAGAATATTCATGCCTTATATTTGACACCTCTGACCTATACTACGATAAGATACACCATTCTCTTTTAGTTATTATTTATCCAGTCACTGCTGATGAATTATACTGAATTGAAATCCAATTGTGGCGTTCCACTGACAGAACTAGGAGGGGGGAATTCTCTCTGCCCCACCCTCCTAGGCCCCAACATCTGCTCCACAAGGCCGGGACACTTTCCCAAGCAGATTTTAGGGTGTTGCAATGGGGAGGAGAATGTGAGAAAGTCCCATTGTGCTAGTCGATTTCTGCATTGGATTTAATCCTATGTTCTAAAATATTTTTCTACAGTTCTCTTTTACTAAGGAAGATACATGTATTTCTGTCTATCCAAACCATTGGTTCTAACCTGAATGCTGTTTGAATTATATTAGAGCCCACTGCCCTGTGAGCAGGAAAGGAAAAACAAGTACACTGTCACCATCACACCACTTTAAAAAGGCTATGTGGATGATATATTGTTCTTCTTGATCTTACGTAACCCCCTCTGAGTGCCCTATGGGCTGAAATGCTTAGTAAGCATGCTGTCATTAACTACACAGATAAATAAATAAATAAATAAGATAGCAAAAATAGTTATATAATGGGCAAGGCACTTTCAATAATGTAACCAGAGGTCTTGAGAAAGTTCTCAACTGCTCTTCTCCTTCAAGATGTAAACCTGTATTCACTTAATTGGGAGTAAGTCTCATTGAAATCAATAAGACTTACTTCAGAGTAGACTAGTATTGGGTTGCACTGTAAGTCTCAGAAGGACTACATGTTAATATGGATATTAATAACTCATGACACCTTTTAATTTAGGAAGGGTGTTCACAGCCTAGTGATCTGATTGCTCCCATGGATTTCTTGGGAAATGCACTGTATATTCCTGGAATTCTGGGATTTTATCTATTTATTGTTTTTGCAAATAGAACAATAACAAAAAAGGGGGTAAACCATGAAAGAAAAGGAGAGAGGAGGAAGAAGAAGACAAAACATACAAAATAATCATTTACCATACCTTTAAGAAAGAAAGAAAGAAAGAAAGAGGAAGGAATTAACACGTCTGTTTCAAATATATACATTAAGCAATCCATATATCTAAATAAGCATCCATATAACATTGACGACTGTAGGACACACCTTCAAATGCAGCAAAATTGTAAGATGATATGTATGTATTACTGATTTTACTGTTTCTTGTTGCTGAAGACCTCTCTTGTGTGGCTTGGTTCTCTTGCTCTGTTCTTGCAGTTCTGCTAATGTGCTTGCATTTGTGTGCTATTATACAGATTACCTTGCTATAGGTGCTGCCCATGAGGGAGGGGAGAAAAATTCTGCCTTAGGGTAGGTTGAAAAAACAGATGTTTTTTAGACTTATAATTCTTTCCTTTTTTTAAAAAAGGGGGTATTTACTGCAACCCAATAGCATAGGTAGTGGCTGTCCACTGACCAATAAAGAGAGAGTCATTGTACCTAAAATGATTGATTGCAATGGGACTTAAAAAGAGGTCTAAAATATAAATGCTCCCACTTAGGTGCCTTGAGGACTGAATTGAAAGTTTGTTAACATTACAAACAATGATTTTAAAAGGCCCTTGTGTTCATTCCTTTGGCACAGTTGTCCTTCCTTTTGTCATATGCTTTTGCAAAATTGACTGTGCATCACCCCCAGGGTTCATTTTCTGATATGTAAAATCAATAAACATGGTGCATGGGGATAATTGGATGATAGGCAGCTGGCTAAACTCAGCCCCCCCCTTTTTTTTTAATAGACCAAAGGTGGAACTCCATGCTGGGAGGGACTAAGTTGGCTGGCAGCAAAAATATTTTTATTAGAGCAAGCTATTGGGGTATATGCATGTCTGTCGAGTTGGATGCTGTTTTTATCCTGTTATTGTTGCATTTTTAATTGCATTTTAATGCATTTGTTGTAAGGTGCTGCAACATAAAAGGCCCTGTCTTGAGTCCTGACCAACCTCGCTTTTCTAGGATGTGGGTCTCAGAAGATGAACAATTGCAGTGCTCCCCATTCCTGACCTAGTTAGTTCTTTCTTTCAATAACACAGGCTCCAACTAACTGATGTCTGACTATGATACACATGATAACCAGCAACATTATTCCCCCTTACACCCACAGAGGCTTTTAAAAAATCTATTAAGAATTATTTGCTGGATAGGTTTCTCTCTCTTTGCAAGCCTGGTACAAAACGTTGCAAGCTGCTATCTATGGAGGTTTTCCTTGCAACTTCCTCTAGCAGCTGTGGGTTCTTCTTTTCCTGTTCTAGAGTACATAGCCCAATAATTGTTGTTGTTGTTGTTGTTTTTAAATTAAGTCTGCATTAGTCTGTTGCAGAAAAGATGAACACATTTATTATGACATAAGCTTTTATAGATTTGAGTCCACTACATCAGATGCATGAAGTGTTATTCTTAATAGGTGGACATATATTCACATAGGTGTAAAGGGGAGAAATGTAAACAGTGCGGTCAAAATAGCAATGAAATACAAGGTCTATGATACAATTTAATTAAAGCCTAAATATATGCAAAATAAATATAGCATGCCTCTTTCTCACCATTAGAATATTCTCTTTCATATATTCTGGATTATGCATTATACTATGGAAGATGTATGAGTTTATGGTTATTGATAAAGTGCTGACTAGTGAAATGCATTGATTATCATTTATCATTTGGGTAATGATATCCTAGAGACATCCAGAGAGAAAAGAATTAGAGTTACCTGTTCTGACTTTATTGAATTATCCCCTTTGAATTGTTACAGAAAGTTCATCAGGTAGAAAGAAAAAGTAGCTAATTTCAAGCCTACACACAGCCAAACTGCTTACTAATGCAAATGTCCCTCAGCACAAGAGGTTTTTAAAAAATATCTCAGTTCTTGAAGGTAGCAGCAAACCAAAAAGTAAAGCTGAGAGACAATGGGAGAACATGCTGTGTGAAGTTTCTTGTTTTTCACATATCTGGGCATTCTTACCACTTCCGTTAAGTTGCGCCACTTTAAGCGGGGTTGGGCAACTTCTGTAGGTCAAAACGTCTGAAGGGTCACAACTCCCATGATCACTCACTACTAGCTATGCTGGCTAGGGCTGATGGGAGCTGTAGGCCAAAACATCTGGAGGGCCACAGGTTGCCCACCCCTGCTTTAAATGAATAAAGCAGAATACAAAGATGCAGTCAAAAAATGAATAAGTAGGAGGCAGAAGATGTACAATGGCTGTTGTGTGGTAACCTAGGCAACCATAGTAATCCAAGCTGGCCTTGCAAATGCTGCAGTAATAAAATACATGACTTCAAAACACTTCACATGTGAACAGATATTTTCTCAGTATTTCCCCACACACCTCCATATCAAGCAGTAATTAAATTAGTAAAATCCTTGCTCTGAGCAAAACAGTTTAACTATCACATTTTAAAGGGTGTTGTAGCTGTTGCTTTTTGTAACTTTAATTTACTACCAGAGACCACAGGTTTATTTTGGGTGTGCTACATCACAAGTGTTTTCTAGTTCACGAGAAACAGCATGCCATTAAAACAAAAGTAATTGTGAATTCAATAGTTTGTCACCTCGCTATTGTTTTGTGTAACAAGAGACAATTTGCAACTTGCCAGTGATAAATGTGAATGTTAGAGACTCTCTTTTAGGCCTAATCTACACCAAGCAGGTTATTGCACTATGGAAGTGGTATGAAAGGGGGATATAAAAGGCAGGAGCCACACTACTGCTTTATAGCGGTATTGAAGTGCACTGACAACTGTTGGGACCCATTGACACATACCATATATTGCTTTCATACCACTTTTGTACCACTATATCCTGCTTGGTGTGGCTCCTGCCTTTTATATACCACTTTCATACTGCTTTCATAGTGTAATATCCTGTTTGGTGTAGATTAAGGCCATTTCTACAACGGCCCGGTGTAGAGGGAGGAAGGGAGGGGGAGGATCTTGCAAGATCCTGATTGTGAGATCCTCCCCTTAGTCCACATGCAGGTGCAACATCCCGGGAGGAAGGTGGGTGTCACGCCTGCCATATTTTTTAAAGGAGCTGAGTGCACATGCGCTCCAACAAAATGAGAGTTTTTTAAAAATCACCTGACCCCACTCCCCCTCATCCCTGATTCCTCCCAGCCTAGTTCCTTCCCTCTACTGCCCCCTGCTACTCGCGGGGAGGAGGGAAGAAGCTGGGGTGGGCGGCCACACCTCTCACGGTCTTGGCCGTGCTATCTTCTCTGAGCTGCTGAAACATTTATGAGTGTTCCTTGATGACACCACACCAGCTCAACTAATCAGTGTCAAAGTACTGTGAGGGCAGAGGGAAGACTGGAGGCAAACAGCCCAATCCCCCACACTACTCAGACAAGGTAAGCAAGTGGCAAAGGTGGCTGCTCCAAGGCGTAAGGCCCATAAGTTCAATGGACCTTATTTCTGAATAGACATGCATAGGGTTGTGATATCAATATGAAAATGACTTTAAAATCCTGGTGTGGGTGGTCCCTTGATTGATTGAAATTCTATATGCTTTTCATATTGGCATGACAATCGCGAAGGCTTAGTCATAAGGAAGCTGACAGTTTTGAGGGCAATGGGGTTGGAGATCACATTGACTTCCAGTTCTGGCTACGTGTTGCACGTGTGAAGGAGGACATGTTTAAGCCTGCAGAGTGTGCCTTACCCATGCATGTGAATCCCCTTGAGCTATTTGCTCTGTAGTTATGTTTTTCAGCAGTATGTTTGTTTCGAGCTTATGACATTCTGTAGTCTTGAAACTATGAGTTGATGGATGGCTGTCCTAGCCAGGGATTGAACAAAATGTCCTTTTGGTCCCCTGCAGCTATATGGTCCTTTGCATATAGACACAAATGAAGAGACAAGGCTCAAAGCATTAGTTAAACAAAGGGCCACAACTTTATTGATTAATAAGAGATTTATAGCATGCTATGCTTATTTAACTATTTAAATAACCACTGCCAGTGCAGGTATCTAATCCTCATGGGATGAGAAATGGACAAGGTTCACACAACATACTAACCCAGGATGGTTTATTTTCTGGAACAAACCATGATGGGTTAGCATCTTGTCTGTGGAATGTCCTCCCTCCCAGTGGGTTATTTCCCCCAAATAAGCCAGGCTTCACTTGCAATTAACCCACACTTACAACTTGTCATAGTAAAGCTGCCAAAAACATCTTGGGGTGGCTCATAAAACCTCGTATAGCATGAGGGAACAAATCCTGCTGGCAAAATGGAACTATGCTTCCATGAGACAATCGAGCAAACAAGCTACACAAAGTAGTTTGTTTATTTATTTATTTATCACATTTATTTGGCATCTTCTACAAGTGCTATGATATAGGGCTGCCTTTTAATGGATAGGAATAAACAGATATTGAGCAACTTATTTCTGACATGCTATATTAGGATTTAATATGTATTTTATTTACGGGTTTTCTCACATTTTGATTTTAACGTCGTTACTTCGCCAAACTGGAGTCCTTCAGATGGGGCAAGTTAGAGACTCCAAACAAACAAGCCAAAATTAGACAGCTGCTGAGGCAACTGCACAATGGTTTCAGTACATGCAATGTTAGTTACTTAGTAATTTAGTAGATTTATATTCCACTTTTTGACTACAGACCTCAAAGCAGCTTGCAACATTTTATAAAATACAACAGATACAGCAAGAATGTCACACAATTAAAAAACAACATAAAACAAAAAACAATCAGCCCCACTGACATTCCTTTTTACAGGGTGATTGGTGCCCCTTGGCCTTCTGGGTGGGTCGTGGGCGGGGCGGGGGGAGACAGTCCAGCAGGAGGAGGTCCTACTATTGGCTTTGCTGGCCTCCCTCATTCTCATACATCTTCGCTTATATCTACTTGTACCCACATTCATAACATTGCTCACTGGTCATGTGAATTGTACCTAATAGGAATATCTGACCCTCTTGCCAACTAGAGACTTACTCCTAGCTAAACATGCTGATGAGTCAGTGGAATGAATCAATGAAACAAAGTGGTGGCATGGGCAGTGTGTGTGTGTGTGTGTGTGTAGGATTTCACCTTGAATTTTTCCTTGAATTACTGTGTCTTTGTCAACTTCATGAATTTGGGTTTGAATTCCTGTTTCTCACCACCTCTATTTTCAACACATCTATTGAAGATGCAGGAGCCTCCTCTACCTCTGGTCACTCTGCTCTCCAGTCTGCTGAGCTTGATCCTGCTCATTGTTGCCATTTCCTATTGATTCATTCATGGTGGAAGGAAAATGTTTGATACATAGTTGACGATAGATGAAGTGAAAAGTGGGCGGCAGGCAGTGAGAAAGGAGAACTATCCTCTTTCTTCTTTATCTGGTTTCCCCAGTTGGCATTGCAGCAATATATATATTGCAGCAATGTAATTGCTGCAAATTCATATAATCATACAAACACACACACACACACACACACACACACACACACAATATCCCCTCTTCATTAGTATTGTTAATTTATATAGTACCAACCAAGTATATTATTATCTCTTTTTTCTCGCTCATGGTGGTTTTTCTAGACAGCCATGCTTTTACTGATTCAGGAATTTCCTGACTATTGAGCATGTTTTAAGTATGAGTTGTTGTTATTATTATTATTATTATATTATTATTATTATTATTATTATTATTATTATTATTTTCTGTACCACTCAATAGCTAAAGCTATATAGCCCAATAGCCAAACTACCATTTTCTTTAAAGAATGAGAGGACAAATCTCTACCCCAAGAGGCTTACAAGGTAGAAAATGACACCAGAGAGATAAAAGAGAAAGGACAGGGAAATGGGGGCACAGCATTACAGCAACTACCAATCTGTAGGCCCACTGGAGCACAGATGCCTGCCTTTGGAGTCTCCCAAACTGGGCAGCTGGTGTGATGCCACCCCCTTGGTCTTCCTTTATTTCTCTTATTAAATCAAAGTATCCCAACTATGGGGTGGGTCATCAGACTGCTGCACCCTGACTCTGTGACTCACTGACCCTTTTAGGTCTCACAGCAGCCAGCCCAGCACTCTATATTTTCCCTACTCCTTCCCTGCTGCCACCATTGATCACTGTACCCAACCTCAGGTACTCCAATAATCTACACCAGTTTATGAAACAGAAAGCGCTTTAATGAACAATAAATGAGGTTACGCAGTTACAAAGCTTATGGTTTCATCAGGTTCAATGCTTGTTTATTTCATACAGTTTCATTTGCAATCCTTTCTATGCTACCCCCTATTCTACACTCTCTCCTCACAGTCACTCTGTTCCCAAAATAATAAAAGCCATTGTTCCAACACTCTCACTAGATTCTTCACAGACAAACTCAGCTTCAGCAGACCCTAACTCTCTCTCACACACATACCATTCTACTGCTTCCCTTAAGTCCTCCCCATCACTACTAACAACCAATCTAGACCTTTGAACCACCAGCCAATCAGCATTCACTTCACGTTCTCTCCACTCTCTACCACTAGGCTTAACTACTTAACAACCTTGTTCTTGCAGTCTACACAGCACTTACATCTTAAAGGGCAACTATCATTTAAATATCACAAATACTTACTTTATATAAATTAGCAACAAACAGTAAAATATTACAGCTGGGGCTAGGAGCTGCTTGACAACCTAATTTCCCACAGTGCCCCTAAGCAACTCTGTGTCAGGGGCATAGTGGGAAATTTAAATGGTGGCTCCAAATCACCAGACGCTCACTGCAGCAGCTTATGCAGGAATATATGTCCATGACAAGAAGCAGCACATATACCAGTTTAGTTCTCCAACAATAGCTGGATATAATTTTTTAAAATCATAAAATGCATTATTATAATGTCATTTTCAAATGTTTCTGTTAATTAGGATGTCTTGGATTCTGTGGGTCCCGCATTTCAGGATTCTATCTGCTGTGAAAGAAACTGAACCTTTTATACACATGCTTTATTTGAAATCCATTCAACTTGAACACGCGTCACTTTGACTGGATTGTGCTCATAGTGACTACAAGTATACTAGGTGCTTTACAAAAATGAGTTTACAGTATTTATAAAGATAAAAAATCAAGGTACTAAAACAAGTTATTACTTCACCCCACTATCATCCCATTCCCAGTATTTACAGATTGCCATGCCCAAGTGCCCAATGTTAGGATTAGGAAAGTTTTTTCATTAAGCTATACATTTGTCTTTTCTAATTCTGTCTCAGAAATATTACAGTAAATAAATATTAAGGGTGCAATCCTATACAGAAAAGGAGTCTTACATATTTAGACAGAAAAGAAGTCCTACTCCCAATATTATCCAGCCAGCATGCCTAGCTGGGGAATGTTAGGAGTTGTAGGACTGTTTTTTCTGTCCAAACATTACATAGGATTGCATCCTAAGGGAACCAAAGCAAACTAGTCCCAAACAGGGAAACTCTAGTGTTTCATAATACAGTGCGAGAATGGCCAATTTCCTGCAGTGGGGAACTAGGATGTAATTTTTCCTCCCTATTAAGATTTTTTTTTAAAAAAAGTAGGTTTGGTGGGGTTGAATCCCTCCCCTTCTGCTAGAATTCTGATGCAATACACTCTGTTCTCCCTCTACGTGAGACTTGGTGCAGTGGCAAGACAGATTTAAACCTTCATTGTCTGCATCACTCCCAGTCACTTCTCTGACTGGAAATGACATGACTAATTTCCTGCAGCGATTGTTCATGTTAAGTTAGCACAAGTTTAAACATTATACAGTTTGGATTGATGGAGGAAAAACTGTCCTCCCGAGATATTTTCACACCAGGGCAGAGAGATGGGGGTTGCTTAGTGAAGTGGTGAGGAATAGTCAGTGTTTCTGGGAATATTTCTGATAAATTTATTTCCTGAAGAATTTAATTTGTATCTTTCCTCTTAATGATAGGTATTTGGAAGGCTGCTAACAATGGGTTGCTTGTCTGACTACCAGCAGAACAAAAACTGCAGATGGAACATATTTTTCCAATCTCCCTGCATGCCCTCCAAAACTTCCCTAGAGGGTTGAGGGATCCTTCTGAGCAGATTTTGGAGATGAAAGGGGGTGCAGATGGTAGGAGAGCAACAGCAAGTTCCATTACATGAAGTCCATTTGTGTGATGTTGGATGTAATCCAAAATAAAATCACAGAACAGAGCACTTAAACAATTACAATAATTAAAATAGACAACAAATTATGGCAGAGTAAAAAACAAACCAAAAAAACAGCAGCAGCTGCAGCACTAGCAGCAGCAACAACAGAGACATTTGCATTCCCATGCCAGAGTTCATAGGGGTGCATCAAGGGGCTTGCTGGGGCATTGGTTATGGCAAAAACTCAGACTTGTGTGTTGCTCCCAGCATGGTATACATGTATACCTAGTGCCAATCATCATCATCATCATCATCATCATCATCTATTTTCTTCTTTTTTAGGACTGCGCCCTCCCAAAGTGATGTACAGAATAGGTGAGAGACACAGTACAAATTAAGGGTGATCACATTAAAACAGGTGTTCAGAATTACTTTGCGAAGTTGCTCTGTCCACTATGGTAACAATCAAAGGCAGCCTTGAAAAGCAAGGTCTTCAAGGTCTGCCTAAATGCCAGAGTAGAATTGGAAAGGCATAGAACAGATCTATTGGAAAGGAGCTCCAAAGATTTGGAATAACTACTGAGAAAGTCCTGCCTTTAGTACACACCAACCTCACTGATTTTAATGGTGGGCAGCTGAGAAGGAATGCTGGCTAGGGAATGGTGGGAGCTGTAAGACTTTTTTTCTGTGTAAACATGCATAGGACTGGAAGATTATAGAAATTTGTGGGACTCATGAAAAGAAGATAATAATAATAATAATAATAATAATAATAATAATAATAATAATAATAAACAGTAATTGTATCCCACCCTATATCATAAGGATCTCAGGGTGGCATACAGATAAAATCATCAGAACAATATAAATTAATAAATATACACAGCTAAAAACAAATTAAACCATTAATAAGCTAAAACCAGTACAGAATTTGAAAACAGTAAAACCGATTAAAACAATTAAAACTATGTACAGGCTTGGTGAATTTAGTCATCAAAGGCTTTGTTTAAAAGCCATGTCTTAAATTGGTGCCGAAATGAAACCAGTGACGGCGCCAGTCAGGCCTCCAAAGAGATTAAAATAAATAATTGATTAAAATACCACCCTGGAATAGAAAAAGAAAATGACAGATGTAAGAAGAAAAACTTTGAAATGGACCAACCGTGGGGAAGCAACAGGGAGGGATTTTGAATTAGTATCAATGTGTTTCATTTTTGTTTTCACTGTGTTTTATTTTTGAAAACTCAATGAAAAAACCAGTACTAGAGAAAAATATATATGCATGGGATTGCACGCTAAGTGACTCTTTTTTAAGTGTTGTGTGGAAATGTCCATCCATGATGTAATGTGTGATGTGGCCATACGTCTGGACAATTTGTGTAAACTCCATCTTTATTGAGGAGAAAGGCTGCACCCATTGCACATTACACACAAGGTGGGATTGTGAGAGCATTCATGTTTCCCCATCACATTATGAAAGGAATTCTTTAGATATTTGTATGGAGTGTGTGTGTGTGTGTGTAAAGAATCAGAAAAAGTCAGCTGACAGGGGCTAATTACAAGTTACAAACATATTAACAGACCCCCTAATTATGCTTTTTAAGATGAGACAATTTGGGGAAGACAGTTATTTAAAGTCAAAAAGCAACAGATAAAGGGGCACTCCCCCAAGGCATTCCAAAATATTTATCCATATACCCTAATAGGTTTGGATGTTGACACAGCATGGTGAGAAAACTCTCTCTCTCTCTCTCTCTCTAAATAGACTGGTCATTAGCGTTGCCAAAAATGTATATGAAACAATGCATGTGTCAAAGCAAGTGATTGGGAAGGTGAAGAGAAGTAGTAATGGAGGGCATTCAAAGAAGATCAATGGACAGAATTTCATTTGCAAAGTGGGAATTTTGTAGTGCAAGTGACTGCAAAATTAATGGAGTTACAGAAGACAAATGTTGATGGGATATTTGTCTAGGATGACTATAGGCAAGACAGGAATTAGTGAAATAATAGGGCAAAGTTGGCAAGGACATGGGTTAACGGTTAATAAATGATAGCAGTTGGTGAGTGCTTTATATGGAGGAGGTGTTTGGATTCGATATTAATAAAAGAAAATATTTGAGGAATATAAGTAGATAGTTGTTTACAATTCTACGTAGGTAAGTACTTCAAGCTGTGTTAGTCTATTGAAGCAAAACCAGCAAGGTCTCATGGCTTCTCAAATAAATTGTATTTGTATTTGTTTAGGCCTCAATAGGGTGCAGAATTTTTTGTTCCATTACAAGTTTTATTAGCATTGCAAAGCTACATATTTGCTGCTGTGGTTACTGCCCTTGTCCTGTACCAATCTACACACAACAGCAGCAAATCGTGGCTTAACTATGGGGCTGTTCACGTTTAAAAACAAATTGTTTGTTGGGGATGCACTGCAGAGCACCTACCTCTTCTGCTTTAGTACGCAACCCACAATCAGCTCTTTCATAGGTTGTAAATCATGACATGTGAACCTGGACCGCTGGGGCTAAACAACCCAGTGGTTAACTCACCATGAAAGCTTATGGCACAATACATGTTAGAACAGAAAATGGTGCCAAGAAGTAATAGATATATCAATTTTCAGAGAGGTAACTGTTAATCTATTGCATCAAAAACAAATATTGTTGCATCTAGTATAAAGACTCTAGTCCATGAGAGCTTAGGTCATAATAATTGTGTTTATCTTTAAGATACCCTGCTACAAAACTTTATATAGGTAAGTGCAAGACAAAGTTGATGGGGCTCCTGAAAAATGGGGGTGGACCACAAAGGAGAATCTGGGAAGGCAGAAGGGGAAGAAATGATCTTGTGGAAAGGCTAGATAGATATATTTTCAACACATAAAGAAGGGAGCTAGTTGAGGAAACACGCTTTCCTTCCAATGCAGATAACAGGCTTCAGACCACGGTGGGATGAAAAGGATTAATCTCCCCAAACCCTACACCACAGTCCCAATCCGCATTAACCCCCACTCTATTTACTTTTTAAAAGCTGTTCAGCAACTGGTAATTGCGAGTGCCATTGCGCTAAATATGGACCTATGTTAATGGAGACTATAGCATATTGCGTAAAGAACTATGGGGATAGATGCCACGCTGCTATGGCATGTGGACGATAAAGGATGTAAATAGGGTATTGTTGCTGGGATGCCGCTGAAGAATGCAAAAAGCTTCACATTGGTGTACAATTTGTTGTGGAGTCGGTAAGAATTCAGATAGAGTGAAGGCGGGACTCGTAGTTGCTACGCGTGTTCAGAGATCAGATACGGTAGAAACTAACGAGAAAGGTTACTCTAATCTAGATGCAAAACTGCGGGGAGGAGTTAGGGGCGGTCCCAACGGTTCGAAGCGGCTGATGCCGGGGGGAAGTACTTTCAGGATGCACCAGTGGGTACGGTTTCCATGGAAGCAGGGCCTTCGCAGTCGCCGAGACCGCGCCGTCAATTGAAGAGAATAACCTGTCGGGTTTGTGCAATGGAAGGGGGTATTGTA
Source organism: Elgaria multicarinata webbii (assembly GCF_023053635.1). Lineage (NCBI taxonomy): Eukaryota > Metazoa > Chordata > Lepidosauria > Squamata > Anguidae > Elgaria > Elgaria multicarinata. The sequence continues at coordinate 49,300,603 of NC_086173.1, read as the reverse complement.
TGAAAAGCGTGCGGTGGGTGATTTCAAGGGGGACTCTGCGAGCAAACCTTGTCCTGTCAAATCAAATGATTTCTCGCATGGAGTCATTTTCTTCATTAAATCCAGTCTCTCTTTAATTAAAATAGTATACAGTTTTACTCGGGGAGAATTTTAAGCGGCCAGTGTGGGTTCGTGTGACACTAAGAAACACAAGTAGGTCTCCTATCTGCAGAAAGAGCCACACGTACACCCAGTTTCAGACCACATATGGTTCGTCGAGAACACCTTTGTTTTGGGGTGGCAAAACAACTGTTCTAAATAATTTGGGTTTCAGGTAGTAGGTACAGATCTCTTTGCGTAGCGTGACCATATGGAAAGGAGGACAGGGCTCCTGTATCTTTAACAGTTGCATAGTAAAGGGAATTTCAGCAGGTGTCATCTGTATGCATGCAGCACCTGGAGAAATTCCCTCTTCATCAAAACAGTTAAAGCTGCAGGAGCCCTGCCCTCTTTAGCTAGAGTGACCAGCTACAATAGAGGGCAGGGCTCCTGCAGCTTTAACTGTTGTGCAGAAGAGGGAATTTCAACAGTTGCTGCAGGCATACAGATGACATCTGCTGAAATTCCCTTTTCTATACAACTGTTAAAGATACAGGAGCCCTGTCCGCGTTTTCATATTGTCACCCTATCTTTGCGTATAAACCAGGATGACGTTGATAACATTGCTATTGCTAATATAAAGTACAAAAACTGCAAGCTTAATACATATTGGGAGGTTTTGCATTTTAATCTGGAATATATTCTCACTTTGCTGAGAACACTGCTCCTAAAATCTGAAATGCTCCCCCTTGCTTTCCTTTCTCATAGAATCATAGAATAGTAGAGTTGGAAGGGGCCTATAAGGCCATCGAGTCCAACCCCCTGCTCCATTGAGACTTCCACTGTGTCATCAGTTAATCATTACAACAGAGAAACCTGAGGAGGGAGAAGGTTTAGAAAACATCTTAAATATCACAGGGTTGTTCACGTTATGTAAATGACCCATGGTAACAAAGCCACAGTGTCCTGGATGGAGAAAGAATGAGTGGACCCTAGGAGCACATGTTTTATCTCTCCAGACTTCTTTTTTCACATGGTAAATGCACAGTTCCTTATTTGTCACTTGTGCATCTGCAGTAGCACATGGAGGCACTCTCAGGATAGCAAGTTAACAATATGTAGTTTTTGTTAATTCATATTTTATTGAAATATTTTGTAGTCTAATATAAGAACAATACACCTCACCCATTTGCCTCTGCTTCCCATCTGTTTTTTTTTACATAGGTATATGTAAAGTAAACATAAATAATCAAATGAATAAAAAGAGAAAAACCAAAGTGGAAATATTGTACAAAACACTCCTGATTTATAGCTAAATTTCACACAATTGACTGTCCCCTCTAGCATGGTCCTTGTTTCAGCCAGAGGGCATCATAATTTAATATTGAGCAGATAGTAAAAGTTCCATAGTAAAAATAATAAATAAATGTAGCAAGACAGTTACAAGTTGATCACTGTAAGTGTTAGATTTTAAACAGCATTCTTCAGATCTTTGTTGCATTGTTGCAAAGCACCTATTTTCTTCATAATAAAAGTTTTAAGAACATTAAGAAGAGTCATAGTGGCCAACCAGATGCCTATGAGAAACTCACAAGCAGAACATGAGTGAAATAGCCCCGTTCTTTTCATGTTGTTGTTATTGTTGTTGTTTCTTGGCAGTATCCAATTAATTGGACACTAGCAGTAATGTAAATTACGTTGAACTAGCACAATGGACCTCTAGCACAATGCCAATAGTGTTATCTGGTGCAACATTTTCTGGAGAATCCTGTTGTGCCAACTAGAAGTTCATTACCACTAGTGTCTGATTGGATGTTGTCCATAATTTATTAAATTTATGGGTCAATTCCCAACCAAAAAGGAGTCTCAAATTGACTTACGCACACACTCACACAATTTAAAAGTGATACAGTATAAAAAGTGTTCATTCACAGGACACAAATCTCCCCCTACACCAGCCAGAATGAATACAAAAGCAACCCCCCAAATTGGGCCATGATTAATGTCCAGATACCTGGGAAAATAAATAAATCTTTATCTGGTGCCAAAACTATGATGATATCAGTGATCATCCTTGGGGCAACTGTAAGGTTATCACAGAAGAGCTTGTTCTCAAACTGCTACCTCCTGAGCTTCTCTTGGATGGGCCCTCTGCAGGTGACCTCAGGGACTGAATAATAATAATAATAATAATAATAATAATAATAATAATAATAATTCATTTCTTACCCACCTTTCCATTTCGATCGAGGTGGGGAATAACAATAAACGATAAAACACATAAAACTGAATTAAAACATAATATACATTGTTAAAAACATCCTAAAAAACATTCTAAAAATGTCTTAAAATTCCACTGGATAGGCCTGCTGGAAGAGATCAGTGTTTATAGCTTTTTTGAATGCTAGTAGACTGTTAAGTTGACGAGTCTCCTCCAGCTGAAGTAGATTTTTCCAAAAGGACCTGAGTGTGAAGGGCGGATTGTATGGGAAAAGGGAATCCCACAGGTAGATTCATATGGGGAACGATGGTGCTTGAGGACGTAAGCTGTGTAGGACTTTATAGGTTAAAACAGCACTTTGAATTGGTGATCAGGTCAAGGGAGCCAGGACCAGATTTATACGCTCACATCACCTAATCTGGTCACTGAATTCTAGCAACTGGTGTTCCATCATAACATATTCAAAGGCATACTGCCTTTGATACTGTGTGCAGATTCTACAAAACCACCTTGAATTTTGCAGTAGTCCTTCTGTAAAACTTCTACAGGCATGCCCTGTAATATAAAAGCTGGACTATAAAAGCTCTAGAATCTAAAACCCTTCTTTGCTAATGGAAATCATGTCCTATTAGGTAGTCTTTCAACATGTGCTTGACTTCTTTTTATTATGTTAGATATTTTACAATTATTATTTCTCTATATAACCTGAGGGACTATAGGATTTGATGGAAGCCCTAATATTATTTATTATTACAATATGCCAGTAGAATGCGAGATACATGACAGCCACAAAAAATATGCCAGCAGAACACTACAAATATGCTGGCAGAACTGTTCTTTCAGTGGAGATATGGTGGTGGAATGACCAAAAGGGGACAGAGTCATGTGCAGGACATGGATGGCACAGAGGAGGAGCATGCTTCTGCTGTATCCTATACCAGGGGTGGGCAGACGTCAAGCTTGCTGTATCTATTCCCCCGCCCCCCAAAGTCCACCTACTTCTAGAGCCAGGCTGGAAGGAGTATGCCATACACTTGTAGCACAAACATTTGAATGTTGTTTGGAAGTAAGTCCCCATTGTGCTTTAGATTGCAGCCTTGGAAATAAAGAACATGGGTGCTATGTTTGTTCTTATTGTAAAAAGTGAGCTCATAGTCATTTTACACAAAAATCTACTTTTGTTTTTTTGCTGAAGTATTTTTGTTTAAGGAGTCTATTATTATTATTTTTGCAGGGAGTGGGATGGAAGAGGGAGGAAGCCTTTGAGTGGTTTTGAGTAACTGCAATTGTTAAACAATTGAAATTAGAAGTCTTTGTCAATCTACTAGTAGACACTGATGAATTTTCTACTCACGACTGTCCTATACTCCTTCCATCCACAACCATATACCCATTGATGGTGCACAATGTGGTGGCCATGTCTCTGGGGTGGTCCCTATCCCCAGTAGCCCTGGCCAAGATGTCTGGACCCCCATCCCTCTGTTTCCCATGCACCTAGACACAGATGCTTAGTTTGCATGGGATGAGGTCCTCAATCCACCCAGCAATATGATACTCTGGCTACTGCTTCCTCTGTGTGTGTGTGTGGGGGGGATGTTTTGTCCAGGGGGTGGACTAGCAATTTCCTGAGTGCATCTGTCACTGCTTAAGCAAACAGGGTTTTACTATGCTTGTGGCTGATGCCTAATTCTCTACAGTGTTTGCATATTGGAGATGTGGTGACATGATGGGCACATTCCCAACTTGGCCTACATAGGTTGGCTTCCTCAGTGTCTACGTATGTCATATGTGGACATTGTTGCTGGCACAATCCCTGGTTAGTGACCTGTGCTGATATTCCCGGGACACTGTGGATGCTTACCATTTTATATTTTCTCATTGTGTGTTTCCCCTCTTCCCCTGGGCTAAGCATTGGACACTGCAGCCATTCTGCATTTTTATATACCCATTTCTTCATTTAGATGGATTGTGCCAAGCAGAGCAGTTATGTTACTCTTGTGATTTAATTTGCCCTCTTTATAACTGTATTCCATTGCTGACTACTTAAAATCTTAATAGATTAATGCTCTTAGCTGTTTCCTAGATATATTAATGTTTGCATGTTTATCACATTAAAAAAATGCAAGAGTAGATTTTCTCAGAACATAAAGCACTTCAAGGAAAAAATGTCTCGATCCAACAAGCAAACATATTACTCCTATTTCAAAAGGGGAAGGAGCAAAATGCAGTGACTGTGTTGCCTCAATTTTGATCTCATAGGACCATTAGAAAGGTCTTGTCTAAAGATTCAATTGCTAAATTTAACCAGTGAAGCATGTGACAAGAGTTTTTTTAGAAGCCACTTATGAAAGCTTTCATAGCACTTTGCATGTGGCTAGCATCAAATTCTGTTTTGTTTAGTGGGATGGGGGAATTCAGCACATTTTGAGGTATATGGCAATGAAGTCCACATGAAGGGATGGTTTCACACTGTTGGTTGTAGTTAGTTCCCATTGAAATTAATGGACTTAAGTAATGACTAACTTGTGCCAATGATTTCAGTGAGACCTAAGTTCAACTAACAGTCTGCGTCATAGTGTAGTAGGATAAGAGAGGGGTCCAACAGTGTTCCAGTGTGCCATGCCAAATAGATGATCAGCACTATCTACATTGATCATCTCTGGTGGCGATCCATATAGCTTTCCTCAGGGTAGTGCTTCTCTTATGAAGCAATCACATTTCCCCAGCACTTAAACTGCCGTATTTTCTCCCTGGGGAAATCTGGTTCTTCTCCCAATGAATGGTACTATGAGAGCTGTGTGGGATGTAATTTACATTTATTTATGAATCTTAGTGCTCTCTCATTGTACTACTCAAGCACAGGAGCACTCAGGTAATTTTAAATAAATATTTTTTAGAAACCACCATCAAAAAGTGGTTAACATGTGAAAGGTTACTTTTCTGTTCATAGTAATGCTCTGCTATTTTTGATAATTCTTTACTCATTTCTTTGAAAGCTTGCTGACCCTCTCTGTCATGGAAGGGTATAATAACGTTTGGAAGGGTATAATAACAGTAAGGCTAACAGTTGAAATCTGATAATTTTGTGGCTGTAACAGATTAAAAGTTATACATTGAGTGTATGTTTAGGAGAATAATTCTAAAATATGTACAGAACCTGTGATGAATAATGTGTTGAGTTATATAGGGTTGAATAGGTGGGATGGAAAAGCAGCATCTGGAATGCCCCACATAGGACAATCTAGAACAGTAATTCTAAAATAGCAAAGAGAGAGAAATAAATCACGTTTTAGTGGATAATAACATTAAAAGTTTATGAAAAGCCTTCTTAAATAAAAAGGTCTTGAACTGGCATTGAAAAGGCATCAAAGTAGATACCAGGCAAACTTCCCCGGAAAACATTCCTCAAGTGGGGTGCCACAGTCAAAAAGACCCTATCTCTAGTCACCACCTGCCTTACCTTTGAAGATGGGAGAACCTGGAGAAGAGCCTCTGAGAAAGATGTTAATATGTAGGCAGGTTCATGTGGGAGTTGGCAGCCCTTCAGGAAACCAGTCCCAGGGCATGTCTACACCACAAGGATGTAGGGGGAGGATCTCAAACTTAATGGCTTTCGTGATCCTCCCTGGGTGTCTAGATGGCCACACGACATCCTGGAAGGATGTTGCGTCCGCCATTTAAAAAACAACAACGACAAGAGCGCATTCACGCTCCAGTGCTAAAGTTAGGAAAAACAACAACAACCTGACCCCACTCCCCATCCCTCACTCCCGATGGGCATTGACTGCCGCTGTGCAGCTCCATGCCCCCGCTACTTGTGGGGAGGACAGGACAACTCAGGAGCAGAGGCCACATGGCCACGCTCCACGGGATGGTCCTGGAACTGTGGAAAAGTTGTTTTTTCTGCATTTCCTGATATTCCAGGGTAAGTCCTCACTAGTCCTGGGTTGCCCCCAGGATCCTCTGTGTGTCATGTGGACACACAGGGACGATCCAAGGACTACCCCAGGATATAGGCATGGTGTAGACATGCCTGCAGTCTGTATAGTGCCTTAAAGGTAAACACCAGCATGCTGAATTGTGCTTGGAATCTTTTTAAGCACTGGCAAAGTATGTTCCCTCTGGCCACTCCTGATCAAAAACTAACAGCAATGCTTTGAACTAGCTGAAGACTTCCAAAAAGTTTTTAGAGCCAGCCCACGTACAGCACATTGCAGTATTTAATCCTGGACAATATGAGAATATGGATAACAGTGGCCAAGCAAGAATCAGCTCCTTTGTAAACTAGTTGATGTGCCTATTCTCCATCGTGCTTTTAGTTGTTGTCAGTATCTTCATAAGCTAAGTATGATTATCAAACCCCATGCATTACATGGAACTTATGCAAAGGAATAGATTGATGACAGAAGAAAAAATGCCTTTCTCTGCTGCAGTTAACGATTCTCATCTTTCTCAGGTTCAGCAATGCTACACACAGAGAAAGATTTTAACGAACTTCTTAGCTGTAAAGAACAAGAACTGAAAGAGCTACAAGCGCGTCAAATCCATTTTCAGAAAACAACACTGCAAGAAACCCAAAAGCAACTTCAAGAAATGAATAGGAAATTCAACAGTTTAAAGGAAGATTTCACCTATAACCTTAAAGTCCTGGAGGAGAGAGATAGAGAGCTGGAGCGTTATGATACGTTGTTCACCCAATTGAAAATGGTTGAAAATGCCAAACAGGCAGAAGTTAGTGACCTTAGAATACAGGTAGATAAGCTGCAGCAGGCACTTGCTCGGGAAACAAAAAAACAAGAGGTTCTGCAATACCAATATAAACAAAAGCTTAAAGAACACCAGTTAGAGTTGGAGCGGCTTCACAGGTAAGATTGATGTGATACTGCATAGGTATGAAATTCAGCTTTCCAAACTCAGTTCTTTGGGTCTAGCAGTGCCAAAGTACTGTATATTCACAGTTAACTTTTCTTATTAGTGGCTATCCATTGGTTAAAGTACAGTACATACTTGTTGTAGTAGATGTTCGTGGAAATTATTATTTTTTTATTAAGTTGCTGTTCTGCTAGTACACTCATCCTGAAACTTCCCACCACCATCATACAATAAGAGTAATATAATACATTACATATCAATAAGACGTCCCTTCTCTGAATCATTTAAATAAAATATATAAATTTTCACACTCGCTTGTATATAAATTATATATTTCTTTTGCAAAATCCAAAGTTACCAATAAACAATTCCCTGTTCTTTATCAATGCATTTTATAAATAACAAAGTCAAGTTATTGAAAAACAAAATTGAATATTTGGATGTATTGCTTTACATCTACAGAAATTAATGTCCAGTTTGTTTAACAAATGTATCCCCTCTTTGTCTTTTTCTCAGCAGTTCTCATATAATATGTTAATTTTGCCATCATAGCAAAATCTCACATTTTCTCCAGAAAATCACACCCCTAGAAGATGTGATTTGTCCTCTCCACTTTTTGGCATACAATATTCCTGCTGCAGCTAAGCCCTTGTTTATATGAGGGGAAAACCCTAGTGTGGCGCCGCAGTAGCGGCATGTCGTTTATATGATGCTGCAGCCATCATGGAACTATCCCAGGGCTTTCCTTCCAAGATCCAAAATCAAAAGGTCAAGGGCTTACCCCGACTTTTTCCTCTTCCAGCGAGGCGACGGTGCATCCCCAGTCTGTCAGCATCTTCTGACTCTGCATTGGAGGTGTTTCCCGGCCAATAGCAACCCCTGAGTGGGGAGGGGAGGAGACTGGGGAAATTGCACCCCAGCCTCCTTCCCTCCCTCTCAGAAAACTGCACAGCTAGATGGGCAAAATCGCCCATCTAATGAAAATGCAGGACAGTCAGAGCACGGATCGGCTCCATGCTCCAGCCATCTTCCATTGGATACTCGGCAGCCTCTGACTGTTACTCTGTACAGCACCATGTACATTGATGGTGCTATATAAATAAATAATAATAATAATAATCTCCATTGCTGACTATCTCCATAGGATTGCATCCTGGGGCATCTCTGCATGAAGAGTTTGCCCCAGGGTGGCTTCGCAGTAGCGGCACGTCATCTACATGACGTAACCGCCATTGTGAAGCCATCCAAGGGCAACCTCCAGAAACTCTGCTGAAAAAAGTTACCCCGACTTTTTTGGCAGCAGAGGCTTGTTACAGCCCATGGCGCCCCCTGATTGGTTGCCATGGGCTGGACAGGGAAGGGGGTGGAGCTCATGAGAGCCTTGTGCCCCATGGAAAATAATAATAATAACAACAACAACAACGGGGGAGGAGAGGAACGGGCCCCGTGCCTCTTTAAAAATTAAAAAAATGATGGGAGGAGGAGAGGAATGGGACCCGTTCCTCCCCCTTTTTTATTGTTATCTGTATCTGCACAGTTACACCGATACAGATAATAAAAAGGGGGAGGAACTGGCAGCCAGAGGTAGGAGAGGTAGTTCGGGCACCTGGCATCCCTCTCTTCATCGTCCTGGCTGCTCCTGCCTGCCTCGTTCCTGCTCCCTGGTTCCTTTAGGGTTTAAATAGATACCCTGTATCCATTTATTAAATATTCGTTCAAAATTAAAAGTATTCAGAGCATCAAATAAAAATGTCCATTCAATGTTGTCAGAAGCCTTTTCTGCTTCTAAAAGCAATAATAATTCTTCTCTTAGTACAGATGCAAAATCTATAATATGTAGGATTTTCCTCACATTATCCCTCATTTTTCTTGTCCAATGAAACCCAGTTTGGTCTTGGTTTGTATACTTATATAGTACCTTATTTAAACACATTGCTAATATATTAGTAAAGATTTTATAATAATTATTAGAGGAGATATTGGTCTATAAGAGGTACTGTGTACCACCCACTGCCAATATGGCATGGAGAAGGGTAGTGGGAGCAAAAAAGAAAGAAAAACAGAGTAGGGGTTAGATGCTGCTTGTGGGTTGCCAGTTGGCTATCCCTGTGCTTTGTCAGATACATGTCAGATACATTAAAGGCTTATTCAGAAATGCAAACATGGAGGGGAGAAGGGAACACCTCCGTTCCACCACCCCGAGTTGAAGAGAAGCTATAACTGAATCCAGATGGTAATAGTGCTCCATCAGGACCAGGAACCCTGACGGAGCAGGATTCCTGGTCATGTGAAGGAGGTTAGGGATGGAGGGGGCAGGGGCGGAGTGTGCAGCTTTTTATACTGTATTTTGTATTTGTGCTTTTAACCTGTTGGTTGTTTTATTATGGTTTTAATTTTTGTGAACCGCCCAGAGAGCTTTGGCTATTGGTCGGTATAAAAATGCAATAAATAAATAAATAAATCTCTCCTCCATGCTTTATATCTCCAAATGCCTGAATAGGGCTTGTGTTTATCCTCATTTGGCGGTGGCTGTGAATGGATCATTCCATTTTTGTCATGTATTACTTGGCTCTGCGTAGAAAAGTGATTAACAGATGGATAGGCTACCCTTTGTAATTCATGGAAGTTTGTCCACCTGTTTACAAACTCCCCTCCCCCTCGTACCATTCTCTATATACTTACTTGCCAAGTGATGATAACATTTCATGCATGTTACAGAATTGGCTTGAGTCCACACATGTTTATGCCTCAACAGATGTATTTGAAATGCCACAGGACTATTTGTAATTTCCACTTCAGCTAAGCCTTAGAGGCTGTTGTTATTAGAGCCATTAAACTGAATGCTTGCACTCTCCATTTTCCTAGTGCAGTTGTGCATTGGCATTGTGCATATATGCAGCTGCCATAAATCATTCTGTACTAAAGACTGGAGACAGAGGATAGCAGTGGCACACATACCATTGTGATTCTGTAGTCTGCATGCCTACAGTAGGTGTTGGGCCCTCCTTGGCTACAAGAGGCCCACTTTGCAAGATATGAAATACCTTGTGTCTTCCCCTCCTGCTTCCTGTTGCATTTATGAAAGCTATTTTGATATCCTTGTGGTTTGAGTGGTATCACTCTCATTATACTGTTGTTATTTTCAAACCACAGCCTTCCATTTTCCGTATCCTGTTGCATTGTGGCAGGAATCAGTCTCTCTATATGTATATGATGCATTTTGCTACATAATACTTGCTTATACTGTTTATCCTGGAGGAGAAGGCTATCAGTGGCTACTAGCCTTGATGGTTGTGTGCTGCCTCCAGTATCTGAGGCTTACAGTAAGCCTGTGTGCACCAGTTGCTGGGGAACATGGGTGGGAGGGTGCTGTTGCACCATGTCCTGTTTGTTGGTCCCTGGTCGACAGCTGGTTGGCCACTGTGAGAACAGTGTGAACCCTAGATGAACCCATGGTCTGATCCAGCAGGGCCCTTCTTATGTTCATACCCTCCTAAGACAGAAACAAATTGCAATGAAGCCTTAATATGATGTTCTCTGAACAATGAACATCCAGCTTAAGGTAGAGATTGGTGTGATCTGAAAGCTCACACCCTCAGTCTGATCAAGCAGGGCACTTCTTATATTCTTAATATCACTTAAAATGGGCAAATGACCTAGCTTGCTACTCATGTCTTCTTATTATTTCAGACAAATTTTTACAAACTCATTTAATATAAGGGGAGTGTATTTGAATTACAACTGCAGTTAGGATAAGTGATTCTGATTCAAGAGAACATACATAGAAATTAGTTTTGTTCAAGCACATTCAGTGCACATTGCAGTTCTCCAAAAGACTTGTTGACTGGGTTTGAAAGTACCTCCAAGCTACAATAATTTATTAAACTTTGTTTTAATGAAAACTGTAAGTTCTTTGAAATAGGATAGCATTCATTACCAGTTACAATTTTCAATCTGCGTTTTTGTAGTTGAAATTAATGTGATGTCATTAGGTTTTATTTTAAGTAATTTAGGTTGCAATCCTATACACAATCCTATGGAGGTCAATGGCCCATGGGTTCAATCACAATTACTTTTGAGTAAGAATGCACAGGATTGCACTCCAACAGTGTAATCCTATGCATGTCTATTCAGAGGTAAGCCCCACTGGATTCAATAAAGCTTGCACCCTGGTAAATATGCATAGGATTAAATTATTTACATATTTTTACGCGTTACTATCAGTTCACTTTTCATTTTTTAAATACTAATTTTCTTGGTTTCATAGTTCTAAGGACTCTGATATCAATCAGCATTGTGAGGAATATGAGAATATGAAACATCAACTGGAGAGAAAACTCCAGGAAGTAGAAGGTGAACTTGCTTTACAAAGACAGGTACAGAAGCGTACAGGGGGAAAAAATGCATTACACTTCAATACTCTTAAGTCAGGAGCAGGCAACAAATGGAACACATATCCCCCCACCCCTGCACTGCTGAATTTGGTGGCAAGGGGGAAAGTGGCACTTCAGCACTCTACGGAATGGTAAAAAACTCAAATATAGCTTGGGAACAGCTAAAAATGACCCTTTCAGTAGTGGTTTGACACCAAATTTCAGTGGCAAATCACATTTCTTTTTTGTGGTACCCTATTTATTTATTTTATTTTTATTTATTTAAGGATTTTTATGCCGCCATTCAGCCAAAAAAGGCTCTCACGGCGGCTTACAAAAGTATTTCTTGACAGTCCCTGCCCACAGGCTTACAATCTAAAAGACATGACACAAAAGGAAAAGGGATTGGGAGGGAGGAGGAGGGAGATATACCCTATACAGTGTTCCCCAAGGGAGAGATTCTCTGTGGGGGGGATTCTCCCCAGACTCCATGAAGTTGCCCACCCCTGCTTTAATTATTCATCCCACCTGACATAAGACAAGTTTGTGGTTTTTCCCCCTCGCTCTAACGTTTAAATTAATTTACAATTAGCAACGGGCAGCATTGAAGTTGCAGTGCCATTCTTCATATTAGATAATACTTGTGTTTTTGCTTTTCTTTCTACTCTGGCAGTCTCCCCTTGGGAAAAATTGGTAGGATTGTGTCTAGTAAAATGAGATGGTGTAAAATTCTTTTCACGGAGGTACAGCCAATGGGCTGAGCTAAATCTGCCAACCTTGAAGTTTTAGGAAGGTCAGTACAATAAATCAAGAGCAGTTGCAAAGGCTAAATAAACACTGTAGTCTCTGCCAGCAGTCACTACTTCTCTGATTTCAGGATTCTCTTCCTTCGAGCTTGGTGTATAACGTTAAAAGGGCTGACAACTGATTTAAAGCATACAGGGCTGAATCCAACAGGATTATTTTCACCCGTCAGTTCTGTTGCGCAGGTGGCTCCCATTCCTTGTGTAAAGGCAATGTAGCAGTTCCAGGGCAACCCGAAAGAAGAGGAAATGCTTGTTTCTGGAAGGAGGCAGATCAGCGGAGCTCACATAAAGGAACTCTGAAGACCTGCCTCCTTCAGAAGCAAGTATTCCGCTCATTTTGGAGGTTTTGTTTAGGAAGTGCTAAATCTCCCTTGCATAAGCGGTGAGTCCAGCTTGGCCAGTGGAATTGGCAGGACCCACCATTTGCAGACGGGAATCAGCAATGTAGAAAGGAATTGGCATGGTCGTAAGTGTCCCATTGGATTCTGACCTTTAATTGATTATTTATTTAAAAGTTATATGCTTCCCTGCATCATTTGCTTTTGGCAGTTTATAGTCATGAATTAAATTCTCAGTATTTCCAAATTCTGAGTCTTTTTAAGATACTGAAATTTGAAGTAATTTAATAAGAGAAAACTATCTCTCAAAGGAAAGATGATGATATTACTGATTGATTGATTTCATAAAAAGAACAATAATAGGAAAAAATAACACTCTAAACATGGAGGAATAATAATATAACAAAGGAAACAATGAGGGCACAAGTATAGCAGTAGAAGTAATAAAGCTTCAGGAGGTAGGAAATATAGTTAGGATTATACTGGAACAGCTGAGAAAGGGTATAACATCTGACCAAAATAACTTAAGAGGTTTAGTAATAGTCTCTTTTTGATGTCCTATTGCAATAACACTTTGGAACCAAAACAGTTGCAAAAATAAATCTCAGCTCACACCCTTCTCAATTAAAATTGGTCCCACTAATTAATCCACTAAAGCTGTAGTTGATGATTTAACCCAATAAACACTTGTAGCTCTAATTTACACAAATCTCTCTTTTAATGTTTTTAATATGTGGCAAGAGGAAACTACTTACTTTGTTTTGAAAATTCCTTCTCTTACTATTTGAAGATCCTAGATGCCCTGTTCACGCTTGACTATTAATGTGAGAATGAGATTATACTGCGACATACAATTCCATGTGTTCTGTTTCAGGAATTGCTAGTGGAATTTGATGCAGAAGTGAAAAAGAGGGAACATGAGTTTCGTCAGAAAGCGGATGAAATGAGCAATATAGTTCTCTCTCATGAGCTTAAGGTAACTGTGTCCTCAAAATGTGTAAAAAGAAAATCAGCCACTTTGCTTTTTCTCCTTCTGAGTATATTCTGTTCTGCCTATTCCCATGATCAATGCAACTGATGGCCAGTCATCCCGTGGAGCAATGTGAACTGAACTGTTCAGGGGGCAGATTCCTGAGGACAGTGTTTAACTACGTTGATCCCCCATGTTTCTGCCATTAAATAGATGAACTCCATTTCAAATGGGGTGAAAGGAGGAAAAGAGGCATAATTTTCATGTTCTATATCAGGTGAAAAAATAAATGAGTTGCTTGTGCATTGAGGAAGATGCTTTTATTAACTGTTTATTGAAAAGATGTTTTGAATGTTTACAAAATATCAGATGTGCCCACTTCCACAACATTTTATTACATATCTATATCGCTTCATATGCCAAAATTGACTAGTAAGGCATCCTCAGAAGAAGACAGGTGTTAACTGGGCATAGAGGGAAAGGCAGTCAGCTAGGTATCCTGGTCCTGAGTCATTTAGGGCTCACAGCATGTTCTCTATCTCTATCACAAATTATAATGCCAATGTAACAGTAATTTAACAGTGCAATTCTAAGCTTGTTTACTCAGAAATAATCCCCAGTGAGTTTTAAGTCTATTTAAATATGTTAAGATTTGCATTCTTATTCAATAAAATACAGAAAACACACACACACACACACAAGCTGGTGGGAAAAAGAGATGCATAAGAAGATGTGCTGTACTGTGCTGTGTAGGGTCTAAAGATGACTTAGACTTGAAGATATCTTCATAGACCTCCAAATATTGGAAACATTTCTGGGGTAGCTGGGAAGTGAAGATGCTAGTAATGTGGGCCTTCATTCATTCTGACCTTGTGGGCCATTTAGAAATTCGGTGGTCAATGCAGATAGTCGAAATCATGATTTATATTCATTATAGCTTATAACCCATAGTTTGAACTTCTAAATACGAAGGTAAATCCCAGTTTGGGAATGCTTATCTGTTTTCATTTTACATTTGCTCAGAACTCTGGTGTCTAGGTGCAATGGCCTTGGAGACAGAACAACAACCATGACTATAGATTGCTAATTCAGACATCATTCCAAATAATAGTCAGCAGAAACCATAACTTGCAAACCCGTGTGAAACCGTGTTTTTTGATTATGATGTACCAACTCTCATAAAACATCATCTGCCAATTTTAGAGAGTAATCCTATGGCCCCATGACAGCATCTGAAGGGCCATAGGATGCTGCAGGTCTCCTTCTCCAGCCTCAGAGAAGATCAAATCCTGAATTCCCCCACACCAGTCCCCAACCATTGCAGAAAGCTCCTCTCTTGAGGTATGAACTCCAGCCTCAAGACTGAGGAGGAGGGCTCATTGGTAGGCAGGGCAGGATGAGGAGAAAACGAGATATGCAAGATCCAGCATTATTTAGGTACTGTTCCTGCCCCAAACAAGGTTAGCGAGTTAGACTAAAATTATCACACCTAAAAAAGGATGTTGTAGAGCTGGAAAAAGTGCAGAAAAGGGTAACTAAAATGTTCATGGGGCTGGAGTGAGACCCCTATGAGGGAAGAATACAACAGCTGGGATTGTTTAGCTTGGAAAAAGGTGAGTATGGGGAGACCTGATAGAGGTGTACAAATTATGCATTGTGTGGAAAATGTGGATAGGGAGACATTATTCCCCCTTCTCATAATACTAGAACCAGGAACATCCCATAAAGCTGATTGGTGGGAGATTCAGGACAGATAAAAGGAAGTACTTCTTCACATAGCGCATAGTCAAACTGTGGAATTCGCTAACACAAGGAATAGTGATGGCTTTATAAGGGGATTGGACACATTCCTGGAAGAGAAGGCTGTCAATGAACACTAGTCCTGATGCCCTATGCTGTCTCCCGTAATCAGGGGTAGGAAGCTATGTACGCCAGTTGCTGGGGAACATGGGTGGGAGGGTGTTGTTGCACTCACATCCTGCTTGTGAGTCTCCCATCGACAGCTGTTTGGCCACTGTGTGAACAGAATGCTGGACTAAATAGACCCTTGGTCTGATCCAACATGACTCTTCTTAAGTTCTTATGATTTGGCTGATCAAGTATTGCTGGAAAGTTAAAGATTTTGTTTTTAAAACTTTTTTTTTTTCATTTTTCCAGTTGCGTCCAATAGTCAGCTCATTCTGGTATTTGAAATTGTGACTTTCATAAACCTATTTTCAAGAACAATAAAATAACATTTTAAAAACATATAAAACGAATAAAATAGAATGGAAAGTAATAGTTATATTTAAAATCTCTTTAGGAAAAAAGATTTGCGTTCTTTCTTTGTGTTCTTACAGGAAAGTTGTCTGTAAATTAACTCTGTGACAAAGATAGCAGTCTTTTGTCTGATTTCTGGTTTAATGGGAGAAGGAATGAATAGACTGTGTTTTGTTCTTCTCTTTTGAAAGGTTAAGTTATTGACCAAGGAATTGGAGGTTTTGAAAGAAGTTGGGGTGAAAGTGGCAGAATCATTGAAAGTGGCAGAAGCAACTAATTTGGAGCTGGAGAAAGAAGTCAAATGCAAAGATTGGGAAATGAAGGATCTTGAAGCAGTGAAAGATGTTCGGTACTATACCATTCCATTGAGGATTGAGAGAAGTCTCCTTTTATCTCTCCTCTCCGTTCTTCTTCCCAGTTTATTCTTAGTACAAGTTTTTTCCTGTCTATAGGAGGAAAAAGTGTGCTTTCTGTCCTTGTTGCTCTTGAGGGTCACATGTAGCATACCAGCGGTTTACTTCATAATTTCTACACTGCAACTTATTGTAGCTCAAAGTTACACAGTTCTGATTTTCAGAGTTTGTACTTGTCTGCTTTGTCAATCTCTGCCAATTAGATATGAATCCTGTGTTTATATAACCTTGGGCTAACCGTACTGGATGTCAAAATACTGTCCCCAATGTAGCTGTCAATGTAGTTTTCTTCCTCCAGTCTGTTGCTAGTCTGCTTCATTCATAGATTGTCCTTTTAACATAACATGTAGTGCAATTCTTTGCATGTTTACTCAGAAGTAAGCCCATTGAGTTTAATGATAATTACATCCAGGGAAGCATGTATAGCATTCCTGCATTATCATCATTAGTATTTAACTCTTGCAGTGAAAGGCATGATGAGACATTTCAACTATAGTGAAGTGCAATTGCACACATTTATATTTCAGATCTATACAGCTGTGTTGCAAAGATCCTCCCCATCTTACCTAAAATAGAAGAATTATTTAGGTACCAGATAAAAAATAGGTTCACCTGCATCTGTGATAGGATCACCTCTTTTTGGTCTGGCTGAATGGAAAAAGGCAGCAAGGGCAGGCCAAGATAGGGTACAGAAACAGGCAACTTAGGATGCACATGGCAACCATATGGCTAGATATGGGTAATGGCATGTATCTGAACTGGGCTAATATTATTTGGAACTATTGCATCTCATCAGAAACATGCAGCTCATACCATATTAAGTTTTAACTTGGTTCATGGTTTAATTTGTTTTTAGCTGTGTATATTGTTTTCTACAGTATGCTTTTATCTGTACCTGAGATCGCCCTGAGATCTTAATGATATAGGGTGGGATACAAATGTTTTAAATAAATAAATATTGCAAACACAGCTTCCATTCCCTGCTATGCTGATTCACAGACGATTTCAATGTAAAATCTGAAGGGGAACTATAAGCTAAGCTGTTATCAGTTGGACATCTATCTTTGCTGTACTCATAGTTCAGGAAAGCCCAAACACTATCAAATCTTGGGATTTTATTACCAGTCTTGCACAATTCTGAAAATTTAGCATCAGTAGCTATTTAACTGATTTTTAGAAAACACTCAGAGAAAAACCAGGTGGGCTTGTGTGGATATGTTTCTTATGTGTCATGAGTATAATTAGAATCTTAAGATTCATAGTACTATCCACTACTGCATCTGTAACAATAATAGTTCATCATTATTAATATTTTTAGAGAATTGGCCCTACAGAATATGTTTTTTCTAGAAATTGCCACTATTCCTTAAGACCTGTCCAGATAGCAGCTTTCCGCTCAGCAGTAGTGGTAAGGGGCAGAGGAGGATTTACTAAAAATGAAATGAAATTCTTCTTCTGCAAATCATTACTCTTCAGAAATCATCCTCATTCTGAGCTGGTTAATTTTTAAGCATTACATAACTGCATCTAATACAGTATTTTCTTCCAATATTTGCCAATACAGGATACGGGATTTAGAAAGCAAACTTGATTTGGTGCAGCTGAGCTGGAAAAAAGAAAAAGAAATGTTTGAGAGAAAGTGAGTGTTTCTTATAGATGACGTGGTATTTAAAATGTATTATGCCTATTGAAAATGCTATGGCACAATTTTATGCATGTTTAGACAGACAAAAGTCCTACGACTTCCAGCATTCTCCAGTCTACTTTCTTTCATCTAAACATGCATAGGATTTCACACAATTTCATAAAATGCTGCAGATTGCTACAGATGGCAATATTGGTGTTTTGGTGTTGCTGAAAGGTTTTTTTTTCCTGTTGCTGCATTAAAACATTAAACTTTTAAGGGTGATGTAATAATTACCAAATTATTTAGGCTGATTAAAACAAAAAGGAATTGTGAGGAGCTCCAAAAGGATCTCTTCAAGCAGGGAGATAGGGACTCTAAATAGCAAGTACTGTTCAATATAAGCAAGTGTAAAGTGATGCATGTTGGAGCAAAAAATCTCAATTTCAAGTATAACATGATGGGATCTGGGCTAGTAATGCTTGACCAAGAAAGAGATCTTGGGGTTGTGGTGGTCAGCTCGATGAAAATATCAGCCCAGTGTATGGCTGCTGTAAAAAAACGCAAACTCCATGTTAGGCATAATTAGGTAAGGAATTGTGAATAAAACTACCAATATTATACTGCCTTTATATAAATCTATGGTGTGACCACTCTTAGAATACTGTGTACTGTTCTGGTCACCACACCTAGAGCTGGAAAAAATGCAGAAAAAGGCAACTAAAATGAACAAGGAGCTGGAGCAAATCCCCTATGAGGAAAGGTTATAGCGTCTGGGTTTTTTCAGCTTGGAAAAAAGGGAGACATGACAGAGGTGTACAAAATTATGCATGGTGTGTAGTATGAGGATAGGGAGACATTTTTCTCATAGTGCCAGAACCCAGGTTCATCACATCAAGCTGACTGATGGGAGATCCCAGAGAGATAAAAAGAACTACTTTTTCCACACAGCACATAGTTAAATTGTGGAAATCGTTACCAGAAGGCATAGTAACAACCACCAATTCAGAAGGCTTCAAAAGGGGGTTAGATAAATTCCTGAAGAAGAAGGCTATCAGTGGGTACTAGTCCTGATGCCTCCAGTATCAGAGGCAGTAAGCTGGGGAACCTCCTGCTTGTGGGTTTCCTGTCGAAGCTGGTCAGACTGTGTGAACAGAATGCTTGTCTTGATGGACCCTTGGTCTGATCCAACATGGCTCTTTTTATGTTCTTGTATTCTCAGTTTTGCATGTCACATAAATGTTCATGTGTGAAGCGGCCCTTACATAGACTGTGGATTGAGCGTTTGTTGTCATCTACTCCCTGCCTTGCTTTACACAGTCCCACTTTTCCTGTTCAGGCAAAAAGTTATTCCAAATTTATGGCCCTCTTCTCTGGCTTGTTGGAGGGGGAAACAACCCTCAAATAACCCAACAACAGTCCATGGGTTATTTGAAGGCTGTTTTCCCCTCTAACAAGCCATGCTGCTTGGGTTCAGATGACATGACAAGTTGTATCCGGGTGGGTAATTAGGGAAATGGCATCTGACAAGCACCAGCACACTCCGTGACTAAAACATCTAACTGTGGCTTGTCTAAGTTGCAGTGGTTGTGCGAACCGGGGCATTGATAAGAATCCAAAGAACTCTATGATTAGTTCTTTGTGCTCAATGTGCCTTTGAACTCGAGTTTCAATCGATCACTTTTTAAAGTTGAGCATTTCTAAGGCAGTTTGTGATAAGGCATAAGGGAAATGTGATATGGCATGAGGGAAAAGGCAGTCCCTGTTGTGTGCTTAAGGAAGTTCTTTCTATCTGTGCCATTTTACACTTCATAGGCCTTAGCTAGCCTGGGCTTTAACACGGGGCGAAGCCCAGGATCGTCCCTGTGCGTCCACATGATGTACAGGGGATCCCGGGATCAGGGAGGGATGATCCCTCCCTTGCCCCGGGATAGAGCCCTCCCCTTTGGGCCCGAGATCATGGAATGTGTGGCCCGTTGCTGCGGTTTGACCCAGCTCCGCGCGATTCCTCACGCGGAGCCGGGAGCTGCGCCCATCGGGGTTAGGGTGGGGGAGTGGGGAAACTACATTAAATTTTAAAAAACCACTTACCTTCAGTGCATGAGCGTTTGTGCGCTGCTTCTCCTTTAAAAAAATTAAAAATGGCGGGAGCGACACCTCTCTTCCTGAGGTTGTCGCGTCTCACGTGTAAATGGAGGAGGGAACTCGTGTTAAAGACAACACGAGATCTTCCCTCCTCCGTCCTGGATTATAAGGTAGGTCTAGCTAAGGCCTTAGTCTTCAGATAGTGGCGATTTGGAAAAGGGGAGGGGATTGTCTAGCTTTAATTTGGGAGTCTTGGGCCACGTAGTAGGATTGTTCCTGGGAGATACCATCCCTGCCTTTGATCATGTCAGCAGTATACAACTCCCGTTTTCTGGGAATCTGAAGATCAAAATAACTATGTAGGAGAAAATAGAAACTAAACAAAGTGATGTTCATCATGAAAATCAAAGAGTGTAAGAAGCCTCTAAAAATGCACATTGTTTAAAACTTTACAAGCTTTTATAGAGACATCTGGCAGGAAAACAGAAACACCATATCTAGTTGGTTGTTGTTTTTAAAGTTTTAATTAACTTTGTAGATTTATGATATGAACCAGTCTGTTGTGAAGCTTTGTCTAGAACATTTTTGTAGTCCCATTTAGTTATGTTGAAAAACTCAATTTAGGGATCCAGATACGGACATGAACAAAATACAAATTATTGCTGGTTGGTACTGATCTCAGTGGCTGCTGCGATAAGGGCAAGTACCAACATTGAGCATTAATTTAATGTGATGGGAGGGGGAAAGTGTTCCAATTGGGCTAGGCAGCATGTAAGGGCTCCCAGAGACATGAGATTGTCAACAGAACTGCTGGTTGGGCAGGCAGCCCCTCTGACATGCACATCTCCAGTTGTGTGAGCACCTAGGGATAATGCGGCAGACTGGCTTTCCTCCATTGCGTTTGCACATAGGATGGCCAGATGCAAAATAATAATAATAATAATAATAATTTTATTTATTTATTATCCGCTTCTCCCTTTGGATCAAGTCAAGGAACAACGTAGATACAAATACCATAAAATACATAAAACTGATTAAAACATATAAAACTAATACAATTTTGAAAGAACAGTCAAATATCTTAACATTTGACTGTAGGCCAGGGCTCCTTCATCTTTAATAGTTGTTTAGAAGAGGGAATTGTAGTAGGTGTAGCTTGCATGACATTTCCTCTTCTATACAACTGTTAAAAGTTCAAGAGCCTTGTCATCTTTTGCATATGATCACCCTAATTTCACAGTAATTCCCAGTACCCACGTATGAGACTCTCAGAGCTCTTTTTGGAAGGAAGAGTGACTAAAGCAGGCTCAAACAAGTCTAAAACAAAAAGGGGTTGATGCATGAGCAGTAAATCATGTCGTTTTATTTTCTGGGTTTTTTTCAGCAGTATGGAATTTACAGCACTTAAAAGAATGAACAGGCTTTTTAATTTTAACTTTTTTTTAAAGACATGCAGCAATCGATCACATTGCCAGGGAAAAGGATGCAATACTTGCTTCAGTGAAAGAGGCCCATTCTGAACAAACACATAAATGGGAAAATCAAATCCGAGAACTGCAGATAAATAAGGAAACTTTGGAAATGGAACTACATCGGACTGAATGGAGGCATAGGGATTACTTAAGAGAGAAAGAGGCTATCATTGAAAAGTAAGAGTGACTTAATTTGTTTTGGGTTGGATTCCTATGTGCTGTTATTATGCAATTACCTCTTTTATTTCGTATCCGTGTGGGGATATTATTTACTTGTATGCCTTGAAATATATGCACATACTTATTTTCAGATGCTGATAGCATATCAACAGAAAGCAGCCTCATCTCTGTATAGGGATAATGTTGTGATTTGCCAGATAAATACATGTACAAACAGTATTTGTAAATATAAAAATTAAGATTTGACATCAATGGAGCAAAACAAAAGAAAAAAAGAAATGTAAATCTGACTCATAGAAGGTCATACTGAATCTTTTAAAAAGCTTGTCTGGTGAAGAACCTGAGTTAAATAAGGCACAATGTTTTATTTTTAAAATTTTTGACTGAGATATATCTATTTAGAGTACTGTGGGTTAAAAAAAACCCCTACCATATGACACAATCCATTGTGGGTTATCGTGTCATCCGAACCCAGTTAGAGACACCATCCCTCTTCTGTCAAACAGAAAATGTACTCATGAGGTGTGGCAAGAGGTGAGCTATAGTGCTTACTCAAGAACAGGTCTCGCACAATGCCACTGTACTGCCTTTTAATTTTTTGTTATGCCTGCATATATGCACAGCTCTTTATTTATTTATTTATTTATTACATTTTTATACCGCCCAATAGCCGAAGCTCTCTGGGCGGTTCACAATTTTTAGAGATATCTACAGCAAATATGTGAAGAACAGTTCTGAAACAAATAAGGATAATGCAGGCAGCATAAAACAGTAAGAAATGCAAGAAGGAAATATGAACATGCTCATAGAATTTGTGACTTTCTATATGGCAGATATTGTAATAATCTCCCAGAGCATTCTTATGGAAAGGGCAGAACTATATGTATAAGAAAGTATTATAAGTAATAAAGGAATTATAGGAATGTCTTAATTATAGAAATCAATTACAGTTGTATGATGGACAGCTTTGGAAGTTCCCTGCCAAACAGTATGCTGACAGTAAGACTTGGGTATTTTCATCTGTATGGGATTGGTGCTAAAATACGGAATAAGTCAAATATCTGGAATAAGGAATAATTATGCTAAATCTACTGGCTTAATCTTTTTTAGATACCGCACAACATGCTTAAACATATACTAACACATTCATAAAGTTAGAAAACTTGAATATTATATGTTCACTTACAATGGCAAGCATCAAGAACCAGGAAAGATACTTAGCTCTTTCGTTTTGTGTACATGGAATTCATTTGGATTACTTTTTCAGGATGTCTGCTGCAGTCAGTATGCACTTGTGATGATGTGCTATGAAAGAGGAAAATGCTAAATGCATTTAATATGTACCAAATAGGAAAGATATGGAGAGCTCTTCTTTTTGGCTGATTTTTTGTTATGCGTTTCCAACCTGTAATGTTTTAAGAATACAATTTTAAAGTATATGGCTGAAAGATTTATTGCTCATACAATTCCTTATGAGCATAAGACTGTCCTTGAGACTTTCTCTATAGTGTCAGTATCAAATACTTTCCTGCTGACATTGGAACACAATTTATTATTGGCAGATCTAATATCCCATAATAAAATAGGCCATGATTGAAACAGGGTACTGAACCCGATTCTTTGATATGCCTTTGGGGTTTCAAGTTAATGGTACTCATCAGCTCTTAAGAAGTTCTTAGAATAGCATCAGAATGTGGCCTTCATTGGAGAGGGATTAACTGGAAATTTTTGCTCATAAATTGTGTACGCAGTTGCAATGGCTCTTGGTCAAGTTGTGTCAAGATGCAGGTCTTCTGGTCCAGAATACAGGTTTTGAAAGTATTGTATTCCACAGTTTCTCTATCATAACTATCACATAACTTTGGGATTATAAGAATTTATGACACCATAATAGTTCACTTCTGAGTGATAGGGAATTGCAATATGTTCTCTCCAGAGAAGAGCCTTTCTCATATGATGTTTGAATAAAGGTCAAATGTAAATTTAGATGTATTAAGTCAGTCTATATTTTTGCCTTTCACTGGGAATATATTTTGAAGTTATACTGTAGTAGGAGACTTGGGGTACAATCCATATCTTACTAATTATAATGGATATATCTTGGCCCTGTGGGGAAGAAGAAGGACCGAGGGGACAGGAGCAGGCAGAAGTAACATCGGGGCCTGCTCCTGCTGGACTCTTCCCCCCACCCCAAAGGGCAAACTGCCATCTTGGCCCTGTGGGGAAGAAGAAGGACCGAGGGGACAGGAGCAGGCAGAAGTAACATCGGGGCCTGCTCCTGCTGGACTCTTCCCCCCCCCCCACAGGGCAAACTGCCATCTTGGCCCTGTGGGGAAGAAGAAGGACCAAGGGGACAGGAGCAGGCAGAAGTAACATCGGGGCCTGCTCCTGCTGGACTCTTCCCCCCCCCCCACAGGGCAAACTGCCATCTTGGCCCTGTGGGGAAGAAGAAGGACTGAGGGGACAGGAGCAGGCAGAAGTAACATCGGGGCCTGCTCCTGTTGGACTCTTCCCCCCCCCACAGGGCAAACAGCCATCTTGGCCCTGTGGGGAAGAAGAAGGACCGAGGGGACAGGAGCAGGCAGAAGTAACATCGGGGCCTGCTCCTGCTGGACTCTTCCCCCCCCCCCCCACAGGGCAAACTGCCATCTTGGCCCTGTGGGGAAGAAGAAGGACCGAGGGGACAGGAGCAGGCAGAAGTAACATCGGGGCCTGCTCCTGCTGGACTCTTCCCCCCCCCCCAGGGCAAACTGCCATCTTGGTCCTGTGGGGAAGAAGAAGGACCGAGGGGACAGGAGCAGGCAGAAGTAACATCGGGGCCTGCTCCTGCTGGACTCTTCCCCCCCCCCCCACAGGGCAAACTGCCATCTTGGCCCTGTGGGGAAGAAGAAGGACTGAGGGGACAGGAGCAGGCAGAAGTAACATCGGGGCCTGCTCCTGCTGGACTCTTCCCCCCCACCCACAGGGCAAACTGCCATCTTGGCCCTGTGGGGAAGAAGAAGGACCGAGGGGACAGGAGCAGGCAGAAGTAACATCAGGGCCTGCTCCTGTTGGACTCTTCCCCCCCCCCCCCACAGGGCAAACTGCCATCTTGGCCCTGTGGGGAAGAAGAAGGACCGAGGGGACAGGAGCAGGCAGAAGTAACATCGGGGCCTGCTCCTGCTGGACTCTCTCTCTCCTCCCTCCCTCCTTGACTCCTTTTCCTTGTGTGTCATGTCTTTATTAGATTGTAACCCTGAGGGCAGGGACTATCTTTTTTGCTAAGTGTAAGCCGCTCCGAGAGCCTTTTTTGGCTGAGGAGCGGGGTATAAGTATGATAAATAAATAAATAAATAAATAAAATAAAATAAATAAATAAATAAATAAAAATATAGATTGTATATTTCTTATAGGGACTTCATTTACAAACTAACTTGATTAATGTATGAATAATGTATGCATCTCTAAGAAAATGCTATTTGTCTTACACTACAATTCTAAACACACTGGCCCAAGTGCAGAATTCTTTGTACAGTCTCATGTATACATGTGAACAGGAATCTCCATTAATTTCAGTTGGGAGTCTGATGTATTGCACTTCCTCAAAGCATGCACAGAGTGCAAGCACACGTCAGCAGAGACAGAGGTCACTGGCAGCAGGCAGATGTTCACGAAGTGAAGGAATACTCAGACAGCATTTTGAACTACTAATCTAAGTTTACTTTACAAATATTTACATAGAGCATAACATAGTTGAGGAACTTTAACACAATAGCTCTTCACACAAACTCTCCACACTCTTCAATCACATGTCTCATATTAATAGCCTTGTGAGCCAATCATAGTGTCCACGTGCAATAAGAACACCGGATTGCATCACCAGGATTGTGTTGCTATGCCTCAAGAAAAAAAAACATGGGCAAACGGCCTTGGTCAGAGAGCCATCCAGCTGCACATCCTGGCTGCTCTCAAAGACCTTGAGATGGCTATCTCAGAGGTTGTTACTTTTGTTCTTCAGTTCCAGAAAAACTTCCACTTAGATATGAATACTTTCAAATCAAATACCTGACAGAAATCAATCTGCGTGTGCCAAAGGATGTGTCCATTGACCGGTTACATGTGCATGGGGAAGCTCTCTGCATACCCAAATACGCTGTCTAGAACAGATTACTGGATTTAAAACATTATGTGGAAGCAAATCCCACTGATTTCATTTACTGTCATTGCCATTTCCTTGGAATTGCATTCATTGTTGCTTATTTACCAGCATTTTTCTAAACGTCATACTTAACACTGTATAAATTGGACATAGAACAACTTTACTTAGTCATGTTAAGACTGTTGTAACATTATAGTTAGTTATATCAATATGGCAAAATATTGCCTAAACATGCTATAAATGCATTAATATAGGTATGCATTATATAATATGCCCTGTATCACTTAAAATAATTATAGAATACCCTGGATTCTAAACTCTGGGTTCAGTGGAAATCTCAGAATTGATTTGGTGAAAAATATTGTTCTTCTGCTACAGGGCTTCTTAAAAAGGTCCAATTGTATGAAGAGGGGGAAATTCTCAGTGGCAGTTCTTGATAATGTCATATGGGACATTCTGCCTGCCTCAGTCCCTCACTCACAACAGTGATAATTTATTGAGCCATGGAGGTGGTCACTCTGACACTCTTTTCCTTCCAGCCCAATATACAATAACCTCCAACTCTTCCCTACGTTAGATCACTGAAGTAACCATTCTTCCTCCTCCTTGAGTAGGATGGAATGATTGAAATGAGAGACTTTTCTTCTTGCTGGCTTGAGATCATGCAGGATGGTAGTTAATCCATTCATCAGCTCCACTTGTCCATGTAGAATGGGAACAGAACAATGAGACTGCTGTGGGCCCCTGGACCAAACGGTGGGCTGGATGACATTAGGCCTGAAATCCCACCCCCTCCGATGATGTCATCTGCTCCCATTCCACCCACTTTTTAAAATAAATAAATAAATTCCTCCATGCAGAGAGAAGCATGGAGCACCAGGCTTCTCTCTGTAAGGAGAATGGGATTTGTATTAAAAACCATTCAACTCTTTTCAAAAAGAGTTCTTCAGTGTTCCCTGAAATTTTCAATTTTTCTGTTAAAAAAATTGTGGGGGGGGGGGGGCGGAGTCTGCAGGGTAGTGGAGGGATTCTCTTTTCCTGAATTCCCACTCCTGGCCTTCACAAGTCTGCTTCCAAGATTTTTAATCACATGAATTAAACTGACATGTGTGGATATTATTGTGAGCTTCAGTAAAATATTAGTATCCAGTAATATAGATAGAAAGAACTTGAAAGTAGTAAAAGATAGCCACCTAAACGTTTTAAGGAAATTCACGTAGTATTTCAGATTAACTGTGGTAATTACATGCTTATCAAAATCAACTATCGTACCAGAGGATGACAAAGATGTTAAACATATGACTGATTTCTTTAAAAATGAAACATGTTCCAGAGGTAAGCCATAGACTAGAGGGTGGAAAATCTAATTTTGGATGGAATTCAAAGTGCTATGGTTGGCTATCTGCTAATGCCTGAGAGAGATTTCAGCTCCCCCATCCCAGGATCAGCCTTGCAGGGGGTTGTCTGGAGTGCCACCCCATGCAGTTGTAAGCTCTGGTGCCAAATATAAAAACCACCCCTTCTCCTGCGTATGTATATACAGATGTGTTTTCCACACGTGCCCAGGATAGGAAGATTAGATCTGCTTTTGATATTAAGCATTGATGAAGCCTGCAAGTCCACCTAAAGGCTGCATAGGCTGCTTCAATCCCACTGAAGGAAATAGAATTTAAGCAGCCTAGCTGTGTCCAGGAAAGCAGCCTAAAACTAAAGTGAAGGTTTGGTATTAGAAGACTAATATTTATATCACACCTAAAATACATTAGGCACACTCAGACAAAATGTTATAATAGAAAATCCTAAGTTTAGTATTTTTAGTTTAAAAATATTTACTAAGAATCTTTTATTTAAGAATGTGGATGGAAATATGTGAGATGGAAATATGTGAGGGAAACAATATAATGTATGAATTAATCATTCACTGTGTTTAGCTCTGCATTAGCTACAAGATGCTTGGGGGAAAAGTGGAGTCATTCTGCGCATTGGCTTAATGTATGCGATATATTATTGTTTCTATTTATTGGTGGTGGAAAGTAGACAAGAGTAGTGTAGAGACCTCTCCCAAGATTACTCACTAAGCTAATGTCAGACTTAACAGTAAAAGCTGGGTCTCCTGTGTCTGTGCTCTAGGCCATAACAATTCTTTTTGAAAGCAGAGTGCCTGTGTGATGCTACTAATTATAGTTCTGAGGGAAACCAAATCCTGTTCCCTAAAGCAGAATTCTAAATGTCCTGGAGAGACAGCACTTAGTTCACTGATCAGATGGAAGGTATCAGCTGTCAGTTAAAGAAAATACATGGCTTGCATAAAGGGTAGTCCATGAATCAACCTAAAATTTGAAATCAGAATTTCTACATTATGCCAGCAAATCCTGAAACATGAACACATTCCATTAGTATACCACAGCCTCTCCCAACCTGGTGCCCACCAGATATGTCAGAGTGCCGCTCCCATGATTGGCCGTGCTGCTATATAGGAAGGCTAGTATATAGGCTACACTTAAGAATAGTGGTGATATCCACCATCTTTTGTTGTTATTTTTTTTATCTTCTTACGTCAAAGTAGTTAGTTGTGTTAAAGTAGTTATCTGTTGCACCTAGTAGCTATTGACAGATGCATTATCCATGTATTTATCTTTAAAAAACCACCACGTTTTGCCTAGTGACTATGGAGCAACTGTGGCAATAAGCTCACTAGTTTAATCTTAAGTGTTATGTCTATAAGCATTTTATTTTGTTTGTGTTAATTTTACTGCCTGTCACAGGGGTGGAGAACCTTTTTCAGTCCATGGGCCAAATTCCAATCTGGGAAAGGCCTGCATTCCATCTGTGGGTCGGAGCAGAGTTAAAGTAGACATGGCCAAGACGTGATTCTTGCAGATTCTACTTGGAGGTGAATAGGTCAAGTCTGCTCTGAAATAACCAGGACTGAACCACTAAGCAGCACTTCCAAACAGCATTCCAAATAGCAAACCTCTGCATGTTTACTTAGAAGTAAACAGGGATCAGCCTCTGCATGTCTACTCAGAAGTAAGCAGGACTGAATCACTCAGCAGCTTTCTCTGAGGCTACCACTGAGTGCTGAGAAGAGGAGCCTTTTTCAGTGCTTGACAGGTATAAGGTCTTCTCTCAAATCAGCTGTTGATAGGAGAAAAAAGCTTTTCCCTGCCAGGAGAGGGGGCAGAGCCTTGCAAAAAAGCTGATGGGCTGGATGACGAACCCCTCAGGCCGTTTCTGACCCACAGGCTAGAGGTTCTTCATGTATCTTAAATACCTGTATTTTCAGAAAGAGCAAATACTTTTTATATTCAGTGTCTCTACACCACTTGTAATTTTTAACAACCTCTATCATGTTTCTGTTATGTAAGCTTTTTATAAAGAACTACGCCTGCAGAAGAACCCTGACCAAAGGCCCATCTAGTCCAGCATTCTGTTTTCCACAGTGTCGACATAGCAGGATGAGAAGTCAGTAGCCCTCTCCCCCTGTTGTTTCCCAGCACGCTGTCTCTGATACTGGAGGTGGTATATAGCCATCATGACTAATCACCATTAGATAGCTTTATCTTCCATGAATTTGTCTATCCCTCCCTTTAAAGTTATCTAAACTACTTAGCTCCAAGGTTTTAAAGCTTTTCTTCTTAATGAATATGACCTACTTTGTATTAAAATGGCAAATAGTGTTAGGACTTATCAGGAAAGGGAGAGAAAACAAAGCACAAGGCTACGGTATCTACGTATGGTGCAAACATATTCAGAATAGTGTATGCACTTCTGTTTCTCCACTTTGAAGTAGATGAAGTACAATTGTACACAAATGGCCAACAAAAATATTTAGGATCAGAGTAGGTTATCGAAAATGTCTTTCTGTCTAAATCTATTGTCTATTTATTTCATTATAATGCTACCTAAATATCATTTCACTTTATTTTTCTTAATGTTTTGAATATCTTTCAGGCCATTTAATTAAATGAGATGGTTGTTTTCCTTTTTGTGTGTGCTTGTTTGACTTTCTTAAAAAGGAAAAACCCAGTAATGCGATAAAACTTGTTTGGCATATTTTTATAGACTTGAACTAGAGCTGGAGACACTGAAAACAAGGTGTGATTCTCAAGTAGCTCAGATATCCAGGGAGACGGTTTCTAAAGACCTTCAGGTTCAAGCTCTGCAAGAAGCTGAGGTGAAGCTGAGAGCACAACTAGCTAGTATATTACAAGATATTGAAAGGTACATGATTTTAAAAGACTGTTCAACCTTTGTATTTACAGGGCCTTTTTTCATGCTCAATCTCCGTGCACACCAACCCCATTTTAGCCCTTGAGCAAGAATTCCACAATGCCAGTAACACAGTGTCTGTACTTAATAGATCACCGAGCCATGTCTGCGTTGGGCTGTTTGAACGGCTCTGACCTTCTATCTTAAGAAGACTGCTCGCCTTTGAAAGCAGAAGGTAAAAAGAGAGCCAAGTGCACAGTCTGACATAATGTTGGCATCTTCTGGCTCTCTGCCCACATGCAACTCAGGGGAGAGAATGAGAGAACTGGGGCTGGTTGCTGCCATGTCATGCTATGCTTCAGCTCTCTGACATTTTTCTGGCTTAAAGGGCCAGTAGGCTTTAAAACAGAAGAAAGTTAGAGCTGAGCATGCATATTGACATGAAGGCAGCCAGCCCCAGCAAACTCTCTGATGTGCTATAGCTGCAACCAAACAAGAGATGGCCCCCTATGATGGCATTAAGTTAAGAGGTCATCCAAGTATTAAGGTCATCCAGTGTGGATAAAATAATCCAGAGAGTGTGATGTTGTGGTTAGAGTGTCAAGTTAGGACTGGGGAAACCCCGGTTCAAATCTCCACTCAGCCATGAAGCTCACTAGGTAACCTTGGGCCAGTCCCTATCTCTCAGCCTAAACTACCTTACAGGGTTGTTGTGAAGATAAAATGGGAGAGGGCACACACACCATGTATGCTACTTTGAGCATACATGGAGGAAAAGCAGGATATAAATGAAATAAATAAATTGCTATTTAGTCCAGGAAAGCAGCAAATTACGAGCCTGCTCTTATTTCCCTTTTCTGTGTTTTACGTACTTAAGTGCTTTAGCTGTACACATATGCATCATTACTTTCCCATATTAATCTCTTTTTTGTGTTTCCATTGTGGTGCAGCACTAATATTTTTGCTGAAAAAATCTTTTTCGTTTCCCATATTTTTTGGTATCAGGCCCTTATATCTTGTTATGTGATTCCATTTCTCTGTTTTGAAATGTTGGGTTCTTTTCCTTCCTGATATCAAACTATAAAATTGCTTCCTTTCAGAATAACCTCATCTGTTGGAAGAAATGTATCCTGGGATGAGCAAACTCTTTGCCTGAATATTCTCTCTTAGCTTCACTTGTGTGATACTACCATTGGGTCTTTCCTGTCTCTGTATCCTAAGAAGACTTAGTTGTTATCTTACTCTCTGTGCTGCCTGGTGGGTTGGAGTCCCATGTGTTATTCACAGCACACTTGAGTTTTAAAGGATTAAAAATGCTGAATATTTTGTTGCAATAAAGCACTGATAATAATGAATTTCTTGCCTTCCTAATTTAATAATCTAAAAAATACTCACCTTGTTTCTCCCTGCTTTAGGTATAAACAGCAGCTTTCACTTGCAGCAGAGAGAGAAGCGATTCTGGAAAGAGCTAAAGTACAAATAGAGCTGGACTGGCAGCGGCGTTGTGAGAATGCTGAAAGGAATCAATATCAGAAATCAGAGGCTCTAATACAGAGCCTGTCAACAGCTAGGGAACAGGTCAGAATTGCATTACATTGCCAGCAGCTTAGCACAGAGTATTATCAGAGGCATCTTTCATGATGGAAGATTTGATGCTTTGGGAGTGGTCATTCTGTGCTTTTAGCAAATACTTGAGGCGTTCCATCTTCCTCAGGGACTTAGCATGCTCTTCTTGTAAAGTATTCAGTCTGTGCTGATTCAGAGAATGCAAGGAATGATTTGGTTTAAATAATGTATATAAATAGCAGGTCTTAATATAGGACTAGCTGGTTCTTCTCAGGAAGATTCTCCCCGCCCCGCCCCCCCAGATAGGAGTGGAAGTCCAGTTGAAAATCAATTGGACAAAAAGGCAGGCCAGAACTTTATTTGGTACAGCTTTATCAAAGCAGAACATACAGAGAAGAATCCTGTTTCTGGCAACCTGCATGCTGTCATAAATGGCCCAGCCCAGCCTGTTGCCTGGTACATATTGGAAGGTGGAAAGCAATAGCCATTGACAGTTTAAGCCATTCCTGAAGCTGCTTCCTGAACATCTGGGGGCATAGTGATGGTATCAGAACCTGAGGTACACTGACCATTTCCCATACCTTCAAAGCCACTCACGGAGTCACTCTTTTGTGTGAGAGAGCAGGAAGCCTATCCCCACCCACATCTCAACTAAAGACCCTGCTTGATGCTCCAGTACCACAGAAGGATGACAGCTTAGTTTGTACTTCACTGCCAAATTACTGGAAGCTGCAAGTAATATAGCAACCCAGAATAAATGTCTGAGAGCCAGATAGTGTTGCTGAAGTCCAAAAGGTGGATACCATTAGGCCTGTAGAACTCAGTCCACTTGAAGGGAATGGGATGTAGATGTATGATGCCTCTTCTGTGGGAAGTGGTGAAGGAGCTTACAGCTTCATTAATTTACTTCCATGCTCATTCAGTCTCCCCAGGATCAGTGGATGCTCATCATGAAAGATTACCTCAGTCCAGGTATAAATGGTATAAATGGCCTCCTGGGCTAAATTGATTAAGACAGCTGAAGGGGAACAGATTGGAAGTGAGCACCATGGAGGGAAAATGTATGCTGAGGACCTCCACTGACCTAGTGCTTGAGTGGCTGTGGTAGATAGAGAGCCAGTGTGGTGTAGTGGCTAAAGTGTTGGACTGGGAGTCAGGAGATCCAGGTTCTAGTCCCCACTCAGCATGGCCTGTCTTTAACTAGGCAGTGAGCTGATGACCAGAAATTCCACTCAGGTCTGCTTAATTCAAGAATTGCTCCTCCCCTGAGCCACAATCTGATTGAGAAGGAGAAGAAAACTAAGTGCACTGAGGCCACATAAATCCTAATCCTAACCCTGAGGCACAGTACAAAGTGGTACTCCTGAACAAGTGGAGATCCAGCCTTTCCATACAAAATATCTAAGCAACTTTTTTTTTTTTTAAGAAGAAGAAGAGCAAAATGTGCCCAAATTCTGAAGTTGTTTATGTAGTTCTGGTAGCAAGAATTCTCCCAATAAAGAATATGTTGTGTTGATTAATTACCAAACTATATCTTAGATACATGGAAGTGAATTGGTCAGGGCTTTAATATGATGTGCTCCATCATTTTTAGAAAGCCACTTTGCTTTTCTACAAAACTGTCTATCCAGGGTTGCAGATGTTTTCTCTGGGTTGAGTTTAATTTAGATAAGAAAGGAAATTACACATTGGGCATGTCTACACCAGCCTTATATCTTGGGATCCTCCCAGGATTGTTTCTGTGCATCCAAATGCCACACAGGGGATCCTGGGAGCAGGCAGGGATGATCCCTCCATTTTCCTGGGATAACCCTTAGGTGTAGAAAGGGCTATTGTGTGTGTGGTGTAGGTGGTGGGATTGTATCAAAGGTACCAAGAGGCTTGGGGAGTTTTCCCTTGAAAAGAAGTGTTGTTATGTTACTATAATTTTGTTTTGCAGGTTACTGCTGAACTACAAGAGAAGGAACAGAAACTGCATGAAATGGAAATGATCTTGTCTGCTGTAACCCTTGAGAGAGACCAAGCCATTCAGGAACTTCAAAAACATGGTCACTTGCCAAAAGGAGAGAAACAGGTTAAAATTATTTAAAACTTTTTCTTGAGAGCTAATCCTAGGACACCTCACCTTAAAGCTGCTTCTGTAAGAGAAGCTGTTTTATTTATCTAAGATATCTGAATCAAAGGGAGATAATTTATCTAACTTATTTTGTATCTAACAACAACTTCCAATGTGACAAAATGCTTCCATATAGGCAATGGCATGCAGCCCACGTCACAGTTGTATATGCATATATGTGAGTTTCGCTGCATGTACAGGTATTGGAAAGTCATGATTGCACATGGCTTTCGAATGTATAGACACCACAAAAAATCTTGAAGCCATCTGATTATTGGGGCTGACTTGAGCATGAAATTGGTAAGTTATAAAATTTACAATGAAGAAGGCAGTGGACAATATCCTCTATCCCAGTTTATCCACAATGCAAAATTGCTTATTTCTTGGGATCTTGGAAAATGTCCAATCTACAACAGCAGAGGCTGTTGTCCGGAAATGCAACCTTGTGAAAAAAATTCTGAGGGGCAAAAAAGAAGAAAAGTACAATCCTATACATGTCTATTCAAAAGTAGGTTCCCCCTGATTTCGTCTTCTAAATGTTTGATGTTTTGCCTGTTGCTGTTGGGAAAGCAATACCTTTCTTGATGGATGCAATCCAATGAACATCCTATTTCTTCCCAACCTGTCCACTGCAGGAGACAGAAGAGAAGGCTAGAGTGAATTTCTTTTATCTTTCTTCTGATATGAGTATTGTGCCCAAGTTGCTCAACTGTGATTTTCTAGATGGTTATATTTATTAAGCTTTCGAGCTGGTGACCCTGTTTCTTTGTTAGTATTGTTCTCTCTCTCTCTCTCTCTCTCTCTCTCTCTCTCCTGAGCATATTTGTTGAGTGTTAGCTGAGTACATTAAATTCTATGGAAGTCAGTAGAATGGACAACATGCTTGTCTAAGGCACTGAAGTCAAATAGAACTGATCTATTGCACGTAAGGAATGGATACAAGCAATATGTAACTTTTCCCATAGAGGAAAGGATAAGGATAGTTCAAAAGTCGGCAGCCTCACTCTGGGCTAGATACTCTGGGAAGAGGAGGAGGAGCAGCGAGCTGGGCAAGGGCAAGTGTCATATGCTACTTGTAAAGTAGTCGTTAGTCTTATTGCTTGAGAGCTGACAGGGATTTTCAGATGGTGGCAATGACTTGGAAGCCATGATCCCTAATTCCTGAGTACAGAATCACTTACTAAGGTGCACATGAGCATAAGCAGCAGCTTTTTGCCCATACCATAAATGTGAGCATCATTCCATAGAGACTGGGGCTTCAGTTGCATATGTTTGATTGATAGAAACTGCAATTACACACATGTACCAACACAAATGACATCATGTACATACTTTGCTACTCAGAATTACTTTCTGAATATACAAAGTAGCACATGAAAAAGCCCCAGTAAGATTTATACAAAGGATGAAGGGGCTAAGAGCAGTAGCACAGCCATATGTGACTCATTAGGTCAAGCCTGGCTGTAAAGTTGATTGCTAAATATGTATTTAAAGTGGAGACAAAGGTTTTGTGGCTACTAAAAGCTACCTTTTTACTTTGACTTCCCAGCAGCAAAGGCAACTCTTAATGCAGGTTTGAATTGCAAACATGCTGAACTACAAATGGGCTTAGAGAGAAGCTTGATTGTCCTTATGGCGTAGGCCAGTTATACAGGGAAAGAGACTTTAGCTTGGCTAAAGGTGAACGGAAAAATGTAAGGGAATTAAATGCAGTTATATTACTATGCATAACTAGAGAAATAATTGTAGTTTAGAGTTAATTCATGTAAATATTAGGCAATCTCTGAAAGTATGATTGTGGGAGTGGGCGATCGCTCACCTCAGCTAATTTTTGGTATCTCGGACTTTTAAGTTTGCATCAATATATTGTTGTGGCTAGCTTTGAAAGGCTCTACATTTCCTGACAGAAGCTGAAGGAGAATAGCTTTTTATTGTTTGCTGAGTCATTCTCACTACGCTCTGCCCTTGAAGATTGTAGTACGTGGGTAACTGGCTCTAGCACATTTTATGTGCAACCAGAAATAGAAAGTAGCCTCAAATCTTTCTGCAGAGTTCCCCTTTTAAATAATGGAGTGGATAGAGCTACAGTTAGTCATCAGGTGACACTTTCTGCCTTTGACTCTTATGCAGCAAACATGTTGAGGAGACTACACTTGAAACAAATCTTAAGAGGCTCTAAGCTGCTTTTTGAGGAATTGCCAGGCCTAGAAAATGAAATACATTTCTACTGCCCTAAGAAACAATACACATTGTCTAGATAGGGAGTTCTGTATATTTATAACTGTGTTGTTTAGAGCAGGGTTGGGCAGAATTCAGGCTTGTGGAATCTAATTTTTTATTTTTTTACTAGGGCCCCAACATCCACTTACCAGGGTCTGGTGCAAAAGACATCATTAAAGAATGCTGAGCCCAATAATTTGTTTTGAGTTACAGAACTGGATGCGATTCACAGTCCTTCCACACACAAAAATCCATTCCTTGTTACCCTAAGCTCTCTCCATTTTAGCACTCCCAGGAAATAGAGCTTCGGCTATTGATCAGTGTAAAATTGTAATAAGTAAATAAATAAAAAGGGTAATGTTGTTTGGCTGACCACTGAGTTAGGAGGTACTTGGGTTTGGTACTTGGGTTTGGTCTAACTTAAAAATCCAAACATGCATTATGGAGAATACATATGACTCGCATAGTTGAGCTGGTGCTCACATAATGGGAAATTGTAGGTTAATTAATCCACAATTCGCCATGTAGTTGCTGCAGCATGTTGGCTACTTCCGCTTTTAATCAACAACCTATGATTGGCATGGCAATCAGGCAGATATTTGCATGTTTCCCTGTTGCAGGGAACAACTTCCTTTAATTTAATCAAGGAGGAAGCAAGTATATTCTATAGTTTTAGTGCTTCTGTGGCAGTTGACAACCTTAACAGCATTCCAGGCAGCTTTCAGACTGTGCCTTCTGGAACTAAAATGGATCCTTGAGCTAGGGTGTCAGGTTAATGCCATGCAAATTCATTGTGCACAATATATGTATCAGAGAGCCAGCATGTCTGAAGCTCTTCTGTAAGAGATTACAGACTGTTTTGCCAAGAGTTGCACTCCTAAAGAATCAGGTTCATAGCTTGGGAGTTCTCTTGGACCCAGCACTACTTTTGGATGCCAAAGTGTTGTTAATAGCTAGGAGTACTTCTCACCAGCTTCAGCTGATGTGCCAATTACACCATTTCTTCCAGGAAACAGACATGACTATAATAATTCATTTCATAGTTACACTCAGATTACGCTACTGTAACACATACTACATGGGGTTGCCTCTAAAATCTTTCTGGAAACAACAATTGGTTTAAATACGGTGGCCAAACTTTTACCTGGCCTGAGTCATGTAGAGTATATAATTCTGATGTTGTTTGATTTGTTTCTGAGCTCAATTCAAAGTATTGATATTGACCTTTAAAGCCCTAAACAGTTCAAGATCAGGAGTGCCTCCAGACTAGGCTTTTTTTGTGCTTCATTCACAGCATTTTACATGGATACAGATGATGTGTTCTTCAGTTTGTAACCTTCCTATCTCTCCGCTCCCACTGCTGCTTCCATCTCTTTTTCTTTCCAGAATAAAAACTGCTAAGGAGGAAAAGACACCCTGGTTTGCATGACACATTGTTTAACCTATCATGAGCTACAGCATGTGCTGGGTGCCATTTAAAATATGAAATCCCCGGTCAGGGGTTGCCATGTCTTATTTATTTATTTATTTATTACATTTTTATACCGCCCAGTAGCCGAAGCTCTCACAAAAATTAAAACCATGAAGAGCATAAAAACAACCAACAATTTAAAACCACGAACACAATGTCATGCAAACTCAGCTACCAAGGGTTATCTGAGAGTTAAACAACTGTCTCATAACCCTTGGTTTGTTGTAGGGCTGTACAAGCATTGTTAATTCACAGCTCATTGTGAGTTCAATAGCCCCTGATGAGCATGGCGCATCAGAAGAACCAGGTCTCTTGCTGCACAATGCGTTTTTATTTGTAGCACTAGGGGGGCTCTGTCTGGAAGCACCACAGGATACTTGAAGCACTGCCTTCAGCTGCATGAACTGTCCATGTGCTAAAATCAACCCCTTTGCTCAGTGTTTTTCTGCTAGCAGATGTACTGTCAGTGAGCTCTCGGGACAGGGCCTTCACAGACATGGCACGTAAAGTATGGAATTCCCTCCTAAAGGAGACCTACTTGGGTCCTTCACTACTTGCCCTGCAGTGAGCAGCAAGAACTTACTTGTTTCAGCAAGTAAGTTCTTGCAGCTTTGGTATTAACTGTGGAGGTTTGCACATATTCCAATATTTGTTAACTGTACAGCTGTACAGGAAAGTATATCCAAAACCCATTTAAATCCTCAGCACGGTTCTGTGTTGTCAACGCTACTGCTATCTGTAATTCCATCCTCTACAGCAGATTTAAATCCTTCTTTGTATATGTATCACAGAAGTGTCCAGAGTCTAGTCAGACGGTTCCTGATACAATTGCTCTGCGCTTTCCCTGATAATGGCTATTTTCACATACAGTGGCAAAGCTATAATGTATGAAACCTATTTTGAATACTGAAGGTAATAAAGATATCTTGTGGTGCACTCTAGTGGTTGCCTACTACCTCTTCTAAAAATTATATCTTCCCTGTATAAAAGTGCAATCAGAATAAAACTTAGCAGCAGTGCAGTGCTTTAAAGTGCAATGGCAGATTTAAAACAGCAGAGCTAAAAGATGGAATGCTAAAATGCTAAAAATGCTTGGGAAAATAAAAAAGGTTTTCAGCTGGTGCCGGAAAGAGCATAACGTAGGCACCAGGCAAACCTCTATAGAAAGTTCATTCCATATCCGGGGTGCCACAGCAGAAAAGACCCTTTTCCTGGTAGCCACCTGCCTCACTTCTTTTAGCAGGGGCTCCTGGAGAAGGATGCCTGAAAATGACTTTAGGATTCGGGCAGGTATATATGGGAGGACACAATCCTTCAGATAATTTGGTCCCAAGTGGTTTTGGGCTTTGAATGTTAATACCAGCACTTTGAATTGGTCCCGGAAAGGGACTGGCAATTAGTGCAGCTGGGAAATTAGTGGCATAGTATGATCTCGTTGGCTAGTCTCTCTTAACAATTTTGCTACCCTGTTTTGGACTAGCTGAAGGTTTCAGACCATTTTCAAAGGCAGTCCCACAGATGAGAGATTGTTAGAGCATTGATAACTGTAGTTCGGCTATCTCTGTCTAGATAAAGGTGTAGTTGGTATATCAGCCTAAGCTGATAAAAGGTGTTTCGTGCATATCTAAGGAATGGTTCTGCTTTCTCTCTTTTGACGCTTGAGCAGCCATTCAAAACCACTCTTTGTAGGCTTTAGGCAATGAAAGGAGATTGAATAAAACTGGATGGCATAATGGTCAAACTAAGGATGTCTGGTGTGCCTTGTATTGCTTCTAATTTGTGGTTTCTGTTTAATGTTTGTTCAGGTTTTATGGGTCTTTTGATGTGTATTATCTTTAATTGTGCTTGTGAGCCTCCTTCCAGCTGTTCTAGAAAGGCAGAATATACATGTTTAAAATAAACGTTATGATTATTCTTTATCTTTCTAATCCATCCCAACCTTTCAGGGTTCACTGCAGGTTGTAACCCATCCTCTGTAATAGGGATGGACCACTTGTTGAGCACTAAAGGACCCAGCACCTGGGAAATATATAATAACAAATAATAATATTCAATTAATGCAACATTTTCATAAATATGCAAGAACATTGTGGATGGTAGGTTATAGGCTGGTAAATATAGAGAGTTGGATCCAGAGTTAACTCTCCATGGATGGGAGAGCTCCTTCCATTGGCAGTGAAAATCAGGATCCATTCCCTTCTGAAGAAAGGGAGAGGTGGCAATTTTCACGGTCCTTCTCCCCTGCAGCCCCCAGCGCCGCCTCACACACTTTTCTAGAGGGTCACTGCACCCTCTAGATGAGAAAGGCTGCAGGGGGGAAGGGGAATCAGCTTCCACCCATGGGATCATGCAATTCAAGAATTTCTGTCCTGTACAGCTCTGGAACCAACCCATATGTATTCCCCATAAGGCATGTTTGGAATCTTAAGTTAGACCAAAAAAATATCATATTAGGATGTTATCGTGAAGATAAGTTAATTGAAATGCCTATTTGCACTAATTGCAGTCTCTGTACATCATTTGTTGATTTGATGACCTTTGATGTTTCATTGAACGTATGAAGCTACCTTACTGCCAAGTAAACCATTAGTTTATTTAACCCAGTAATTGCCCAGTTTGCTTGGTAGCAGTTCTCAAAGCTCTCACAAAAAACTGTCCTAACCCTCCTACCTGAGATCCATGTCCCAGAAGATGCCAGGAATTAAATCTGGAACCTTATGCAGCAAAACATGTTGGAAGGTGTGATGTTCCCTCTGACTAGCTAAATTTCCAACTCCACTAGTATTGATAACCCTAACATTCAAAATCATAAAGCAGCACCTGATACATGATACAGGTTTAGCAATCGTGCAGTTTGAAAACATACCAATGTACTATTCTCTTCCCAATCTGTGGCAATTCCCTCTTGGTCATCCACACATGCCACAGTCAACCCATTTAGAAGGGTCCCCTGGCAAAATCGCATCCCCTAACCTCCTTGCAACAGTGTGTCTCAAGTTCCAAGCCAATATATTGAGCTGACCCAGTGAGGCTGAACTCATAAAATACATTCAGTTTATACTAGTGTAAAGCCCAGGTCGTCATGGGTGCTGAGGGCAAATAGACTGAGGGCAAAACATACTGTTCCTTGACTCCCACTATGACAGTCCTCCAGAAGCCATATGGAGGTTACTTTCCTTCAGTGCAATGGAGGACTTTTGGCCCTTGCTTCCTCACAGCCATCACTATTGAACGGCATTTGTTTCTTCCTCTCAGGCCTCGAGCCCACCTCCATTCCTCTTCTCCCACAAGTTAAAACCCAGCTTTTCCTAGGGCCCTGCCTCCACCACTATCTCCCTGCCACTAATATGGCCACTCCAAGAGTGAGCTCAACTCACAAAGCCCAACACCCTCTGTCTGTTCCCGCTTTGTGTTTTCTCCCTGCATGCTGCACGACGCAGAGCTATTTAGAGCTGTATTTCCCCGACTGCCTCAGGTTCCTCAGGGTGTGGAAACATACTGTTTGATTATTAAAGCTTGAGCTTTGAACTTTTTCAAAGTTACAAAATTTTCTGCATGTCTACTCTGCTCAAGCTTCAGTTTAAAACAAAAATGAGCAAAATTGGCCTACTAGATCTTGAGTAATAAGCTTTTCAGTACTGAGAGATTACACTACTGTAATAGAAGAATTACACATAATCACCTAACAGCTGCTTCAGCACCTTTCCTCAGACAGCTGCAATGTTATTTGAAAACATTATGCCTTTTCTACTGTGGTACATCATTACAATTATTATTTTTAAGGGCAGTTTTACAAAACCACTATATTTGTTGGTGCAATTTTACTTGCTTGCTTGAGTCACATGTTTTTCTTTTTGGGTGTAATTCTTGTTTGCTTTTTTAATTGCTTGGTTACTCTGCAGGCTACTGTTGGAGCCATTGAACTAGGTTTTCCTTCTGCTGAGATCCAGAGTTTACAAGAGCAAAACAGTACCCTGCGGGCTGCTATTGCAGAAATGAGGAGAGAAATGGAAACCCTTAATAATCAGGCACCTTCCCCTGAACATATCAGAATAAAAATACAAGATGCAGATAGGACTGGCTGTGCTGCAGTTTCATTCAGCCCTGGATTGGGTTAAGTATTACGGAAGACCGTCTATATATGTCCCTTTCTATACCTGCCTTTTAACAGGTGCTTCTCTTCTCTCTGTGTTCATCTTCTCCTTAACTGAATGTTTAATATTCTTCTTTGATTGGTCCCATATATCCTCAGGCATGGCCATTATACAATATACATTCCCAAAGATCTTTCAACCATAGCAAAAAGTAACCTTGAACTCATTAAAGCTAGATTTGTACAAATGGGAATCACTGCAAGTTAGTCGCTAGGACAAAATCAGTACAGTCAAAACTCATGTTTTACTCAAGACAGTATATTTATTTCAGAGTATTTCAAGCTACATTGAGTTAAGATACTTTCAGGGAATATCTCATGTTATTGCAGAAAATGGAGAAAAGATAAAAGAAAAATTAGCTTTCAGTTCCTGCATAAACAGATACTATTGCATATGTACCAACTTATAGAAGCCATATAAAGCAAAATAAAAATATCTTATCTAGATGCAATTTGAACACATTCACTTATCCCACCATTATCCCTTCTCTTATTGGTGCTTCCAGTGGAGAAGGGATAATGGTGGAATAAGTGAATGTGTTCAAATTGCATCTAGATATTTTTATTTTGCTTCATACAGCTTCTATAAATTGGTACATATGCAATATTATTTGTTCGTGCAGGAATTGAAAGCTAATTTGTCTTTTATTTTTTCTCCATTTTGTGCAATAACAGGAGATACTCCCTGAAACAATCTTGACTTAGTGTAGCTAGAACATGCCCAAGGCCATCAGGAAAGCTTTGCAATAGTTGACACTTTCCTATCAGGCAGTTTGTGGAATGCTTAATTTTCTGAATTAACATTGTATTATTTGAAAACTAGGTTTTTAAAAAACATAAATGTAAAAAGAAATGAAATAACCCAATAAATACTGTGCAGTGCTTATACAGGTACCAATCCCTGATGCTATTTCCATTTTTTTGCCCTTTTTACATGCACTTGGGCATTCTTGGGGGAAATGATTTTTATTTACACAGATAATCAGCCATTCAAAGCCACCTTCACATCTGCAAAGTACTCAGCCTGATTGTCATTGTCTTTATTTTTACAGACTATGTTCAATCCCTGGAAGAGGAGATCAGAAAATTGAAGAAAGAATCCCGGGCAATGGACAAACAGCATGAAAATGCATCTGAAGTTCATGGGAAATTATTTGTGTCTTCTCTAAACTCATCCAGTTGTAATAAAAATACTCAAACTTCTCATCAGGACCACATTATCAGTGGGAAGGATGGTAAGGGGAAAAATCTTAAGTCCAATTAAAACATGATAAATTTTCTAATGGAAATTTCCATTTCTGTGTAGGAAAAAGTATGAAGATAGCATGTTTGTGTATATGCACAGGGAAGATTCATTGCAATGTTATGTTTTTTCCTTCTTAAAAGAGCTTTCCATGTCAGACTTTTATAACATTTGAAGTGTTAAATCTGTATTTAGAAAATTTTAACTGAGGTGCATGGAACCAAATGCAGGCATCTTGATACCATTGAAAGGTAATTTGTGTTTTCTCTTTCAGGTACATTGCATTCAGATGAAGTTGCTACCGAAACTGCTTTGAAAAAGCATGACATCAGAGCTCCGCAGGTGGATTCATTGGCAACGCAAGAACCACAAATGGTAGGGAAACGTTGAGATACTTAGTGCCCTTATGATTATAAAAATATGTTTACCAAGAGAACAAAGTTATAATAGCCAGTGTATGCTTGAGAACAGGGGCTTGTTCTATTCAGAAGAAAGCTAGTATGTTTCTCAGAACTTAATTTGCTTTACTTTTACTGTAAGAACCCTCGTATACTCTGGTCACTACACCCTTAATAATCTACACCCTTGGAGTTAGAATCAGTACCTACCCTTCAACCTCCACTAGGAGGCACTGTGACTCTATATGTCTCTGCTGTGCGTGGATTATCTGATTAACAACATAGTTCTTCATCGTGGTCTCTATGCATCACACATATGGGCTTTGCGCCTGCGCAGAGACCAGACCGGAATCTCCAATAGCTTAGGGAAACGCTTTTGGGCGGGAACCCCTCCCCCACGCTACCGCGCATGTCCACGGGATTCCCGCCCTTCCCTCAGTTCTTCGTCGTCCGCCATTGTGCACAGACGTAGAAACCGTGTTCTCTCCAGCTTTGTAGTGATAC
Source organism: Elgaria multicarinata webbii (assembly GCF_023053635.1). Taxonomy (NCBI): domain Eukaryota; kingdom Metazoa; phylum Chordata; class Lepidosauria; order Squamata; family Anguidae; genus Elgaria; species Elgaria multicarinata. The sequence continues at coordinate 49,256,891 of NC_086173.1, read as the reverse complement.
TTACCTCTTTTTGCTTCGCTTTTACTCTCTTTCGGCACTTCTCTTCTCTTTTTCTTGTCTTACCTAAAAATAATAATAATAATAATTATATATTGTTGTTATTTCCTACCTTTTTTCCAGCGATCGCTGATCGCTTTCGGCGCCTGAGGCGCATGGCCGTAAGGGCCCCTTTTAGGAAGTGCGTCAAATGTGGCGCTAAATTGCCACCTAAGGACAGTCACTCGCTCTGTGTACTGTGTTTGGGCGAGGCGCATAAAGTTCAACAGTGCCACCATTGTATGGCGTTTACCAAACAAACGCGGAAAAATAGATCAGATAGACTGCGGTCTATACTCTGGGAAAAAGCTCTACGAGCGACTGAACCTACGCCTCAAAAGCGTAAGGAACAACCCTCCTCAAGGGCAATGGAAAAACCTCTTAGCCCTGAAGTCCAATCAGTTATTATTGGTGAGGAGTTGATGGCGGATAACAGGGCCATACCCCTGACGCCAGGCCGATCCCTAGCGGTCTCCGCAGCCAAGAAGATTTCAAAAAAGGCTCGGACCCCTAAATCGGCGGAACAGCTAAAGAAAAAGAAGAAAAAGAGGAAGGACGCTGAAAGACGCTCCACCTCGAGGGTCGATACCCTATCTTCGATACCCGCCGAGCCTACCAAGTCGGCGCCGACCTCGGTATCGACGCAATTGCCGTTACCAGCACCTTTACCGACAGCGAGGAGTTCGATGTCGGAGGGTGAAATTCGGGACTCCACATCAGTTGCTTCCATACCATCGGCTCAGGTACCGTGCACGGTTGAGCTAGAGGAGCCGACTGGGCTTGTTCCACACCGACGACGCCAATCTCCTGGCCCGGACTTTGATCGAGTATCTCAATACTCTGAATATCAATGGGATTACCCTTATGATTGGGAGTATTACCGGCCTCAGGACTATTATCCTTCGGAGCGCAGACGGTATGAGCACTTTGCACAACCTCCCCCAAATTCAAGAGTTTTGCAAATTCCTCCAGATCCTCAATCCTATACACCTCGCAGCCGAGATAGTAGGACCGAGCGAACAGAACATCGATCGATACCGACTGCAACTGTCGTCGCCCCTTCACCTCAACATGAGCGGGCTTTGCAGCCAGTGCATCAGACGGTGCGGGCGGTGCAAGATTCTCCTGATGAGGACTACAGGTCTGATTCAGACTCTATAGTATCTGTAGCCCCATCTATGCCTTCACCTGACGATATTGTAAATAGTCATGAACCTGTCTCTGCATCAGAAGATGTGGGAAAATTCTCCGACCAGGTACTCCGAATGGCCAAGTCTTTAGGTCTCGACATCGATCAACCAACAGAGGTTGATGATGACCCGATCTACGATGTGACTCGAACGGAATCTAGCTCGACCATAGCTATTCCCTTCCCTCCTACACTACGGAGGACAGCACAGATCTCCTGGAAAAATCCTTGTGCAGCTCAGTCGACATCTAAAAGGTTGGAGTCAATGTACAAGGTCAAGGAAGCTAATGCCGAGTTTCTATTCCAGCACCCAAAACCTAATTCCATAATTGTGGAATCTGCCCAGGGAAGATCTCAGAAGGTGCATTCAGCCCCTACCGACAGAGAAGGTAGAAAGTTAGACTTCCTCGGCAGGAAGGTGTATGCTTCATAGGAATACGAACCTCTGCGTACGAGGCAACCATGGCCAGGTACCAAATATTCATCCTGGAAAAATTAAACTCCCTCTCTGACCATCTGCCCGAAGATAAAAGGGAGTTAGCGAGGATCTTCCATACCGAGGCAACGGCAATAGCCCATCTACAGCTAAATTCAGCGAAACATCAAACGGACTCTCACTCTAAATCGATGATGGGTTCTATAGCCCTTCGACGTCATGCTTGGCTGAGATCAGCCAACTTGACAAACGAAACGAAGGTTAGAATAGAAAGTCTGCCCTTCGACGGAGAGGGGCTATTCAACAATAAAACCGACGAGTCCTTAGATTCGATATATAAGGCTCGCACAACCGCCAAAAAGATGGGTTTCTCACAACCCCAACCACAGTTTAAGCAAAGGCGCTGGACTAGACAACCATACCAGCAGATACAACAGCGCCCTCAATTTGAGAAGCAACCTCCAAAACAACAACAACAGATGCAGAGAAAGAGACCTTACCAAGGTCGATACCAGCAAAGTAGACATCAGCCGGATTTCTCAAAGAGGCAGCGGCTTTGACTCCTCCGTACCAGGCCTACTACCCTTTACAGACCGTCTAGCACCCAAGTACCATCAATGGGAGTTCATAACATCCGACTCCTGGGTGCTCACTATCATCAAGACGGGATACGCCATCGAATTCGATGCCCTCCCTCCTTCTTCGGGGGTGAAAGTAACAGCACCATCCCCTCTTCTGCTGCTCGAGGTACAGACCTTGCTATCGAAGGGAGCCATCTCTTCCGTACCTGCAGAGGAACTCAACCAGGGATTTTTCTCCCGTTACTTCACGGTCCCGAAGAAAGATGGAGGTCTTCGACCGATCATGGACTTAAGACAACTGAACAAATACATCACCCCAAGGAAGTTTCGTATGACAACAGTCACTTCTATCCTCCAACTGTTGCATAGGGGGTCTGGTTCGCGGTAGTAGACCTGAAGGATGCGTATTTCCACATCTCCATCAGGAAGTCGCATCGAACTTACCTACGGTTCTCCATCGGCATCGAGCAGTTCCAATTCAACGTCCTCCCTTTCGGCCTCGCGACGGCGCCGAGAGTCTTCACGAAAGTGATGGCTGTTGTGTGTGCCCACCTGCGAAAGAAGGAAATACATGTTTATCCATACATAGACGATTGGCTCCTGGTGTCGGAGGACAGTCACACGCTCCAGGAAAATATAGCCACGACTCTCGAACTTTTAGAATCCCTTGGCCTATGGGTCAATCAGGAAAAATCTGTACTGACTCCTCAGAGAACGATAGACTTCATAGGAGTGACTCTGTCGTCTCCGGATGGAAGAGCCTACCTCCCGTCAGCAAGGGCAAAGACACTTCGAGACTTACTTCTCGATATCGAAACCCTAGCAAGACCTTCGGCATGGACAATCCAAAGATTGCTGGGTTTGATGGTGTCGACTACCGCTGTCATCAGATTCGCCAGACTGCGAATGAGGATCCTGCAAGGGTGGTTCTTAAAGACCTTCGACCTTCGACGCAATGCTCGCAAGACTTACCTTTCGATACCGAGACAAGTTTGAGCGTCGATGAAATGGTGGCTTTCGATGGAAAACCTATTGGAAGGTATTCCCTTTCAGCAAAGAACACCATCAGTTACCATTACGACAGATGCTTCCCTCGATGGGTGGGGAGCTCACTGCAATTCGCTCACTGTTCAAGGTTGATGGCCCCCTCAACAGAAGGAGGAACATATCAACCACCTGGAACTCTTGGCAGTGGAAAATGCCTTAAAAGCGTTTGCCCAGATCATCGAGGGCAAAGATGTTCTGATCGCAACAGACAACACCACTGTTGTTTGTTACATAAACAGGCAAGGGGGTACGAGGTCATACCCCTTAACCCGCTCTGCACTCAGGATTTGGAACTGGTGCATAAAGAGACAGACTTACCTGACTGCAATCCACGTAGCGGGGAAGGAGAACATCGTAGCGGACTCCCTAAGCAGGTCCTTCCATGTCGACCACGAATGGGAGCTCGATACCGAAGTAAGAAACAACCTCTTTCGGTATTGGAGCGATCCGACTGTCGATGTCTTTGCCACTGCAGAAAACGCAGTCTGTACCAACTTCTGCAGCAGAGCAGGAAGCGGAAGGAACTCGCTAGGAGACGCCTTCGCAAGAACTTGGACAGGTGGACTACTCTACATCTTTCCACCGTTCCCACTCTTGACAAAAGTCGTGGCCAAGATAAGGACAGACAGCGCAAACTGTATCCTGATCGCGCCGTGGTGGCCTCGACAACCATGGTTACCTCATGCTCTTCGACTGTCGAGAGGGGACTACATCGAGCTACCATCGATACCGAACCTTCTGTCTCGACACCAAGGCAGAGTTCGACACCCAGACCTCTCGACACTCAAGATGACAGCATGGAGAATAGTACCATAACCTCCGGTATCGAACAATTGACGGTACAGAGTATTCTGACTGCATCGAGAAAACCCTCGACAAGGAAGTCATATGCGGCTAAGTGGCAGAGATTTTCTAGGTTTGCAGTACAAATGAATCACATCGCTGAAATTTGTCCCATTTCTGTGATTCTGGAATACTTACTCTTACTGTTCCGAGAAGGACTAGGACTTTCGTCCATCAGGGTCCATCTGGCTGCCGTCACTGCCTTTCATGAAGGTGTGGAAGGCTTCTCGCCTTTCACCCACCCTACATCTAAAGAATTTTTAAAGGGTTTAAAAAACACCATACCAACAGCTAGAAACATCGTACCGTCGTGGAGCTTGTCGGTTGTGCTCCATGCACTGATGAGAAAACCTTTTGAGCCTATGGCTACAACGGACTTAAGACTCTTGACTCTCAAGACTGTGTTCCTGGTTGCCATAACTTCAGCAAGGCGTGCAGGTGAGCTTAGAGCTCTAAGGATAGATGCTCCTTATACAATTTTTCACAATGACAAGGTTGTGTTGCGTACAGACCCATCTTTTTTACCAAAGGTCGTAACACCCTTTCACTTGGCTCAGGACATTATTTTGCCAGCCTTCTTTCCAAACCCTACAACGCCTGCAGACACTGCTCTCCACATGCTGGACGTTAGAAGAGCTCTTTCTTTCTATAGAGCTAGAACTGAAGGATTTAGAAAATCCAAACAACTGTTCGTATGTTATGGTGAGCCCTATAAAGGACTCCCAGTGTCATGCCAGCGATTGTCACGCTGGATAGTAGAGACAATTGAACTGGCCTACTCTATCTCTAAATTAGAGATACATCGACCTGTGACAGCTCATTCAACCAGAGCGATGTCAACGTCGGTGGCTTTCAGCAGGGGTGTTCCACTTCAGGACGTTTGCAAGGCTGCGACTTGGTCCACCCCTTCCACATTTGTCAAGCATTACAGCTTAGACACTCGATCCAGACATGACTGTTCGTTTGGAAGGGCGGTGCTCTCGGAAGTGTTGAAATAATACACCAACCCACCTCCAAGGTATGTGAGCTTGCTACTCGCCCATATGTGTGATGCATAGAGACCACGATGAAGAAATGCAGGTTGCTTACCTGTAACTGTAGTTCTTCGAGTGGTCATCTATGCATTCACACAACCCACCCACCATCCCCTCTTGGTGTTGTGATATTTAATAATAACATAATTGACTATAGATTTATTTATCCTCTTTATTGAATTACACTCATGTTATGGGGGCACAATGTCGGACTCCTGTAAACTGAGGGAAGGGCGGGAATCCCGTGGACATGCGCGGTAGCGTGGGGGAGGGGTTCCCGCCCAAAAGCGTTTCCCTAAGCTATTGGAGATTCCGGTCTGGTCTCTGCGCAGGCGCAAAGCCCATATGTGTGAATGCATAGATGACCACTCGAAGAACTACAGTTACAGGTAAGCAACCTGCATTTATTCCAATCTAATGAGCTAAGATGTTACCTTCCGTGATTTACTACCATAAAAGGGCTGGTCTAATTTAAATGGGGATGGCCACAAAGGAGAGTAATTTGTTACTGCATCATAGCACAAGGGATTAATGACTCGGTTAAATCTGCAGCTGCACAAGCTGAGAGAGAGGGCAAGATTTATCTTGCTTTGCTACAATCTCAAATCAGTTTTTTCACATCAGACACTTCCAGTAAAATCTCCTTGCTGAGACCAGGCAGTTTTATTTAAATGGCACCGAAATATAAAATCCAGTATCAAAATTGAATCATACCAGTTTAACCATGACCACCAAAAGACAGCTGAATAAGGGCTTCCATCACTTTGAGATTCTCTATGGAAGGGAATTTCATAGTCAAGGGGAAGCCATCAAGACTGTGTCTCTGTGCACTCTCAATGTACAAAGTTGGTGAAAAGGTGAAATAATTAAAAGGGTTCCCATATTCTTGGGGGCGGGATGTAAGAACCCACAACAAGACATCAATATACCTGCCTTAAATTGTGTCATTGGTTCAGCTCAGAGCCGGTACCTTGCAATTTATGTCTAGAAGGCAATGTGGAGCCAGCACTGAGGTGGAAATATTGCTGTAATGTAGGCTTCATCAGGAGTGTGACTTTACTCCTCCCCACTTGGGATGATGTTAGTGCCATATATTGGCAGAGAGAGGTGCCATCAGTGGTGCATGGGACTTCCCTACTCCAAGAACCATTAAGTGGCGGATGCATCCAAAATGGTGGCTTCATTTTTCAGGGCACTCTTCAGCCCTTCCCTTGGCTCACTAGTATTGGAATGTCTTGATTAGTAGAACTACTTTGTCTTCATCATAGTGCGCACAACATACTGTTCAAAATTATAATCTTTCCATGGTGGCTGCCATTTCAGCCCTGATTTGTCCTCCACCATAGCAAAATAAATACCTTGCCAAACATTTTCTTTCATTAATGTAGATCTGGAGCAATACTTCTCTGTTACTCTTCTAGGATCCAGTGATCAAGAGGCTTCAGGAGGACTTTGTACACCTTAGGCAACAGTTACTTGGCCTGGGGTCAGGTGATGGGCTCCATCGACATACAGGAAGTCATGTCGAAATGATGCAAGGTAGATTGAAGGAAGCTGCAAGAAAGATCTGCAGTCTGAGCAGAGAGAAACAACAGCTACTAGAGATGGTGAACAGATTAAGAGCAGAGCTTGGAGCAGCTTCAAAGGAAGGTAAACGCACTGGGTAGAAGAGTCTTGGTTGTTATATGAGAAACTTGGACTCTTGAGATTGAGGACCTGTGGAGACTGAAGTGCTGCCTGTAACCTCATTGCTGAGATTAAGAGGGTCCCAGTTATAACTTGAGAATGAAGTGCTAGTGATTAAGAGCATAGTTGCTCCAAACATTGAGGATGGTGAAACACGAACAGATGGAGTATTTGTTTCTTAATCTTGGCTGTGGAGACCCTCAGTACTGGCCGTAGGAGGTCAAGGTGGCAACTTTATGTTGCACTACAGCAAAAAGCTCTTTCATACACTTATCATGTATTTATAAAGTTTCCTGAAACAAGCACTTGTTTTTATTTTGTTTTCCTGGAAATGAGAAACAATGCAGAATGGCATTATTGTATAACAAACATGAAGCCAAAATAGATGCCTTGTAAGAGAATTTTAAAGTTTGAGTTCTGAGGCCCAGCTTCTTTGGAAGGAATTGAAATATAAAGGTCATTGCTTGGAAAAGATATTCCCAGGCCAGTTCGTAGTCTGAGATATTGCCACACTGCATAATTCATTTGCAGCTGTCATGAGCAATTGCTAATAGGCAAAATGTGGCTTCTTCTTTAAAATGACATGTAACTGCAATACAGAAAACTTCCATACCTTTCCCCCCCATCTTTGTAGAATCTCAGGATTTTAAGAGCTCAAAGCAACCTCAAGGCCACACTTTCCATGGTGCCCTCTATCCTAAAGAAATTGTCAAGGAGGCTAAGCACCGTCTTCTGGCTTTAGAACATCTACAGTACCAGCTTACAACACAGGTAGTATGGTTGTAACTACATGTCAGTGTGTGAGCATACAGCCCCATGCCAACTGCATGTACCGAGCTGCTGGAGTATTGCCATCATGCTTGGCTCTGAGGGAACCTTCCTGAGAAGGCCAAGGCCTCTCTGCTGGTCACAGTGAGATTGTAGACAAGCTGTACAAAAGCCAAGCTTTGGAAAGGAGCGTGCACGGTGCATGCTGTGCTGTCACTAGAAGTGTGTTACAGTAATCCTCACATTCCATACTAGGCCACAGATAGCTATGTACAACTCAGCATTGCTCCAATGTGGAGATTGCATCAGTGCCTCCTCTTTACCTTTTTCATCAGAATCAGAGGCAGCTTGAAATATTGAAGGAGATTTAGAAGGTTTAGACAGCAAGACATCAGCTGATACATTTATTTATTTATTATTTACTTATTTACAATATTTATATACCACTCCCCATTGAACATTTTGGAGCAGTGTACAAGATAAAATAGAATAAAACACTTTAAAATAGATTTTAAAAGAAGCAAAATGTACAATGTACCGTGGCTGGTCATTAAAGAAAGGCTTCCTGGAATAATTACGTTTTCAGGAGGCCAAAAGGAATACAAAGTTGGCACCTGCCTGAGCTCCAGAGGCAGGGAATTCCATAGGAGAGGGACTACCACGCTGAAGGCTCTTCGCCTGGTGGACTCCAATCGGAGGATGGGTCTATGTGACCTCAGTGACCAGGCAGGTTGGTAGAGGAGAAAGCGCTCTCTCAGATATCCTGGTTCCAAGTTGTTTAGGGCTTTGTACACAAGTACAAGAACCTTAAACCTGGCCCAGTAGTGAATAGGCAGCCAATGCAGTTCCCTCAGCAGAGGAGTTACCTGCTGAAAAGGGGCAGCTCCAGACAATAGCTGAGCTGCAGCATTCTGCACTAGCTCCAGAGCAGCTTTAAGAGCAGCCCCGCATAGAGGGCATTGCAGTAATCCAATCTTGAAGTTACCAATGCCTGTACCACCGTGGCCAAGCTATCCCTGTCCAGGAGAGGCCATAGTTGGCGAACCAGCCGAAGCTGGTAAAAGGCACTCCGAGCTGCCATGGTCACTTGAGCCTCCATCGATAGGGTGACCATATGAAAAGGAGGACAGGGCTCCTGTATCTTTAACAGTTGTATTGAAAAGGAAATTTCAGCAGGTGTCATTTGTATATATGGAAAACCTGGTGAAATTCCCTCTTCATCACAACAGTTAAAGCAGCAGGTGCCCTGCCCTCTTTTAAATCTGGTCACTCTAGTATAGCTCCTGCAGCTTTAACTCTTGTGATGAAGAAGAAATTTCACCAGGTTCTCCATATATACAAAAGACACCTGCTGAAATTCCCTTTTCTATGCAACTGTTAAAGATACAGGAGCCCTGTCCTCCTTTTCATATGGACACCCTATCCATCGACAGAGGTGGATCTAAGAGTACCCCCAAACTACGAACCTGATATTTCAGAGGGAGTGCAACCCCATCCAGAACAGGTAATGAGCCTATCTCCCAGACTCGGGAACCACTCACCCACAGGGCTTCTGTCTTGGCAGGATTCAGTTTCACTTTATTGGCCCTCATCCAGCCCATTACTGAGTCTAGGCACTGGTCCAGGACCTGCACAGCCTCACCTGATTCAGTTGTCACAGGGAGATAGAGCTACATGATATCAGCATTGAAAGAACCTGGGTACATTTAAATTGGGTACATTCCAGGCAATTTTGGAACCAAGCTGTGTTTTCTATCTTGTATGACGGTGGTTCTGTGCAAAGGAGAGAATTAGAATTCCTGGCTGGGAAAGTCCTGAGCTGAACATGGGGGTCTTCCCTTGGGAGATCCATTGACTCATCACAACCCCACCCCACTCCAAAATTGTGCTCTTTATACCCTATGAAGGGCATTATATGAGGTGGGTTCTCTTTAATTTCTCTTTAATTTGCTAGGATCACCCCAGGACAGTGGATCCATAGCCAGTTGCCCCTTCACCTCAGTATATGGAATGGAGGAAGAATTGCAAGGGAGCTTATTGCTTAAATTCTACCTTAGAACTTGTGGGAACACAACAGGCACATGTCAAAAAACATATTATTAGTTAAAAAAAACATATGACAGTGGATTGTGGGGGGTAGGTGGAATAAATTAATTCCTTTTTTTCTTAACTTTCATTAAAATGTATGTTTTCAAGGGGATAAATCCCACTTGATTAACTAGGCAGAGAAGAATGGATGAACTGGGACGGCAGTTGATTAAATTATCTTTTTAAAACAATTTTTTTATCATCACATATATGTTTTCAAACTGAACCCCTGAAATATTAAAATTTTGAGACTTTGGTGGGACTAGATTTTGGGGAACATTGATCAAGGACAGAGGTGGGTAACCTGTGGCCCTCAGTCTAATTTCAAAGGACCTCTGCGTGTGATCAGATCAGACCTCTGGCAAGAGAGCTCTGTCCCTTCCTTGACAGCCCACTGAGCAGGAAGGAAGAGGAAGGGAGAGAAAAGGAGGGACCTGCTCATCATTTGCCCCAGTGCTGGCTTTGGCCCCACTCACTGCTGACACACAACCCTCAACAAATTACTTGTGGAAGAATGTAACCCTAAACAGAAAAAAAGTTGTCTATTCCTGGTCTAGGAACTAGGCCTATTAAGAGTTCATGGGAAAATGTACTTTTTATTATGGTATGATGGAAACAATACATGTAGTATAATAACAAATTGGAGCCATTGTGGTGTAATGGTTAGAGTGTTGGACTGGGAGTCAGGAGATCTGGGTTCTAGTCCCCACTTGGCCATGAAGCTCACTGGGTGACTTTGGGCCAGTCACTGACTCAGCTAACCTACCACACAGGGTTATTGTGAGGATAGAATGGAGAGGGTGAGGATCTTGTAAGCTGCCTTGGGTTCCTTGCAAGAGGAAGAAAGGCAGGACCTAAATGCATTAAATAAATAAATAAATAAATAAATAAATAACGATTCCTGAGTAAAAGTTCTTAAGTGTTATTTGATAATAATACCTCATACTGAAACATTTGTAAACAATATCTGATTGTATTTGCTTTGCAAATGAAGAAAATCTGTGATGCCATTAACAATGCTTGATTGTGATGGTGCATGGAGTTACACATTATATGTGCTTAAATACAGTGAAGTTAGTAGACTTAAACATTCATAAGTGGATGCAAAATTGGAATTTAGGATGGAATGTAGGAACTCAGTTTTGACCCATGACCATCGATGGGAGTAGCATAGGAAATCAGAGCTCTATCAGTTCTTTTTTTGAGAATCTTTGTCCTTACTGTAATATATCCCAATTTTTAAGTACATGTATTTCCAGAGAACAAATGCATAAGCTTGTAGTAAATGAAAATATTAATTTAGGATTCTCCTTCCCAATGCAGGAATTACAATATGCACAGCGAAAGCATGGTTCAGGAAAATGTCCTGAATTCATTGAGAACATAAAGAACAAAAATGTTGCCAGCAACAGCAGCTATAGTGAAGGAGGCGAAGTTCCTTTGAAACAGGTATAGTACAGGTCCAATGTTTTAGTCTGGTCCTAAGTACATTAACTTAAATACAAGTCCCATTGGATTCCTTGCCTGTGTGGATCTAAATGTGCAGCAAACCAAGAATTTAGACCCAAGCCAATGTAAAAATTAGTTGATCTACTGCTATGCTTGTACGTCAAAAAGTTACTACAAGATTGATATGCACATAGGAAGTATTATGGGCCACGTAGGCCTGCCCCTGGCTTTTGATACTGCTCCAATCCATTTCCAGATATCATTGATCCAAAGTGTTGGACAATATTGAGGGCATGCTGTCATTTCCACAGGTCCAATTGGAATCATTTGTACAAAACCGCACTGCAAATCTACCAAAGCATGAAACCTCAGTGCCACACCAGTCTCCGCAACTCAGAAAAGAAAGTCCAAGTCAATCCCAGGAAGGTGGATTGTCATCCTCTGGTGCACATAGCTCCTTGGAGGAAATTTGGCAGATTCTAGAGATGGGATCAAGCCCTTCTGTTCTCAGCGCCCAGACCAATAATGATCCAGGTAGGCATGATATAGAAAGAGGCAAGTATTTAATGTTACTATCCAGAGTCAGATACAGTTCAACACTTTCTTGACATATCAGTACAGGTACACATTGGAATGCCCTTGCCTGACGTGTGGTGCAATCCGCCATGTTCCTGCTCCTTGTTCACTCACCTTTGAGTGAGAACACATACGCCTATGCTCCAATAATCATCACTGGCTGTGGATTCAGCTGTCCGCTACATACTGTTGTTCAGTGCTTTTTAAAGAGTATTCTAGGGAGCCCCAGTACATCCCTCCCCAGAGGGCCACGCCCCTTCCCTTGTCCCCTCCCCCCCAGCCACCAATTGTTGGGTGTTTTCCTGGCTTTTGTGCAGTTCTTTCCCCATTCCAAAAGGTGGCCTTTCCCAAAGTTTTGTTACTGGCAGTAAGAGCTTTAAGCTAAGCCCCAGCTGCTATTCTTTGTATTTTATTGTGTTTTTAGCCCCACCCCTTTTGCCTTTGGCCCAGCTTCCTTTTCCTTAAGCCCCGCCCATCCTTGAAATGCACGCCCCCCCCAGAGCTTCTCCAAAATTGTATTCCTCCCTTAGTCTGAAAGAGATTCCACACCCTTGCTCTAGGGCCTAAAGCCTCCAGCCCGTGGGCCTAATCTGGCCCACTGGGCTCCCCAGTTCAATCCACAGAACCTCCTGGTGGGGGGATTTGGCCTCCCATGGGAACTTATCCCGTTGGCCTCTGCATTGCAACGAAATTTGGAACTGATGATCAGGGTTTCCTCAGCAAACAAGGCAATGCAGCAAATGTTCGTTTAATGTAGAAAACTTGGAACCGATTGTTTTTCATATTCAAAAGGAATTCATATTCAAAAGACATTCCAGTTGTATACAAACTGAAGCTGCTGCAAGTCTGCCACTCTCTGAGAGACCCTTTCACTGTTTGGTATTCGTTTTATAATTCAGAGCACAACTCCACTTTTAATAAAATCTTCCAAGGAAGGAATATAAATGTTAATTTCTTGTCCTTATGACATGAGCTTTGTTTGGAACAGATATAAATCTATATCCTTAATATATTCAAATGTGTGCTTTATGGGAGGTATAGTTATTAAGAATTATTTGTATTACAGTAGAAATCTCAGAAATAAACCTTGCCATGCATAGTGATATAAACTGGACAAGTTAAGACTGCAACAGACAACCTATTTTCTATTTGGAGAAGTCCTACTAAAGCGGGGGGAAAGAATGGTGCTAGTGTAAGCATTGTTTAAATCTCCAATCTTAACATGCTTATTAAAATTCCATTGAACTCAGATGGACTTATACTAACCATGCATGTTTAAGATTGGACTGCCAGTGTCTGGCCAAGAACTCTGCCTGTCTATTTATTTGTGCTTTTAGCCTTTAAAAGTGGAAAATTGCAGGATTATTATTATTTATTATTATTATTTATTTATATAGCACCATCAATGTACATGGTGCTGTACAGAGTAAAACAGTAAATAGCAAGACCCTGCCGCATAGGCTTACAATCTAATAAAATCATAGTAAAACAATAAGGAGGGGAAGAGAATGCAAACAGGTACAGGGTAGGG